>NC_045129.1:0-600000 GCF_007655135.1 Punica granatum
AAACCCTAAAACCCTAAAACCCTAAAACCCTAAAACCCTAAAACCCTAAAAACCCTAAAACCCTAAAACCCTAAAACCCTAAAACCCTAAAACCCTAAAACCCTAAAACCCTAAAACCCTAAAACCCTAAAACCCTAAAACCCTAAAACCCTAAAACCCTAAAACCCTAAAACCCTAAAACATATTAATCTCAAATTCGGCTTAAATTAAACATGTGTAAATAGTCAAGTAGAGGATTAGTTTTCGGGTTTTAAGTGAAAATACGCTTAATCTGTAAAAGTCATATTGTCATGATACAGAATATTGTAAAAATAATCCACACCCTCGATACTTGATTACAGACATTCTGTTTTGTCAGGTCTATTAAAATAATGTCGAATGCTACATGCTCTCTCTATCATTCTTTTTGTTTATTTTAAGGTAGGATTTGTATGCTAAGATATCCCGGTTAATAATCAGTTAACTCACATAAATTCGGCTATAACAAATACTCATTTTTTTTGTTTATTTGAGGTTGCTTGTTACATTTTTGTACTTGTTTATCATGCGAGTTGAGCCCGATCCTTTTAGAACACGATTCACACAGGGTCCAAAGTCCCTAACCGTCGATCATGGGGTCCAATGCTCCCATACATTGAGTACGCATTTAATTTAATTTTCGGTGTTTTCCAAAACCATGTGGTGAGTATGAGTGAAATAATGGCCGAACACGAACCGACCAGGATTCAGTAATTGTAATTTGTCTTTTATTTATTTGAGAGAACAATGTAGGGTTTATATTGTATATTTATTCATGTAATAATCTCGGTCGGAGAGTTGATGGTTCGAGTGTTTTTTCGAATTTACGGTGTCAAAACGGGCGAGTCAAGTGCAACCCTAAATCATTCGGTAAATAAGTAAAATGGCAACTCTAGCATGTTAGAGTACCGAAAGGGCGTATGAGATATAGGCCCACACGTAATAGAACCCCCGACGAGATGAAATTCGGGTGCGCACAGCTTGGCAACTCCGCTGGGGACACTTAGAGGGTTCGGGCTCGTTCCCGCCTGCTTTGTTTGCTTGTTTATTTACCGCTTTCCGCAATTTCCCGCTTATCTACTTTTTGCACTTTTATTTCTCGCACACGCATTGCATATCATACTAGCTTCAAGTATTTACGGTCGCGTCCCGCGACCGATATTAGGAAACACAGGTTAGATAGGGGTTCCAAGTAGGGGTACATCGCACGGTTGGACCGTCGATTAGGCCCCCAAAGATCCCCGCTCGATTTCAAGGAATTGACACCCTTAAGTCGGGAGCCCCTATCCTTACATAGCACGATCCCTGTAGTACCAAGCCCCGCATTGTGCTTTGCCTCCATGCCAGCCTCCAACCTGGCTTTAGCAAACTGTTATTTGGGTCGGCCTACGTGCCATTTGAGTCTTTCTTATTTTCGAGAGAGATGTACATGTACTTTGAATATTAAGCCGTGGGCGTTTAATTTCTTACAAGCATGCATTGCACAATTTTTCAAAAGTCTAGGGGTCATTCATATCGACGAGTCCTAAGCCGATTTCTTATCATCTTGGTAAGAGGTGTCGCGCTCGGCCTCTTGTCTGCGCCTCGATCATGTCTTGCCACCGCTAAACGACATCAACTGCATCTGCACTAGTCTTGCACACATTCAACCACGACCACATCACCTCCTTCATCAGAGACATCCCTTTGCTAGTCACTCGTCGAGTATACTGAAACCTCCTTGAAGACGTTTCATTCTAGGATCTCATCAACAAGGTCTTCGACATCCAAGGCATCAGAAGCCACACTAATCATTGAAGGATATTAAACCTTCATCCAACCACACTCAAGGATCTCACCGAATCTTCATAGAGCGAGGCCAACACACCTATCAGGGCATCTTTCTCTTTAGATGTAGCTGCCTTGGTCGACTCACCATCATCAGAATCGAGACAATTCGTCTTCGCCGGATATAGCCAAGAAGGATGAAGAACTCATCGACCAGCGTCAACTCCGAGGAAACTCGCAGGCGCCTACATCGAGCTTTCGAGACCTGATCAAGAGTTGGCCCAAGCGAACACTGCCTTGAAGTGGTCTCAGCCCAGAACCAGTGCTTTCCAAAGTGGCGTAGGCTCACGCCCCAAACGCAGTAGAAAATCGACTTAGGACTTCAATTTCAAAACTTGCATTGTACTTTGAACCGTCATAGTCAATGTGAATGACCGCATTAGTATTTTCAAAGCTCATGCATCGCATGTATTCTGTTTATTTATTATTTTGCAGCTACCACGCATTCTCACATGACAGGTGAGTCGTGCCAAATTTCGCTGGTAGATAACCTGCAATCTTCACCATTCTTATACGCCTCCACGTGTCCCAACACGTTTCTTGGCCTGTCCTGTGCACCTCCCTCAATGCAACAAAGCGCGTCACTAGGCGTCGTGCGAGCACATCTCTCCCTGCCCATGCCGAATCCTCAGCATAAGTCCCTCGGTGTGCTCGCATGACGCCAACCAGGCTAGTCCGCTCCCTTTCGTCCTTGCATTAAAACTGCAGACAATTCTCCTTGCTCCTTCACTGTTTTTTCATTTTTCCCATTGCAGGAAATAACCGACAAGAATGCAATCTGAATCCCAAACGACCACAATCAAGACAAAAAACACTTCTTCGCCACATCCTTGAACTCCAAACACTGAGGGTCAACCCTCCCTCCACGAAAGATCACAGGCAACAGCTCCGACGACTAAAGCATGTCCCAGCCCACCCGCCACGGGGCTGCCAACACGATCACACTGCTAATCGAAGAATGGGCCCAACACACCCTCTGCTATGGCCACCAACCTGCCACCGTGGCAACACGTACTCTCCTTCAAATGCTCTTTTATATTTATTTGAATTTCCAAACAAGTTTCCGGTATGAACGAACCATTCAAGGGGCACTATGACAGTCTCAAATAAGCCCTATTGGTTCTGTCGGACCTGTTCGACTCGCCTATCCCAGCAGGACGCGGCTCCTCGAGCTTTTCCTGGGATGGCTGCGCATGCTTACCCGCAATCAGGGAAAGTACACCTATGCGGCCCCCAGACACAGTATAACCACTCCGGCGTGGCAATGACCGGACTCCCGGAATTGAGTTTCCCCCACGTGCGGCACCCCATGGGTCGCTCGCTATACGAAAAGGATTTTCTTATGGGTTCACTCTACATTTCTTACCTCACAATCCACCGCGACAATCATCTAATGCAACATTTTCTTCGTCGTCCTTCACAGGGTCACGCCGATCACAGGCGACGAATGATGCATTGGTTCATATCTCCTTGAGAACTCTGTCGGGCCCTTCACCTTTTACTTCGACAGGGAAAGGGTCTGATCAAGAGGTACCCCCCTCCAAAGCCGAAGACAGAGATGATCGAACAAACCATTCAATGTCAACGCAAGCATCTCCATTGAGATCGAGTGGCGCCCCAAGGCAAATCTGGCCACCACCACTGCAAAGGCCCACTGACAATCGTTAAGTGACAATAAGCCTCGGGATCAAATGCGTCCATCGGCTTCAAAAGCACCCCTCTCCAGTGTACATCCGATGTTGGAGCCATAAACATGATCGGGGATGACGGTTGCACAAACAGCTCGTCACGAGTCACATCGACAATCAAGATCGGGGCATTCGCGTTCAACGCTCATAATGAGACCATCTCGGACATCATTCACCCGCTATGAGCATTTCCAAGCGACGTACATTGGGGCATCCTCGGTTGAAGTTCGCGCCAGCACAACCTCGGCAAGCGACATACACTGGGGTCTCCCTGGTTGAAGTTCGCCCCGAGGTCGCCACAGTGGGTCACTCTAGTAAGCGATGTTGGAGCTCTTCCGATCATCTGCAACAAAAAGGAGTGGTTTTCCACAACAAGCACGTGGACAACCTCGGTCACACACTCCCTATGGCAATTCTATATTTTCTTAGACAATAGGGGAATGCACTTGTAAAAGCTTGCAAGGACAAAGGACGCGAAGTTTGACTTTCGAGTGCATGAGAGTCAAAATTTCAAGAAAAGCCGGCTCTCACAAAATAGGGCTAGGGTAGCAACAAGCAACAAGTCTCCACGAGGCAAACCACACCAAAGCACCTCGGCAATACAAAGTCGATGAGCTTCAAACAAAGACACGAAGCACAAAACAAACCCCAGCTGCAAGAAAAAAACAGAGCGAAAAGAAGCGGGAAAAACCCGCCAACAAGCGAGACAAGGCAACGCCGACGTTCACCAAAAGTACCGACAATGCCAATTCAAAAGAAATCAACAAATCCCGACAAAAAGGGGTGCAACAGGCACAAGTCCTAGATGGAGATAGAACACAATACACTCGGAGGTCGAGTCCTTCGGACCCTTCACCTTTGCAAGCTCGAGAGATAAAAGAATCGAGCCCGCTAGGTCGAAAACCCCTTTTGGGGCGACCTAGGCAAAAACTAGGGCAAAAGAGAGGTACGACCGAAAATCCCTTATGGGTGGCCGTGGCAAAAGGAGAGCTCATTCCCTTTAGGTTGAGAGGTACGGCCCCGAGGTGGGTGACCGTAGCAAAAGGAGAGTGAACGAGAGATAAATGAAACAGTCACCTTGGGCCTTCGCATACTGCGCGGACCAGGGATCCCCAAGGGAAATGGCCAGATTATCTACTCCAATACGATCCTCGATCGGCTCTCTTACCAAACTCAACCGTCCAACACGGGCTTTTCCTCAAGCACAGTGGGCAACCGAGCGAGCTATCAGAACAGTCCGAGATAGTCATACGACAGGACGGAGGAGAAGAGGGGGTACATCTCGCGGCGGATGTGAACCCGTGTATCCTTTTAGCCTGGAGCAATGTGCTTCCCAAGCTTTCCCTTTTCTCTAGGTCCATTCATAACTCCAAACGGGTCATAGCCACCTACAATCGGCTACCACAGAGCCAAAGTCTCAGACATTCATTTCCGAGAGTCTAGTCATAACACTTTGGAAATGACTAGACCGAGATCTGACCAAATTTGCACAGAAATCCCCTATGCGGGTTACAAACGCAGCCGTCCTATGGCACCCTGACGAGAAGGGTCCCAAGCTGATGGGTTCGTCGAGCAATCGATAGGGCCGCTGGGGCATCATTAAGAATGTCTCGCTATGCCCATGCATGACCAGCAGAAGCCCTGGAGGTATTGCATCGAGGCCTTCAGAAACGGGAACCCGTTCGTATTGCCAAAACAAAATTCTTCATGGGTCACTCAAGCGACCCGAAATTGAAGAACATGCGTCGCAATTACTCCATTTTACTTGTGCTTACACATTATTAGTAACTCACCACTGATTTATTAAAGTTATCAGGACCACAGGTACTGCAAGCAATAAGAACTACGGCGGACTGTGATTCTCGAGTCCCTTGCGACGGGGGCATCCCCAGCGAACTACATTCGCCCTTGCGGCAGAGCTGGCATCCGGTAGAGCAACGAGCAACCACCCCAGCAGCAAGGCCGACCTTCGACATATGCACGACTGCCCTAGCGGTGAGGCCGGTTTTCGACAAACAACAGCTCCAGTAACGCCAACCTTTGGCATATCAACGCCTTTGGGACAGCATCAGCCCTACACACTTAGCGTACACCACCATCCACACGACTAATGGAGAGTCGCGCTCACCTTTACGGGTGAACCACCCGCAGTTCTCACTCTTCACCAAGACAAGATGGGTCACGGTACCGAGTGTCGAGTCAATCCACAACAGCGCTACCTTGCGGCAACATTTACAAGCAAAGGGGGCATCCCTGGTGAACACAACAACCGGACCATCCCCGCCAAGCAGGCGATGCGATACATTCAACATGCGCTAGTCATACAGCAAATCGGCAGGCCGCGCCTATCTTTGCATCATCCAAGCATAATCTTAATTCCGCGCTGAGCAAATCATCCCTTTTAGTGACTTGGGCTTTTCCCTAACAATGACCTATGTACCCACATTTCCTACCTTTTACTATAACCACCTTTTATTGCTTTGGGTTTGGACACCCACATTTACTGCTTTGGGTTTGGACACCTACCTTTTATTGCTTTGAGTTTAGACACCCACCTTTTATTGCTTTGGGTTTAGACACCCACATTTTTTTTGCCTTGGGTTTTGACACCCACATTTACTGCTTTGGGTTTGGACACCCACCATTTATTGCTTTGGATTTGGACACCCACTATTTATTACTTTGGGTCTGAACACTCACTTTTACTGCTTTGGGTTTGAACATCCACCTTTTACTGCTTTGAGTTTGGACACCCATATTTACTGCTTTGGGTTTGGACACCCACCTTTTACTGCTTTTACTGCTTTGGGTTTGGACATCCACTTTTACTGCTTTGCGTTTGGACACCCACCATTTAATGATTTGGGTTTGGACACCCACTATTTACTGTTTTGAGTTTGGACACCCACCATTTACTGCTTTGGGTTTGGACATCCACCTTTTACTGTTTTGGGTTTGGAAACCCACGTTTATTGCTTTGGATCACCCACCTTTTATTGCTTTGGGTTTCGACACCTACCATTTACTGCTTTAGGTTTGGACACCCACATTTACTACTTTGGGTTTGGACACCCACCATTTGCTGCTTTCCGGACTTCGTGTCCATGCTTTCCGGACCTTGCATCCACATTTACTGCCTTTCGGACTTCGCGACCACACTTACTGCCTTTCGGACTTCAAGTCCACATTTACTGCCTTTCGGATTTCGCGTCCACATTTACTGCTTTCCAGACTTAGCGTCCACACTTACTACTTTTCGGACGTCATGTCCCCATTTACCGCTTTATGGGCTTTGGCCCCGTATTTACTGCTTTGTGGTGCATTTACTGCTTTGAGTTCTAAATTTACAATTTCCTGCTTTCTTGCTGTAATTCTTTTACCTTTATTTTACAACAGATCAATGCACTTGCACAATTTTCTTTCACACACCCAAAACAGGAGAGTAAACGGCTACTAAGAGAGAATCAAGACGATCGTCGGGACCAAACGGGGTGTTTCTCATAGTCTTTGGCTACATCCACTATTCGAGCACGCAACCAAAGAGGGGCAAGCTGTCAGCACCCCATTTTGGTCCACCGGCTCCAGATGGGCAAAATCGTCATTTTCATCATCCATATTTCTCTTTAACTCACATTCAAGCCCTATCTTTCCTATTTTATTCTACATCTGGCCATTTGTTTTCCTCCTTTTATTCCCCATTAACTTTTCTTCCATTTTTGATCTCATTCTTCTATTCTTGAACCCCACTTCCAACTCAACTTTTTTTCCTTTTTCAACTTCGCCATTTTCCTTCTTGTTTCTTTCCCTCTCTATGGCCAAAATCCCTTTCCTCCCTAATCGGTTTTCATTAGCTTTCAATTCTCATTCAATGCTTGCCAATTCAGAGTTCTTTCCTAGCTTGTTCTTTCTCATTCATTTTCAGTAAAAAGGAAGAAAGGAATTCGGTCATGATAAGGAAAAGGGAAGGCAGTAACTTCCCTCAATCATCCTCCATTCTAACCGGTTTTGATTGTCCTCAATCACATTCAATGCTTGCCAATTCAAAGAACCTTCCAAGATTGCTCATTTCTCATTCATTTTCAGCATTAAAATGCAAGGATTTGATCAGCATTTATAAGAGAAAACACGGCTAGATTCATAGGGAGAGAAGAAAGGAAGTCATTAAGCCATTTTCTCGATTTTGAGCGACATTCCTATCTAAACCTTTCTTCCCTTCTTGCCTCTCTCCCTCATTCATTACACATTCATTATTCAGCAGAAAATATTCAAGAGAGGGCCAAGAATTCGGCCACATACAGCTGCAGAAGAAAAGAAGGAAGTCATTAAGCCATTTTCCCGTTTTGGCATAATTTTCCGATCTTAGACCATCATTCCCTTCTTGCCTCTCTCCCTCATTCATTACTCATGGATTCCATAAAATTTTCAGGGAGGGAGTGAGCAGAGAACAGAGAGAATTCGGAGGAAAAGATGGCTGTAGAGGAGAGAACCAAAAAAAAACGTTATTGTCAAAAAACGTCGTTTTTCGGGCAAAACATCCATCTACCCTCACCCAAACCCCGAAAAAATACATACCCCACCTATTTTCGACCTTTTCAATCCATTGGTGACATCCATTTAGCCATTTGGAGTCCCTAGCCACCCGCTCCAGAGCTGAACGGAAACGAGCTCTTTGTAGATTTTAAGGGCCTGTTTGGTTTCACAATTGTATTTTAGAATCACAATTCTAACTTAATTCTACCCACTACAAAACAAAATAACTCATACAAAGTCAAAGAGTGGGTCCCATTTTTATCACTTTTTCCCACAACAAAACAACATAACTCATACAAAGTCAAAGGGTGGGCCCCATTTATACCACTCAAAATCAAAATCAAAATCTGATTTTAAAATCCTACTATGAAACCAAACACCACCTAAGGTTTCCTTGCATTCTTCGACCCCTACGACTAAGGCGAGTCGTACGATTCTTCCTTGACGGGTCTCTAACGATCCTCACTCTCCCCGTGACACGAAGGTCACGGCCCGAGAGTCGTTCCACTGTGCAAACTACCCGAATTTTTTATTTCTTTATTTTTATTTTTCTTTCTCTCTCTTTAAGGTTTCACAGTTTTTCCCTTGTTGATTCGGGTCAGCTAGGGTACTCACCTCTTGAGCACCATCCACAACCACTTTCGTGGACCTCTTAACAACCTTGAACAAACCGTGCCTGATCGGAGGAGACACCCCTCCTTTTCTTCACAGTCTCACCTCACCTGAGCTCCAAGGAAGGCTTACTCGGATCATTGTTGTACCTGAGCATCCAGCGGATCACCTCACACTTTCCCCGACTCATTTTCATCCTTAAGGCATAGGTATGACATCCACTAAACCCTTGGAGGAGTTAGATCTTTTAATTTTCGAGTATTGTGGGGTGATAAAGCGGTCCCATATCGATTTCCATGCATGTTTTGGTATGAACCGATGCCCTTTTTTATCGATTTCGTTAAATCCCATATTGTTATGCATGCTTGAATGTTTTGTTTGAAATTCCGAGATTATGTGGATACCGATTTCGCATTTGTTTGTTATTGTCGTGTTGTCGATTCAATACTCGCATGAATTGTGATGATGAGAAATATGTGTCTTGGATGAAAATAACATGAATCGGTCTAATCATTAAACCCGACTTTTAAAAAAATGAGACATGTGAAAAGAAATCGATATGAATACGAATTTGAATATTTTCAAAGAATCGGATTTAGAATTGATTGTTTGAAGTGAGAATGAGCCCACATGAGTTAACCTCATGCTCATTCGGCTGTTAAAGATAAAATCAACTAAACAAACCAAGACCGGTGTAATTAATCACTTGGACTTAAAATCGACGAATTAATTTTATTGTGATCATTTTGCCCATATTCTTGTGCTTGGAATGATGAATGTGTCTTTGATTAAAACCTCACATGAATTGGTTTAATCACATAAAATTGATTAAAAATTTTGATTTAACCCCAAGACAGTCGGAAATTAGAGTTTATCGGGCGGTCCACCAATGGCCATTCCGATGGCTCGAAACCCGTAAATTAAAGCATTCTGCAAGTTTTAATTAACTTAAAATTCCACACACGGGATAATCGGGACGTTAAATTTGGCTAAATTAAATCACTTGACTCTTTTAAATGAATTGCACGAACCGATTAATAATCTGTAATCGCATCGACAGTTCAAGAACTGTTAGTCATTCCCTTTTTAAATTCACAATTTCAAAAGTATTAAGATACGTGCAACGTAATCTTGATTTTTCATACACGCACATATTTTCCGGTTCAAGGGCATGACTACCGGTTCTTGTCTTGTCGTCACTCTAGTGTAGATTTGTATTTAGAACGGGTTAAAACATGGAAAAACAGATTAATCTCAAACTCGGCTTAAATCAAACATGTGCAAATAGTCAAGTAGAGGGTTAGGTTTCGGGTTTTAGGTGAAAATACTCTTAATCTGTAAAAGTCATATTGTCATGATACAGAATAATGTAAAAACAATCAACACATTCGAGACTTGATTACAAACATTGTGTTTTGTCAGCTCCATTAAAATAATGCCGAATGCTACATGCCCTCTCTATCACTCTTTTTGTTTATTTTAAGGTATGATTTGTATGCCAAGATACCCCGGTTAATAATCAGTTAATTCACGTAAATTCAGCTATAATAAAAACTCATTGTTTGTTTATTTGAACTTGCTTGTTACATTTTTGCACTTGTTTGTAATGCGAGTTGAGCCCGATCCTTTAGGATATGATTCACACAGGGTCCAACGCCCCTAACCGTCGATCACGGGGTCCAATGCCCCCATACACCGAGTGCGCATTTAATTTAATTTTCGGTCTTTTCCAAAACCATACGGTGAGCATGAGTGAAATAATGGCCGAACGCGAACCGACCGGGATTCAGTCATTGTAATTTGTCTTTTATTTATTTGAGAGAACAATGTAAGGGTTTATATTGTATATTTATTCATGTAATAATCCCGGTCGGAGAGTGGATGGTTCAAGTGTTTCTTCGAATTTACGGTGTCAAAACGAGCGAGTCAAGTGCAACCCTAAATCATGCTGTAAATAAATAAAATGGCAAGCCTAGCAAGCTAGAGTATCGAAAGGGCATGTGGGATATAGGCCCACACATAATAGAACCCCCGAATTCGAAATTTTCGGTTCCGTATAGACCATTGCCTTAGCATACTAGGTGTATCCCATACCCCTAGACCCGGGCAACTCACCGGCCCTCGACCTTCGGGTCGTAAACAGGTAGTAGCGACTCTTTCTCACGTGCGTCCGTCGCGCGTCCCCGGGAAAGTGGACACTCCCAACCGCGTTGCATTAGGCGCGCGCATGCGTGCCCCGACGAGACGAAATTCGAGTGCGCACAACGCTCCAGTTCTTTTATTTTGAAATAGGAAAAATTCTTGGGATTAGTTACCGAATTTTTAGTCGGCCACTCAAGTACTAAACATTTACTCTTGTTGTACAAGAGTTTTTGGTTTTATACATAAAGTTTTTGTACAACTATGTACAAATAATTTTTTGTACAAAATGCAAAACTCTTATACACAAAAGTAAATGTTTTGTACTCAAGAATGACTGAATTTTTAGTCCAATGAACTCAAACATTGTCCTTGCAGTAGGCCACAACTCACTCGAACAGTGAGTGGAAGTGACTGAAATGAGCGAGCTGATTGAGTGAAGTGACTATATGCTAAGACAACTAGCTGGAAAGTGGAAGTGACCGAGCACATACAAGCGTATCCCTATCTTACATACAACTTTTTTGAAGTTTAAAATAGATATATGGTCTATCTTCCAAAATTCCCATTCTTGTAATTTTCTTTTTCCGTGAATCATGGGACTGCAGCTCTAATTCGTGTAATTTTTAAATTTCAATTGTACTCATTTTTCAGTAAATATTAAATCTTCACTACTTCTAATCAAATAGTAAAAAACTATATCTATCACCTTATCAGAATTTTTTACTCGTTTTCTCATAGCAAGCATTTGTTGGAAATTATGGCTAATGGGTGAATGAGAAAATTGCTCACGAGCTAATGACTCTTGATTTTCTTGGTGGTTACAAGAAATGAATGAATTGCATTCATGAATAATCAAATACAATTAACACATATATTGAATATATGTGAGTTATTCCCCATAAAAGGAGAATAGGAAGAGTCATATAACGGATGGAACCCGTAGTCTATAAAAGGAGCACACGGCAAAAAGGAAAAGTACAAGAGCCTCATGCCATTTGCTTCCTGTAGCCGTTTTCTGAAAAGGAAAAGAAAAGAGAAGAAAAGTCTTCCCTTGGTTGCAATTCCCTAGAGAAGAAGAGCTTCCTTTTACTGAGACTAAAAGGAAATTGCACAAGTGATTGGCTACAATTTTTCTACGAAGGATTCGACCTCAAAAGTGTTCACGCTTCTCTTCGAGTTCGCTGAAGCGTTGTTGTTCGTGCTGCTGCTTCGCTTGTTGCCGTTTTACCCTGGGAAACGATTGTCCACGTGACCTCAAGCATCCAGGAGGGGACAATTCTGTTTCAAGGGGTTTGTGTCTAACACAGGACTCGGCTCTCTCGTATCTTTCGGTTTCGCCTTTGTTTCGGTTTGAATTTCCAAGTCCTTACACTAGTGAAATTCATTTAATTTTATAGCATTTTATTTGTCCGAATTGCTATTTGAATTATCGTTCAATTTTGTGACTTATTAAGGCTAATTAAGTTTCTGATTACAATCTTGAAACAGAGTTTGTTATTTGAACGATTCGAATGGCGTCGGGGAATGATGGAGATACGACCAACGGAAGCCAGACTACTGGCTCCGGCCCTGCTCCTATCTTGCCTAACCATTTGGTTAGCCAAAACGTGGCTGCTCCCTCGATGGTCCCTGTGAACCATGTCGAGAAGCCCGAGAAGTTCAATGGGTTGAACTTCAAGAGGTGGCAGCAAAAGATGCTATTTTACCTCACAACTCTGAACCTTGCAAGATTCTTGACTGAAAATGCTCCAACCCTATCTGTGGGGGAGTCAGATGTGCAGGCTCTCAGTGCGCTTGACGCTTGGAAGCACTCCGACTATCTTTGCCGGAATTATATCATGAATAGTCTTCATGATTCCCTGTATAGTATCTATCAGGGGTTTAAGACGGCAAAGGAACTATGGGAATCCTTGGACCGTAAATATAAATCAGAGGATGCCGGTGCGAAGAAATTTCTCGTCGGACGATTCCTCGATTTTAAAATGGTGGATTCAAGGACTGTAATGAGTCAAGTGCAGGAATTGCAAGTGCTCTTACATGAGATTCAGGCTGAGGGGATGGCTCTAAGTGAATCCTTCCAAGTGGCTGTTGTCATTGAGAAGCTGCCTTCTGGTTGGAAGGATTTCAAGAATTATCTGAAGCATAAGCGAAAGGAGATGACAATGGAAGATCTTGTTGTCAAGCTTCGAATTGAAGAAGACAATAAAAACTCCGGAAAGGATCTCATCCTCCCTGCTGCTAAGGTAAATGTCATGGAGCAAGGGCAAAGCTCTAAGAACAAAAAAGGCAAGAAGAAGCTGGGTACGAATGGAGGAGTCTTCAAGCCCAAGTTTGAGGGGAAATGCTTCAACTGTGATAAGAAAGGTCACAGATCTGATGACTGCAGGCTCTCAAAAAGGAAAAAGGACCATGAAGCAAACGTGGTTAATGAAATGGCTCGAGATGTGGCAGATATCAACCTATCTGTTGTGGTTTCAGAGGTGAACCTCATTGGGTCCAACCCAAAGGAATGGTGGCTTGATACCGGTGCCACCAGACATGTGTGCTCAAACAGAGACCTATTCACTATGCTCGAACCAGTCACTGGGGAGAGGATCTATATGGGAAACTCTGCCCATTCTGCTGTTGAAGGTCAAGGCAAGGTAGTCTTAAAGATGACTTCAGGAAAGGAGTTGACTCTGAACAATGTATTATACGTACCTGAGATTCGGAAGAATTTAGTCTCCGGGTCATTGCTGAACAAACATGGGTTCAGGATGGTTTTTGAGTCGGACAAAGTTATTTTGTCCAAGTCTGGAATGTACGTAGGAAAGGGATATGTGTGTGACGGGCTTTTAAAGCTCAATGTAATGACCATAATCAATAAGAATTCTGGTTCTTCTGCGTATTTGATTGAGTCTCCTGATTTGTGGCATGGAAGACTAGGTCATGTTAATTATAATACTTTGCGTAGATTAATTAACTTGAATCACATACCTACATTCCAAATTGATTCACAACACAAATGTGAAATTTGTGTTGAGGCAAAATTGACAAAGTCACCCTTTCAAACGATTGAAAGGAACACCGAGCCACTTGATCTAATTCATAGTGATGTATGCGATTTAAAGTTCGCAACAACAAGAGGAGGTAATAATTATTTTATTACCTTTATCGATGATAGTACAAAATACTGTTATGTATATTTGTTGAAAAGCAAAGATGAGGCCATAGAGAAATTTGTTCTCTATAAAAATGAAGTTGAGAATCAACTCAACAAGAAAATCAAGAGATTGAGGAATGACAGAGGAGGCGAATACGTAACGCTTTTCGGGGAATTCTGTGCACAATACGGAATTATACACGAAGTGACTGCACCCTATTCACCTCAATCGAATGGTGTTGCTGAACGCAAAAATCGCACATTGAAAGACATGATGAATGCGATGATATTAAGTTCGGAATTACCTCAAAATATGTGGGGTGAAGCAATATTGTCAAGCAATTACCTATTAAATAAGGTGCCTCGAAAGAAAAGGGAAAAGACACCGTATGAATTATTCAGAGGTAGGAGATCATCCTACGATCACTTGCGAGTGTGGGGGTGTTTGGCAAAAGTAGTCGTTCCGGCACCAAAGAAAGTAAAGATCGGTCCTAAAACGGTGGACTGCATCTTTATTGGCTATACACATAATAGTAGTGCTTATCGATTTCTTGTGCATGAATCTAAGATTCCCGATATACACAAGAACACGATAATGGAATCAAGAAATGCATCGTTCTTTGAAGATGTATTTCCATGTAAATTGAATGAGGCATCGAGTTCATCGAAACGAACCTCACGCACTATGAATGATGGACTTCATGGCGTAGATCATGAAAGGCAAGGTTCGGATGAAGAGATTGAACCTAGACGTAGCAAAAGAGCTAGAATTGAAAAATCATTCGGGAATGATTTTCTGACATATTTGTTAGAAAATGAACCACAAAGCTATGCTGAAGCAGTGAATTCCTCTGAGGGACCTCTCTGGAAGGAGGCAATCAAAAGTGAAATTGATTCGATTCTGCGAAATCACACTTGGGAATTAGTGGATCTCCCCGCTAGTTGTAAACCCTTAGGATCCAAATGGATCTTTAAAAGGAAAATGAAAGCAGATGGATCCATTGATAAGTACAAGGCCAGGCTTGTAATTAAGGGATACAAGCAAAAGGAAGGCTTGGACTATTTTGATACTTATTCTCCTGTGACAAGAATAAATTCCATTAGGATGATACTTGCAGTTGCGGCATTGCGTAATTTGGAAGTTCATCAAATGGATGTGAAAACAGCTTTCCTAAATGGAGATTTAGATGAAGAAATTTATATGGAACAACCCGAGGGGTTCGTGGCTCCAGGAAAAGAAAGGAAAGTCTGTAAATTGGTCAAATCATTGTATGGGTTAAAACAAGCGCCAAAACAGTGGCACGAAAAATTCGATAATGCAATGATTTCCAAAGGATTTAAGATCAATGAGTGTGATAAATGTGTGTACATTAAAGAAACAGAAAATGGTTACGTCATTTTATTTCTCTACGTGGATGACATACTCATTGTTGGTAGTGATGACAGAATGATCAAATTTACGAAAAATATGTTGAATTCAAGATTTGATATGAAAGATATGGGACTCGCTGATGTGATTTTAGGAATTAAAATCATGAGAACATCAGATGGACTAATTTTGAGTCAGTCACACTACATAGATAAAATTCTGGAAAAATTTACCAAAAATGATTCTGGAATTTCAAAGACTCCAATAGACAATAATCTTCATCTATCAAAGAATAGAAAAGAGAGTATTTCTCAGCTAGAATACTCGCGGGTCATTGGAAGTCTGATGTATCTGATGAGTTGTACTAGGCCTGATATTGCATACTCGGTTAGTAGACTCAATAGATATACGAGTAATCCGAGTGGAGACCATTGGAAGGCAATTGTCAGGGTACTCAAATGATACACTCGAGATTACGGGCTGCACTATACCAGATATCCAGCTGTCCTAGAGGGATACAGTGAATGCGAATTGGATATCTGATATAACGGATTCAAAATCCACTAGTGGATATGTGTTCACACTAGCAGGTGCAGCAGTTTCATGGAAGTCCTCGAAACAAACTGTTATCGCTAGGTCCATAATGGAATCTGAGTTTATTGCTCTGGATAAATGTGGAGAAGAAGCTGAATGGCTACGCCATTTTCTAGAGGACATTCCTCAATGGGAAAAACCTGTGCCACCAATTTGTATCCACTGTGACAGTCAAACGGCAATTGGAAGGGCACAAAGTAATATGTATAATGGTAAGTCTAGACATATACGTCGTAGACACAACACCATTAGACAACTGATCTCAACTGGAATTATCTCTATTGACTACGTGCGGTCAAAGGATAATATAGCGGATCCGCAAACCAAAGGGTTAAGTAAAGAACAGTTTGAGAAGTTGTCAAAGGGAATGGGTCTAAAGTCCATTAGAGGAAAGGTTTTATAGCGGACACCCAACCTAGCTGACTGGAGATCCCAAGATCTAAGTTCAATGGGACAACCAAGTTAAACAACCGAATTAAATCACTGTGGGGGAGAAAATCCCTGGACCATTCCTTGATAAAACAGTGATAAACGGATAAGGCTAGCAATCTAAAACTGCTTTAATGATATGTGAAATCACCTATGTGAGAGAGAAGTGGGGCCGCTTTAGAGGAGAATTTTTATGGACTTAATTCTTCAGAAACTCTCGCAGAACCAGAACGGTGTTCCATGGCAAAAATGGACACAACTATGAGAACCGAAGGAAATCAGTTGAATCTTGTGTGAGGTGTGTAATATCTTTACATAAAACAGCGGAACAATTCAAGGACATCTTGTCTATTGGACTGCTAGTAAAGTACATGCATTTTCACAAGGGAAGGTTCAAGGGTGGTGACATCTACCTATCCTATACAGGTTTAACTGGTGAACACTATCTACAAGTCGAAACAAAACAATTTCCATTCATGTGGGGGATTGTTGGAAATTATGGCTAATGGGTGAATGAGAAAATTGCTCACGAGCTAATGACTCTTGATTTTCTTGGTGGTTACAAGAAATGAATGAATTGCATTCATGAATAATCAAATACAATTAACACATATATTGAATATATGTGAGTTATTCCCCATAAAAGGGGAATAGGAAGAGTCATATAACGGATGGAACCCGTAGTCTATAAAAGGAGCACACGGCAAAAAGGAAAAGTACAAGAGCCTCATGCCATTTGCTTCCTGTAGCCGTTTTCTGAAAAGGAAAAGAAAAGAGAAGAAAAGTCTTCCCTTGGTTGCAATTCCCTAGAGAAGAAGAGCTTCCTTTTACTGAGACTAAAAGGAAATTGCACAAGTGATTGGCTACAATTTTTCTACGAAGGATTCGACCTCAAAAGTGTTCACGCTTCTTTTCAAGTTCGCTGAAGCGTTGCTGTTCGTGCTGCTGCTTCGCTTGTTGCCGTTTTACCCTGGGAAACGATTGTCCGCGTGACCTCAAGCATCCAGGAGGGGACAATTCTGTTTCAAGGGGTTTGTGTCTAACACAGGACTCGGCTCTCTCGTATCTTTCGGTTTCGCCTTTGTTTCGGTTTGAATTTCCAAGTTCTTACACTAGTGAAATTCATTTAATTTTATAACATTTTATTTGTCCGAATTGCTATTTGAATTATCGTTCAATTTTGTGACTTATTAAGGCTAATTAAGTTTTTGATTACAGCATTGTATATCAAAATATTATTTTTTTCTTTTTTTTTGGTGAATGTCATAACAATTTCTACAAAAAAGCATGTTGAGGCAGAGATAATGAGAATGATTTGTTGGTACAAAGAGATATTCAAGTGAACAAGAGCTTCACATTTGGCGAACCATTGAATGCTTTCCAATCCGCAATATGCAATGCAATCATATGCAAAGAGAGCTTGGGAAACAAAAGCTGGGTATGAGAGTAAGTATACTATATGGAAATTGAACTCTAGCATATAGGCACAAACATATAGAGAGGAAGCATTACAACTAAAACTGCTAGATATTTTATTGGTCAATTGTAACGCCAAGTCAGATATGGCATGACAAAATCTCTGAACATAAGGAAAAAAATAAAAAATAATTGAACATCTTGAAAGCATCCTCAGTCATGGAAGGACAGCATTATTTGAGGAAAACATGGTAAAAGGCATTTGCATATTTATCGCCTCATGGTGCGCAAGATGTATAGCGAAGAGGTCCTTACGCCAATCATCAAATGTATTGTTAAGTCCGATTAGCAATAACATCAAACTGGGGACTGGCCTCCAACTGTAGAATATTAAAATTTGCATTTGTACAGACCCAAAAGGCAAAAGGAAAAGAAAAAAGTCCACCATCTACTGGAACATTCAGTTCATATGGAGTAGTAATCACAAACTTCATTTCCAATTTATGCCCTCTCTTTCTGTTCTTGTTTAATTTCCTTTCAAGCGAATATCAACATTCTTCTTTTGCTTCAACTATAAACTTACATAGAGTATTGGATGGCTCCCATGACAGTTTCTGAGAGTAGAAACTCATTCACTACAACCTCTTTGTTTTCATTCATTTTGTCTAACGATGAAACATTTAAAGAAAACAATCGGGAAAATTTGCACTAGAGGTACAAAAGTTTTGAAAAGTCTCACGATTAGAGAAATTTTTTTCTCACCAACAGTATAAAAAATTTTAAAAACGTAACAATCAACTACATTCCGTCAATTTAGGGTTAACTTCTGCCTACATGACAAATGATGTGTCTTACCGCTTCCGACGTGACGCAAAAAATAATAAAATATTTTATAAATTCTTAATTAAAAACGCTCTCCCTTATGTCACCTCTTTTCCCCCTCTCAGTCATTCTCTCAACTTTCTCTTATCTCTATCTCTCCCCTCTCTTCTCTCTTTCTCTCCTTCTCTCTCAATCACTCTCTTCTCTCTTTCACGTCTTTCTCTCCCTCCTCCATCAAACACTCTCTCGGTCTCTCTCCCTCCTCTCATCCATCAGACTCTCTCTTCTCTCTCTCTCTGCTCAATTAGGCATTTTATTGACTTTATTCATTCATTTCCATGAATTGATCAAGGGAATAATCTTCTACCACATATTTTTTAATGGGTAAATTACCAAAAAAATATAAAATTTGCACTTTCTATCAATTTTAGCACAAATTTTTTTATCATAGAAATTCACGAACTTTGAATTTCCTATCACGTTCAGCACGAAGCAGCTAGACCCATCAATTTAAACAAAATTGTCTGATGTAGCACTTCAACGGTCGTGACGTGGTTAACGTCAGCTGACGTGGATTCCCTCCATTGCATGATTGACGAGATTATGTGTTGACCCCTCACTTTCCAATCCTATTTGTCTGACGGGGTCTGGCAAAGTGGAGATTTCACCTCTTCTCTAGGGTTGATCTGAACAACGCAATATGGGAGAAGCAGTGCCCTAATCGCAATATCGAACTTCTCTTCCTCTTTTCTTCACAAATTAGGGCATGATCGTCATGTAATTGTCAAGAATTTTGGAGCTTAAAGCTAAAAGTGCAAAGTTGTGCGAGGAGAAGCATGCGCATGGAATGTTTGTTTGGCTGTGATCTCAATTTATGGTCCCATTATCCCAGTGACTAGTTGTTGTGATATGGTTTTATCAGGTGGAAGAGCTATTAGTGTCCTTTTGTTTGCAAGTGATCCCTTGCTTCGATGAAGCTGATTTTTTATTATTTTTTGTATTGTTTGAGTTAGAAGAAGCTAACAAAGTCACTGGATTACTTTTTGACTGATTGCTTTAATAAGAAAATATCTTTTTATTTTCATTTTTAATGGTATTTTTGCACGTTGCCTTTATTTATACGTAGGATGGATTCAAGTTTTATGCTCCTATTACATCATGGTAGGAACATGGTTTTGCTTCCTGAAGTCCATTATGTGGGTGGTGAATTGATACAGCGTACACATGAACAACCTATCACAGATCCGTTGATTCCGCAGAATACCGGAACTACGATCTTCAATTCCCTATTGATTCTTTGAATTCCTAGGTAATTGGCATCCAACTCGAATCGAATCCGAGAATGGGCGAAAGAGCACTTTTATTGAATTATTAAAAACAAAAACTGTTGAATCATAGGGTTTTACAAAGCTTAAATAGGAATTAAAACACCTAAATTACGCGAAAGACATAAACTTTTTCTAAAATTGCAAAAACGCTCAAATAACATAAAAAAAATGCCCGTTTGAGGCCCTAAACGATGGAATTCGACCTAAATCTTGTCTTTTCATAGCCAAAGGGAGTGAGTTGTGCTTCGAAAGCCGTTTCCCTCGAAACAGGGTCGTCATAACCTATTTTTCTCCATGTACCGATTTGCCACATTTTCTGCCGCATTATTCTCCTCTAGGTAGAGAGAATTCGCCTTCAAATTATCATCATCTGAGCTAACACCTGCATAAGAAATCAAGTGCTTCACATTAAATACATCGGCAGTACGGACGCGGCTAGGAAGCTTAAGCCGATAGGCGTTCGGATTGATTTTCTCTACAACCCAGCACATCGAATTGTAGAGCTGTGTCAACTCTCCCTGATCAGGGTCGTCGTCACAAGCTGCAACACTGATTTCGTCATGAGCAATTGGTTCTATTTGTGGTAGTTCTACCACCAGCATTTCCATTTCCGCAGGACCTGAAGCTAGCTCTTCCGTGAACTTCTGTTCATTCTCGAGTTCCTCCGCTCCCTCTTCATTGGGTCTTGCTTCCCCAAAGTAAATTTCTGGTAATCTACATTGAGTCGTTTCTCAAGCAGAAGCACTATCTTCTTGATGAACTCCACCTGCCTTCTCTACGTATCCTTGTAATGGTATAGAATTATGGAGTCATGATACACTTACTGCCCGGGGTTGGCAGCAGCTTTAGATGAACCAGGTGCTCCATCGGCAGGGGCAGCCGAATTGCTCCCATTCCTATTTCCTGTTGACGGGGTTCCAGAAGGTTCAGTGTTGCTCGTGCTAGGACTATTTATCCCCTGAGAGCTCGACTGCCCCTGGATAATCAGATTTATGACGGGGAGGTTCAGCTCTTGGCATATGAGCTCTTGGAACCTCAACTCCTCGTCATCCACTATCGCTTGCCATCTCCTATACCCATGTTTTAGTACAGCAAGGAGCAACATTTTATGGTGTTCCTTCTTCCAGCATCTACCACCCTTCAATCCCGGGTAACGGAACACTATGTCATCAATGAAAAGTGGGATCCAGGTATTATCTGCTGCCCACTTCACTTTATCCCTAATCAGCATTAGGGTTACAATTCAGACAAGAACGTCATGGATTCTGAGGCCTTTTTTTGGCACACCATCTGAGAAGATTGGGGAGTCGGTCAAATCCTCTAAGATGTAGGTCAAGAAGAGTACCCTATAATTTATTGTTTCTTCATAGGTCTTCTGCTTTAGGCAAGGAACAAACTCCTTCCAGTCATAATCCCCAACCCCAAATCTCATCAGAATTTGTACAAAGGCTACCCTCTTATTCTGATTGAAGCCTAGTACTCGAAAGATCGTCCTTCGCCTTCCATCAAAGGGAGCGGCTCTCCACTTTCAACTTGAGCTCTCATCCTGTAAGGCCTCTTTCCAGGTTGAAGACCAGGTGCAGCAGCTTCACCATCAGATAACTCAGCCTCATAGTTATCGTCCTCATTGTCTGAACTCACATCTTCAAGGCCAGCGAGGTCTTCATCTTCGACAGAGGCCATCTATTTTCGACTCCTCTTTCCTTTACCTAGAGCATTAAACTCCTCAGTTTTATGCTCTTCGTATCTATCTTTCAATAACTCTTCCTAATAACTTGTTCTATCTGTATTGGCTGTGGTAGATTTGCTCTCCTCAGCTACCTTATGTGCTTCTTCATTGGCTGCGGCCTCAACTTCGTCAATATATTCAAAATTAGCCACCTTGAAAGCCTTCTAAAAACTCTCATCCTCCTCATCATCAACTGTTGTTTCTTCAGGGTCTACATGGTCCCAGTCAAGTAGTCGATCTATCGCAGCCTCATCGTAGTGTATTTGACTGGATTTTCTAACTTCATCATTTTCATCAACAAATAGCTCATTCGACCCATATCTTATAATATCATAGTGTATTTGATTGACGCAGCGTACACGCAAAGAACCTGTCACAGATCCGTTGATTCAGCAGAATACCAGAACTACGACTTTTAATCTCTATCGATTCTTCAAATTCCTAGGAAATTGGCATCCAACTCGAATCAAATCCGAGAATGGGCAAAGAGCACGAAAGCTCCAAATTTTATTAATTGATCAAAAGACAACTGTTAAACCCCTAGGGTTTTACAAAGCTTAAATAGGAATTAAAACTCCTAAATTACACGAAAGACATAAACTTTTCCTAAAATTGCAAAAACGCTCAAATAACATAAAAATGCCCGTTTGAGCCCTTAATCGATGGAATTCGACCTAAATCTCATCTTTTCACAACAAAGGCGGTGAGTTGTGCTCCGGATGCCATTTCCCTCGAAAAAGGGTCGTCAAAACCTGTTTTTCTCCATGTACCGATTTATCACGTCTTCTGCCGCATCATTCTCCCTTAGGTAGAGAGAATTCGCCCTCGAATCGTCATCGTCCGAGCTATCACCTGCATAAGGAATCAGGTACTTCACGTTAAACACATCAGCAGTACGAATGTGGCTGGGAAGCTTAAGCCGATAAGCGTTCGAACTGATCTTCTCCACGACCTCCACAGGACCAATCTTTCTGGCAGCGAGCTTGCGGTAGTCACCAGCAGGAAAACGATCCTTGGCAAGGACCGCCCAGACAAAATCGCCAACTTCAAACTCCACATGTCTTTTCCTTCTATCAGCAGTGGTCTTGTATTTCCTGGCAGCCTTTTCCAAATTATTATGCACTGCCTCATAAATCTCTTGTAGCCCGTGAATGAAGTCAGTCGCCTTTCCATGGACCCTAGTCTTATCCACCAAGGGTAATAGATCAAGGGGACCTCTAGGAGTAACGTAGTACACCACCTAAAAGGGACTAAAGTCGGTGCTGCAATTAACAGCGTGATTGTGCGCAAACTTTGCCTGGCTCAACTTCTGGTCCTAGCTCTTCACATGTTCCCCTACTAAACCCCTCAACAGATTACCTAAAGACCTGTTAACCACCTATGTCTGCCCATCTGTCTGCGGGTGATAAGTCGTACTGAAGTTCAGCTGGGTGTTCACCATCTTCCAGAGGCTCAGCCAAAAATGACTCAGGAAACGGGTATCCCTGTCAAACACAATAGAGACGGGTAGACCATGCAAACGGTAAACCTCCCGAAAATACAATTGAGCAACCCGCACAACATCAGTGGTCTTCTTGCACGGAATAAAGTGTGCCATCTTGGAAAACCTGTCAACGACCACATATATAGAATCATTGCATCGCTGGGTATGGGGCAAGCCGAGGACGAAATCCATATTGATATCCACCCATGGCTGCAAGGGAATCGGCAGGGGCATGTACAACCCCGCATTAGTTGCAGTACCTTTGGACACTTGACAAACCTTACAACGCTGCACGTACTTCTCCACCTCTTTACGAATCATAGGCTAGAAATAGTATGTTTAGACCAAATGCAAGGTCCTGTCATGACCCTCGCCATGTAGCTGTTGAATAATGTAGGTCCTCAAACTACATTCAAGGGTACAAAGCTGATTACCCCTGAAAAGAAAACCATCCTGCAATACATACTTCGCTCTCTCTCTAGACCGAACTCTAGCAAGCGCCACAGAAAAATAGGAGTCGACTTCAAGCAACTCAACAAAAGAACTAAAACCAGGTACCTCAACCATCATCCTACTCAGAATGCTACGCCTCCGACTAAGAGCATCAGCAACGCGATTAGTGACTCCGCTCTTGTGCTTCACCACGAAAGTGAAACGTTCCAGGTAAGCCACCCACGATGCATGACGAGTTGACACCTTATCATGGCTATGGAGGTGTTTCAGGGTCTCATAGTCGGTATACAAGATGAACTCCTTGTGGAAAAGATAATGCCACCAATGCTTCACCGCCTGCACTACATCATAAAATTTCACGTCGTAAGTGTTGTACCTCACTTTCGCTCCTATTAGCTTTTCGCTGAAGAAGACAATTGGTCTGCCGTTCGTGCTCAATACTGCTCCAATCCCCACCTTCAATTCATCTGAATGCAGCTCAAAGGGTTGTTGAAAATCATGTATGACAAGGATCGAGGCAGTTGTCAAACGCTCCTTGATCTCCTAGAATGCCGCTTCTGCACCCTCAGTCCACTCAAATATGTTGCCCTTCATGCAGTTAGTTAAGAGAGCCACAATACTATTGAAGTGGGGAATAAACCGCATGTAGAATGAAGCTAAACCATGGAAGCTCCAGACTTCAGTAATATTCGCAGGTTTAGGCCACTGTCTGACTGCCTCAACCTTGGACGAGTCAACCCTCAAACCATCAGCAAAAACAATATAACCAAGGAAAAGAATTTTCACCCTCATAAAAACACATTTCTTCAATGCGGCATTGAGTTTTTCTTGTCGAATGACAGAGAGTATTTCGCGCAAGTGGACCAAATGTTGCTCAGGATCGGCACTATAGATCAAGATGTCATCAAAATACATAATCACGCACCTACCAATGAAAGGCCGCAAAATCTTATTCATCACTCTCATGAACATACTCGGCGCATTTGACAGCCCAAACGGCATTACCAGCCACTCATATAACCCTTATCTGGTCTTGAACGCTGTCTTCCACTCATCACCAACCCGAATTCGAATCTGGTGATAGCCGCTCTTCAAGTCCAGCTTAGTACAAATCCTGGCACCATTCAACTGGTCCAGCAGATCATCCAAACGAGGAATTTGAAAACGATACCTAACCATTATCTTATTGATGGCTCAACTATCCACACACATACGCCAAGACCCATCCTTTTTGGGTACTAGAAGCGCTGGAATGGCACACGGGCTCATTCTTTACCGGATGAACCCCTTCGATACCAGCTCCTCCACCTGTCTCCTCAACTCCTCATGCTCAGTTGGGCTCATCCTGTAGTGTGGTTGTTCGGAAGGGATGCACCGGGCTTAAGGTCGATATGGTGTTGGATGCCCCGTAAAGGTGATAGTCCATTTGGCAACTCCTCAGGAAATACATCCTGGAATTCTTTCAAAATCGGTAAGGACTCAACAGGTGCAATGTCCTCCTCCACAACCCCCCTGCTCACGAGAGCAAACATATACTCCGCATCATGCAACTCCTCCCGAAACCGGGCAAGGGACAGCAGGTTGGTTCCGGTAACCAGATTCACAGGTCGGGACTCGATGGCGTTCCTATCCCTGTTCGACACTTGTACAATCTTCAACCCCTTATACGTGAAGTAGTATTTATTGGTCCTCTCGTCATGGATTACGCTCCTATCAAACTGCCAGGGTCTCCCCAACAACAAGTGACAAGCATCCATAATATCAACATCACACCAAAGCACATAACCAAAGCACGCTTCGACACACTTACTTCACCTCATTTCTTCAGCCACGCCAGGTTATATAATTTGGGATGGTGTTCAGTGCGTAGGCCCAACTTCTGCACGGCCTCAGCAGACACAATGTTCTGACAGCTGCCCGAGTCTATTATGAAACGACAAACCTTATTCTCGATGGTGCAAGTGGACTAGAAGATGTTGTTACGCAGTCAGTCTTCGTTCGTCGTTCTTGGGGTCATACAAGACCTCCTCACTACCAGATTGGGCACCCCATCTTCTATCACAATCTTCTCCTCCTCGTCGAACTCAGCCTTTCCATCGCCTCCCGCTACAAAAACTGCATCATCAGACTGATCCTCTTCGACAAACATCGCCTTATTTTTCCCTTTTACGCACTCAGACTGCCGATGTCCGGGTTCTCCACACTTGAAGCACTTTGCTCCGCTACTGCTCGGCCCAATGTTGGCAGGCTTCGACGGGCGCCCAGGAATAGTACTACCACCGCCAGATCAGATGACCCCATCAGTTCCTGCAATGGCGACACCTCCATTGGTCACCCCGCTGCCCACTCGTTTCAGCTGCCTCTCGACAATCAAGGCCCTTTGATGAGCGGAAGATACGCTAACAGGATCGAACAAATTGATCGTGTCATGTAACTGCGCTCTCAGCCCGCCAATATATCTCACTACCAGTTGATCCTCAGTTTCATGAAACTCGTTACGAGCAACCAACTAGTAAACTCGCTGGTGTATTCGTCCACCAACCTACTGCCCTGCTTCAAGTTCTGCAGGCGTTAGTACATGATCCGTTGAAAGTTATAAGGTAGAAAGGCAGCCCTCAAATTTTTCTTCATCTTCTCCTACGACGTGATCTTAGGTTTGCCCATTCTGCTACGAGTAAGCTTCACCTGCTGCCACTAAGTCGTCGCCCTACCACACAGTCGAGTCACCACGAGCTGTACTCGCTTGTCATCAGGTACCCCCTTGAACTCCAGGACCTCTTCCACCGTCGCCAACCAATCTAGAAACTCCTCTGGCTGCAAGCCCCCTTAGAATTCGAGAATATCAGTCCTAAGGCCCGTCTCCCATCGCCTCTGGTCTGTTTCTGCGGTCGGCAACCAACCTCTCCTATGATCCCCCCAAGCATGCTCATTCTCTTCCCCTTCAAAATAGAAATCATACTCGTCATCCTCCAAGTCCGCAGTCGGATTAGGGACTCGACTGCGCCTCGAGTCGACCTCCTGCCAGGCCTCCATCAGCACTCCCATCATCTCGGCTAGATGTTCCACAATCACGTCCAGCCTATCCTCTAAGACCACCCCCAACCGAGTATCCATGATCTGCTCGATCCTCCAATCCAATTCATCCTCCTCCGCAGCACAACGTTGATTACCTGCTCTTCGGGGCGACATCGCTAATCCAAGAGCGAACGCGGCTTTGATACCAACTGACGCAATGTACATGCTAAGAACCTGTCACAGACCCGTTAATTCTGTAGAATACTGGAACTACGATCTTCAATCCCTATTGATTCTTCGAATTCCTAGGAAATTGGCATCCAACTCAAATCAAATCCAAGAATGGGTAAAGAGTACGAAAGCTCCAAATTTTATTAATTGATCAAAAATCAACTGTTAAACCCTAGGATTTTACAAAGTTTGAATAAGAATTAAAACGCCTAAATTACGCGAAAGACATAAATTTTTCCTAAACTTGCAAAAACGCCCAAATAACATAAAAATACACATTTGAGGCCCTAAACGATGGAATTCGACCTAAATCTCGTCTTTTCACCGCCAAAGGCCAAAGGCGGTGAGTTGTGCTCCGGAGGCCGCTTCCCTCGAAACAGGGTCGTCAAAACCTGTTTTTCTCCATGTACCGATTTGTCACGTCTTCTGTCGCATCATGAACTCATCTCGGAAAAGGATTACAATCGAATGTCGCGGGTTGAGCTCAAAAACACTCTAGAGTCCTTAAATTACAGGGAAGCCATTAAAATGTGGTACCACGAGCCAAAGCAATGTATGTCTTATGAATTGGTTGAGATGAAGTCTGACTATAAAGTTATGAAGATGGTTGAACTAGGGGTACGACATGAGTGTGTTCATGTATATGTAGAAGCAGATAAGAAAAGTGATAATTTGCAGCTTCACGTCAAGTACTAATAAGTACAAAATTATCACTATATATAAAGGCTCTCGCATAATCATTGTGAAGATTAAAAACATTAGACACAAGAAGAGCTCAAATTTGGCTTGATCACCCACTAATGAATTCCACCTACTTGAGCCTGGGTCTTTATTCTGAGAGAGCCCAATCAAAGAAGAATAGAGCCCATAAATATTCGGCCGAGTTTAACCAAGGGAAGAACAACATTCATGGAGCAACTTCATCTGGAGCAGAAGTGGTGAACTTTGCGGAACGGAGAGAGGCATCATTAAAAATACATGATTAAAGCATATATATATATATATATATAATTGTCCGAATTAAAATCACAAGAACATCAGAAGAGATCCATCATCAACCACCATGGAGATGAATGAATCACAACCCATATAAGGTCCTACTAATTAATCACAACCCAAAACAGTCTTGTACTCGTCCGTACACACACATATATATAAAGAGGAAAGTAACCATTATCAGTTATCGAAGTCCATTAAATTGAACACCAACACAGCTGCAAATGGGGAGAGAGGGATAGGTGGAGAGAGAGAGAGAGAGAGAGAGGGAGATGAGCTGAGAATAAGCTAAGTCCTAACCATGGTGGACCTTCCTTTCCAGTTGAAGAGGCGGACGTGCGGAAGAGGGGAGGAGACCCAAGAGGGAATTCCAAAATACGTCCCTCATGAGTCGTGTGCATGCAATGCTCTGAGCTCTCCACCTCCATTAGTGGAGTTCTCGAGAAGACAATGTATGTATGAAAGTCAGTAACTGAGAAAAGGCTACCGTGCGAAAGAATATGCAAGATACATTCACTTCTAAAGAACTTCTACTTATCCTAGCACGAAAGAGGGGCTAATCCTCCCAAAGTCTTAACCCCATCTTGAACCTGAAATTTACAACACTGATCATAAAAAAATTAGCCCTAATTAGACAGACTCACAGAGCTGCAGCACTTAGCTGGATTATTGATAAGCTACTCTAGTTTAGGATCATATCACCCTTCCCCTAAAGGCTGATATTCAACTAACTGCCTAATAATATCATGGAATTACAAGGGCTAAACTGACCTAATTGGCAGATAGATGTTAACACAACAAAATCTCTCGGGCATGCCAGCCCATTGACCATAACCCCCTTCAGTTTGATGGGAGGATCTGCCAAATTCCTAACTAACAGCTATATCTACCTTTTTTTCCTACAGGTAAAGGTCAGGTGAGGAGATTTGAAATAAAGACCACTAATGTTACCACCACACCAACTGCATGCATCTACAGCTATATGTTCCTACATCTACATGACCTATCCTCTAACTCTGCTGAAGAGGACTAAATACTGAAGTGACAACGGCTGATATAAGTAGTGGGACGGGCTTACACCTGTTGCCGTCACTGGGAGTTGCTTGAAATTTACATGGGGACGGGAAAAGAGATCTTCATTTCTTTTTCTTGGTAAGCAGCAACCAGAAGCTGAAAACCACTGATTTCCCCACAGTGCTTTTTAGCCAATTCCCATCAATTTAACCTTCTGATCTCTTTTTCCCATTTTTGTCAAGGGAGAGCATTCCTGGAGCCCCAAGACAGCTGAAAATGATGGACCCAAAAGATTCTCCAACTTGAAGTATCTGAGCATGCAGTCTGGAGTGGCTTTGAGTTAGTGTAATCTCTGAAGAACCACATCCGTCGTGGTTTTTAGAAAAGTAGACACGACTCAATCCTTGTTCTGAAAAAACAATGCAAGGAGAGAACTGATGATGCAAATGGGAGACACGGGCACTACAACTCCATCTCCGATTCGGATGTGTGTACCCTTCTTTTTTCTTTTGCTTTTTGGATGGAAAGCCCCGACGTGGGGCAATGCCACATGTGATGTTGGACTAACTTGATCAAAAGCCATGATGATGCATTATGCAATGCAATGGCTTTCGTAGGTTAGCGAGATAGACGGAATACCCATGGTTAGGATTTAGGCAGAGACAGCTGGTTGCAGCGAGGTAGGGAGAAGAAATGGTTTGTGCATATGTAGATATTGGGGATGAGGTCTGGCTGATGACGAAAAGCCAGATGCCAAAATGCTGCATACAAGGGGGAACCGCTCCTCTCTAGCGATGTGGTATGGTTGCATGGAGAGCCATTTTTATGCCTGTGGCACAGCAAAACAAACTGTCAAAGATAAGTTAGTCGTCTCTCTCAATTCCCTGGCAACGAATGTAGCTGTTAGTTAGGAATTTGGCAAAATATGAGCTTTTGCACTTTTAGATCAGGATTCGTTAGGCGGATATTTATATATATATGCGCATCCCCTGACAGAATCCAATGGTGAAAATACTTTGTCCTCAATAGTGATAGAGCTTACCGCGGATTAACTCAAATTAGCAGTATCTTCAACAAATATAGTGTGTGTGTGTGTGTGTGTATATATATACATGTATTAGAATATATCACATATGAAGCTCGTTAGGCAAAAGCGAGAAAGGCAAAAAAAACATTACCTGCAGAGTGGAGAGCAGGGGAGGGTGCAATGGACATGGGCGAAGCATAGTGCTGGGGATACCCAGTAGCAGCGGAATTGAGGGTCGAATACTGGAATAGGTGAGAGCCGTGAGGATATTGGAGCCCGTAGTTCTGGTGGGCCGATGTATACAAGCCGCCGCTGCTTCCAGTTGCTGTCTCCCCGAGTTGACCTGTTGTGGTGACGCTGGCAGTGGTGGCTGAAGTAGTCGTGGGATATGGATAGAACCCGGCGACTCCTCCAGTCATTAGCCCACTGCTATACATGGGACATTGGACCGTTGCTCCTCCATACACATTATAATAGCTCTGCACCAGTATAAATAAATATACATATAGCAAGCTCAGTCATATTTACAATGAAAGCTTCACATACCGTCAATACAATAAATATTACAGGAAGAAATTCCATGCTAAAAGATACTGACATTAGAACAATTGTCCCGATCCCTCTCCGACTATATTATTAGCTACATTTTAACGTTGATCATCAATTATTAGCTAGTTATTGCCAGTAGATAACTAACTCGAATGCATTTTTTTTAATCCTTTCGGCAAAACAAAGTTCTTCCCAAGGACCCATGGAAATACAACACATATAATATATACAAAAATGAATTAGACTTTGAACAGAGGGGGCATTAAGAGAGACATGGGTACGAACCGTGGGGTAACTGTAATCTGTCGAATAGGCAGAGTACCTGGAAATTGCTCCCACCAAGCAGATAATGATTGTTAGAATCTGAATTAGCTCCCGGCTAGTACAGAGCAACATGTTATGGTGTTGACGTGCATGTGCGTCTGCACGTGCAATATTGGATGTGTGTATAATATAAACGATAACTTGTGTAGCTAAACATATGTCCGCATACATCCGGCTTCAAAGTGAAGTGCTACTAGTGTAACAGACAGCACAATTCATGTGAATGCGTTTATGCATGCGAATGCGAGTTTAATTGTGTTATGTGGGGTTACTAAAAGGATGATGAACAAGGGTTGATGAGATGAAGATGGGGATGAGATATTACAAACACTTTCAATCATTTTATAAATATTAAAAGTATATTACTTGATTGTTTGATAATTAATTATTTTATAGAAACATATAAAATATATTACTCATTTTCAGTAAATCATTTCAAGTAAATAATCTCATTTTAGAGAAGGAGAATATAGTGCAGTGAGCCTAAAATTTCAAGTTCATTTATAGCTAATGGAACTTCTTATACCCATTCGTTCTTCTCAATTTCCTGTCTTGATCCTCAATCCTTTTATTAAGTTTTGGTTCTCCTTTATAATCGTAAAAATTAGACTTTAAAAGCAAATTATCATAGCTTGAGTAAATTATGTAACTTTTCAGTTAAATGTTTACTTTATGAAGTAAATTATACATAACATCTAACAAATTACATGAATCATTTTAGTAAATTATTGTAAAAGTGAATGTATATGTATGAAACCTGATTGTGGTATGGACTCTCATTGAATTTCACGGTTTGATCCTCTTGTAGATTTAGCTTGCTTTATTTGGATTGAGGAAAATAGAGTTACGAATTTCCGTCCAATCCCCTTCATTTCTCCAATCCAAATAAAGGTTTATGTCTTAAAGACGGATATGCATTGTACAGATTGGCATTAAATATGTCCATGTGCAATAATATTGCCACATTAATTTCTACATAACAATAAAAAATTTTCATTTTCTAATTTCATGAGTGGTTTCTGGGTTTGCTAAGAAAATAGAAACAGAGAGGAAGTAAAAAAATAAAAATAGAGGAGTATAGAAATTCCCTGGGAGAATTGAATTCGACCTCTTAATCTCAAATTAAAAACAAAGGGTCGTCATTGCCTCTTCAGTTAAAGGAATAACTTCCCATAATTTCAAGAGAGAGAGAGAGAAGCGTGAAAAATGAATGCATGTATCTCCTGCGGACCATATTGAAATGCTTAAACATGAAATAATACCAATAGCAATGCTATTGTTACATACATACCCGCCGGTTATGGCGGCCGCGGCAGCATACGAATGGAAGGGGATGCCTTGTTGGATGGCATAATGAGAGAAGGAGGTCGCTGATGGAAATGCTGCTCCACCGCCGCCCATACCCACGGCTGCCGCTTGAAAGACTCCTGCATATCCCCCCATCACCCTTAAGCTTCTCCCTCCTCCTGCAGCCACACACACAGTTTCATCATATATATATATATATATGTATGTATATTTCACTTAATTACTCCCAATTTAAACTTAGTCGTCCTTCATTTTCATTTTACCTTTTTTGCTTAGAATCAAGTTATCACATACTATATATTTACTATATCGCATACATTTATTTATTTAATTGTTATCTAATTAGCTAATAGGCATCCTCAGAAAAGAAATTAAATACTTTTTGAGCAAAAAAATGAAGTACTTATAGGCTGTTGGCCGACAATTGGATGTGAACAACATAAATGATCCATATGATATATGAACTATGAAGATAAAATTCTAGCCCCAAAAGAAACTCTATTGAAGATAACATGACATGACGCAATAGAGAATGCCTCGCCATATATTAGGAGTTTTATACATTTTCATAAACGTGCTTCTATTTTGGGTAGAAAATAAGGCCGAAGCCTGCGAAGAGAATAAAACCACCATATATGCGCGTGTATATATATTTATATGTATATGTATATGTGTATGTGTATGTGTATGTGTGCGCGCTTATTATTTTTAATCCTGGCATTTGAAAATCCAAAGGGTTCCAACTAATTCAGTTCGAGCCCGGTTGAAAAAACTCTCATAATCAATAATTTTTTCCATTCACAAAACTCGTATCCGAAACCTTGGTTAAAGGGAAAAAAACGCGAACATTTTGAACCAATCCCTTTTTAGTATATATATATATATATATATATATATTATGTTTTTAGTATGTTTTGTGGAGGCGTGTACATAATTACTTTTTTTCCCCTTTTTTGGTAAATAAAGAAGTCATTCATTCCAAATATTAACCAGAGTCATCTACTAATCATACGAGGGGATGCAACCCCCATAACATCTCAAAACAGAGTATGAGATAGACAAGAAGGGATTACATAGGCAAGAAGTGTACATAATTATTGCATGAAGCTAGGTACTTGTTGTCCCGCCAGTTCGGTCCCTCATAATATAAGCTAATTTTATAAGGGCAATTAATCCAACCTTTAACGATATATTCATGTACTTGCACACTAGAATTTGTATCCGTACTCCGTGCAGTTTTATATATATTGTTAAAATTATTATATAACAAATAATATCAAGAGAACTAAGTTCTGTTATAATTATAAAAATTATATGGGAGGAAAAAAAACTGAGATATATAGTGGTGGTTTAATTTAGGAGGGTGAAGAATGAAATAATTAGTGAAAAAAGAGATATCTTTTGAGAAAAAAATAGTGCGTTAAGTGTTGGGAAGATGTCAATTTACGAAAATTACTACTATTCTAACTCGTGCGTTGCACGAACTTATTTTAGTTTTTTATATTTTTTAAATATTAATTTAATTCTTTTAATTAGATGAAAATTTTCAAAAATAGTTAAGAATTAAGAACAATAATCTTTATATATTCGACAACTTTTAATGGTATAGTGAGAAATTTTGCAATAATGTAACAATATAATATATAGTATATATTATTAATCCACTCGGTCCAACATGATCATCAAATTTGTATATAAAACAAAAACATCATTCTATTAAAAATAAAAGCGTCCATTGCATTTTCTTTCATAGATTTCATTTTCTAATATTATTTGCTTTCTTGGAAAAATTTTAAATTTCATAATTCTAATTGTTTATTATTGCTTACTTTTGATTAAAAAGATAGTGTATTCTCTTATTAATATTTTATTATTTCAATTATATTATGTTTATAATTTTTTTAAAATAGTATTTATTTTTTTAATTGTCGCTTGCATTAATTGAAATGCATTTATTGCTTGCAAGTCAATTTCATTTTATGTATAGATAGATAGATTAGTATTTCATTATTTTCAAGTAATATTATGTTTATGATTTTTAAAATAGTATTTGATTTTGTATGATTTTTCAGTTGCACTAATTGACTTGAATTTATTGTTTTCAAGTCAATTTTACTATATGTATAGATATAGATTCTTTTCTTTTTATATACTTTTGTTATCATTTTTCGTGGTTAGTTTTTATTTTTTTGTTAATTACAATTTATTTTATTTTAAAAAAACCTATTTTACCACCTATCATTAGTTTTGAAAATTGATTCTCATCTAAGTTTTTCTTGTTAAACGTTGGCTGTTCTTTTTCTTTTAAATTTTCTTTTCATTGTTAAGGGATTTAGCTATTGATAATGCCATATATAATTGCATTTGTTGCACTCAAATGCGTATAAAAATATTTGTATTTACAATAGGTACTTTGTTCTATCATTTTGGAAATTTATTTTTTCTATTTTCTATTACATTAATTCAAGAGCATTTATTGCTCCTCAAGTGAATTTTAGTTATATATAGATTATTTTTATTTTTATTTTTTTGTTAATTACAATTTATTTTATTTTTAAAAAACCTATTTTACCACTATCTTAGTTTTAGAAATTGATTCTCATCTAAGTTTTTCTTGTTAAACATTGTTCGTTCTTTTTCTTTTAAATTTTCTTTTCATTATTAAGGGATTTAGCTCTTGATAATGCCATATATAATTTATGTGTATAAAAATATTTGTATTTACAATAGGTACTTTGTTCTATCATTTTGAAAATTTATTTTTTATATTTTCTATTACATTAATTCAAGAGCATTTATTGCTACTCAAGTGAATTTTAGTTATATATGGATCCTGTAATTTAATGGTTGTAATTTTTTGAAGGCATTGGTAGAATGAGTATTTCGCAAGCAGAAAGTTAGAATAATAGGTTTCTTTCCCCTTTTGTATTATAGATATAAATGTCTCAAATTAATATGTTAAAAATACTTCACTCGACAACTTCATGCATATCTCATTACCTTTTCATTTTCCCGGTTAGATTACGGGAATTCCCAACTTTATTGGTTAAGCCTAATTACATTTAGAAATCGATTTGCTCATGACAACGAGATGTTTTTTGCTAGGTTTTGAATTCTTATGCTGTAGATAAAATCCGCACACTGAAAATTCACCATTCGTAATTATATGCCATTATCTTTATTGTAGTGCTTCAAGCAAACATTCCGTACGTGTATCACATTATAGACCGGTATCTTTATTGTCATACTTCAAGCTCTTTTTTTTTTTTTTAAATAGTCATACTTCAAGCTAATATCTTCTATAGTGCGAGTATCTCATTTTAGACCATTACAGACAGAGGGTGTCATGACTAACGATTAGCCTCCCTCAAAAGCTGTCCTCTGTGCTGGAAATTAGATCTGGAGTATATCCTTTCAAATCTGATCATAGTTATATGTGGAGGCGCGACATAATATAATGGTGAGACAGAAGAGTGTGATTATTTCGTCGGTCAGCGAGAAAAAGTGATTAATTGTTAATTGAGGAGCTTACTAAAGAAAAAGACATAACTTCACCCAAAAAAAATTAAAAATAAGGAAGACGTAGCTTGTGTTGTGTGTATGTGCCTGTGTGGAGAGAGGGAGGGAGGGGGAGGGAGGGAGAGAGAGAGAGAGAGAGAGAGAGAGAGAGAGAGAGAGAACCGTGTTTTGGAGTGGAAGGCTTGGATCTCTGGACACCAAGAGATGCAAGATTGCAGTTAGCCCTTCTCCCATCTATCACAGGCGACGCATCCACGCATGCCCTCATTGCTGCTTCCGGCTCTCTAAACGTCACCTGCGCCGTAATATTCCTGAATATTTAGATATATATTGTATTTTATATATCGTAGCAGCTAAATGGTCAACTGCATAGATATATATAGTAGCTAGATAGATCTATCACATATAGGACTTACGAGGGGCAATCGACATATCGAACTAGCAGAAGAATGGAGATAGGTCAAAGAAATTATTAAAATGTGCTTTGTCCCGTCTGTGTGTAGAGCTAGCAAGACATGATTTAAGGACCCGAGAGGGGATATATACGAGGGAGAGGAGGGCCACTTACAAAACCGTAGCCCTTGGACCTGCCGGTGGCCTTGTCAGTGATGACCACAGCCTCCAAGATGTCACCGAACTGCTCAAAGTACTTCTTCATGGTGTCCTTCTGCGTCTCCCAAGCCAACCCTCCTACGAACACCTTAGTGTATGTCGTGTCGCCGAACTGCTGACCTGCTGCTGCTGATCCCATGTTGCTGTTATTTTTGTTTGCCCCTCCACCTACTGCTGCAGCTGCCACCGGTGTCATCTCCCGATCTGCCTAATAACGGCCGCCCTACCTATAGGATCGATCTCTCCTTATTTCTTTTGTCACCTTCAGGTGTCGACTGACTGTCGATGATATGAAGAGACAATTAGCTATAGGTCATCGGATATCAAGAAGAATGAGAGAGGGGAAACAACAAAGCAGATGGAAGAGATTACCAAGAGGAGAAAAGAAAGAAAAGAGGGGGGGAGAGAGAGAGAGAGAGAGAGAGAGAGAGAGAGAGGAATTAGTATTAGGAGACTGTACCCAAAAAGAATAAGGAAAAAAAAAAAGAGAGGAGGAAAGAGAAAGCAAAAGTTATAGCCATAACCTAATGCGATGTGATGTCATGTAATGCAAGAGGTAATGGGAAGAACTATTTCACCCAAAAAAAATAAAAAATTAAGAGAAAGAAAAGATCAAAAGAAACAAAGGCCATGTTACTTACGAATTATAGAACAAGAACACCAGTCCCCACCTCACCTCGGCTTTACAAGCTGGACTGACCCATCCATCATCCATCATGCCTTCTAATTAGCTTCACACACGTCTTCATTACGCGTGCACTCACACACAAATTTTCCACCTACAAAGACACGGAGACCTGTCCCCAGCGCTGTATAATATTACCATCACCATCTGCCCACCTAGTTCGTACAGTTATATGCACATATCTTTATATTTTTTTATGTATGATATAATTATAACTTCAAAGACACACATCACATGATTTGCCCCGTTCCACGCGCTACCGCTGGAAGTAGAACTCGTTTCTTCAGAATTATTGTGTCCCTCGCTTGTCTCCTGCTTTTCCACTAACATATTCAAATGTTTTTAAGGGTATAGGGGGAAGATGCCTTGTCATTTGAATGGTATTGGTTGGAGTACTCCTGTTTTTGGCTTAAACCTGCCGGACAGACGAAAATTCGGGAACACACATGAAGGGAGAGAGAATTAAAGTAAGAGTAAACCTTGAATTTCGTCCCGACTTATACAAGTTACATAATTTAATCCCTAAAAAATATTACATCAATTCGATCCCATGTCAAATCGATTTTGTCCCTAATCATATTAATTTCGTCGTTAATCATATCAATTTAGTCTTTGAACACATCAATTTAACATCTGGTCACATCAATTTAATTTCTTCGCTTGGTTAATCAATTCAGTCCTTACTTGATCACATTATTTTGATCATTGCCAACACCAATTCTTTACATCAAAAAGGTCTATATGGTATCTCCCTCATTTTTACTATCATTGTCTAAGAGCCGACTTTGGAGCATTCTTTCTCATAGCTTGGACCTCCAATTCTCGTGTTCTTGGTGGTTATAGAAAGCTTATACAAACTACTACTACTAAGGATCAAGTTTCGAGCCAAAAAGCAAAGAAACATGTTAGAAAAATGTAGTTAAAATTCAATTTTCACTCACAATGCGGAAATTTCGAAAGTGATATCTCTCAAACCGAGTAACGAAATTGCAAGCCATCAAGTGTGTAGCTTCCTTACAATATGAAGAATCTGTCTATATAATTTTTTTGATTCAATATTGACTCTATAAGAATTTGTTCCCGTATTTTAGAGAGAGAATGCTTTATGAGTCATTAATGTCAAATTGTCCCGTTTGGATTCAGAGTTAATTGATTTTAACTTTAACTTTAACTTTAACTCAACACACTACATAACAAAAATACACATTTCCCAATTCAAAAATTTTAACTTTAACTTTAACTCAACACACTACACAACAAAAACACACGTTTCACAAGTCAAATTTATAATCACATCTCATTTGTCCTTTTCCGTAATCAAAATTAAAATCAAAATCAAAGTAACTTTAACTCTGAATCCAAACGGCCCCTTATAGAGTCAATATTGGCCCAAAAAATTATATAGAAAGATTCCTCATATTGTAAGGAAGTTATGGCATTTGACGGCTTGTAATTTCATTATACGATTGAGAAATATTGCTCTTTGAAATTTCTGAATTGTAAGTAAAAATCAAATTTTAACAGTATTTTTCTAGATTTTTTCTTTCTTTTTGGCTCGAGAATTAATCTTAAGTAGTAGTGTTATATATAAGCTTTCTATAGCTACTAAGAATGCGAGAATTGGAGGTCCGAGTAATGAGAATAAATGCTCCAAAATTAGCTCGGAAACAATGGTAGTAAAAAGGATAGAGAGACCAAAGAGATTTTTTTATATAAAAAATTGATGTTAATAAGGATCAAAATGATGTGACCAAGTAAAGACTGAATTTATTTGACCAAGCGAATGAATTAAATTGATGTGACTAGGAACCAAATTGATGTGATCAATGACCAAATTGATATGACTAAAGATCAAATTGATGTGTTCAAAGATTAAATTGATGACCAAAAACTAAATTGATGTGATTAAAAACGAAATTAATATGACCAAGAATGAAATTGATGTGACGTGATCGAATTGATGTAACATCTTTCTTAAGTACTCCATTGATGCAACTTGCATAAGTTAGGGATGGAATTGCAAGTTTACTCTATTAAGTAATAACCATGCCTGAGCTCTGGGAAGGAAGTCAAGCTTAACCTTGCCCTGTACATATCTCTCTTCTACATTGGAATTCAGGAAAAGGGCTATATATCAGCAAAGCTTACAGGGATCCAGCGTATATTCGTAATTTGGATGATGCATGATGCTGAGAGGTAGAGTATTCAATTTATTGCAAAGACAGAATATTCAATTTCAGTGAATGGAATCTATAAGTAGAATTTCTTGAGATTGAATGAATTGAACTAGAATGCGATTATAATGAATTGAACTAGAATAGACTGGAGGGTGTGGGGAAACCGACGAAGTACGTACCGAAACTGACAGGTCACATGCAAATGCAACGATTTCCTTTGGGTTTTATTTTATAAACTTTATTTTATTTGGCTACCTTTGGGTTTATAAATTGATAATATTACTTTTTAAGATGTAATTTGATTTGATTTAATTTAATTTGATAACAGCTTGTCGGCCAGGGAGCCCCAGCCATTTTATTCCCCCTCCTGTAACTCTCTGAAAAAGAAAAGAAAAAATAAACAAATAAATAAGAGAGAGAAAGTTAGCGGAGGGGGAGTCACCAACTAGCCAACTCCCACTCATGCGAGGTTGCCAAGGCACCACCTGCCGCCAGCGACCTCACTGAGGGGCGGATGGCCGGCCGGGGAGCTCCCCTCATTTTGCCCCTCTCATAGTATTTTTAATTAAAAATTTTTAAAAATTATTTTAAAAGTTTGAGATGAAATGATATTGTTTTACTCAGCTTTATTAAAAATAATATATTTGACAACATTAGCATCACATAAGGGTTCAAATCAACTTTCCGTTGAAGGACCTGATGGTAGGATCTAAGTCTTAAATGAAATTGAAATTTGAGAGTTAAATCGTTGGCAATTTTTTTTCCAGATACTGAAGTGGTGTCAACTTAATATTCTATTTGCTGGGTTGGGGTCAACTTAATTTGAGGACGATGGTGTTAGTAAACTCAAAATAAAAGGAGAAAAAAAAAAAGGAAAAAGAAAAAAGATAAAGCAGCTGCTTCTGGAGCTGAGCAGAGCAGAGCAAAGTAAGAGTGGCAGCTGTCTCCAACTTGTTTTTTTGACCATAAAGCGACACCATCTCATATGCCCACCCACCATCCACGTTCTTACTTCTCAGTCTTTCTCGGAAAAATTACTTGGATAATATAAAAAATTTTAAGTTGTGATGCAAATAATATAAAATTTTTTTTATAATAATTTAGTACAAAACATATTAAATTATTTCAATCAAGTTCAATTCGTTAATTTCCGCCGACGTCATGAAAATTTTCTGACGAAGTGACAAATCGTATTATAAGTAAGCTCAAATCTTTTAGTATGATGTAATAAATTGATATAAAACTTTATTAACATATAACAAATTGGTACAAAAATTTTATTAAAATGTGATGAAATTGTACAAAATAACGGAACAAATGAGATAATATTAAAGCGAATTAACCTGTTTAAAGCAATTTCAGCAGTACAATATGGATTGTTTCCCTTTCAAAGTAGTAACAATTCATGTAAACTCAACAACAACACAATATGGAATACCACATTTACTTCTTATCATATTCAGTAAAGAACTCTCATAACTAAATGACCAAGAGTTACATAGTGTCCCCTTTTATTATAGGTTTAAAGAGCTATATATATATATATATATATATATATATTTAATGTTCCTCTTGTTGAGATTTGGTGGCTGGCAGCAAGGCCCTACGATCAGCTATCTCTCCTTCATATTTTTCTTTTTTCATTTTTTTTTATTTTTGGATTGATTTTTAATTAGAAAATTTTTGTGAGTCCTACTTAGCCAATCTATGTGCGCCACGTGACACCATCAATTGCCAAGTCAGCACATCCGATTAAAATTGAGGGAGAACCTTAAAAGGGCATGGTAAAACTGACAACGAATCAATAGTTGGTGCATTTCTTTACAAAAAAATATATGATAAAGTGTAAAAAAAAAAGTGTACAACCACTATTCTACTCTATTTTTCTTAATTCAATAATACAATCCTTACTTTTTTTAATCTTTTTCTCCAATTTAATAATAAATTTTCTCACATATTTTTCCTAATCATTATTACAACTAATTTTTTAATACTAAATTCTCCTAATTATTCATTTTTCTCCAATTTATATAATAAATTATCTCACATAGTTTTTCTTAACAATTATTACAATCAATTTTTTTATAATAAAAATTTTCAACTATTTTATCTTCACATTGTGGAGTAGAATAGATTAGAATAAAGTCGACAAAATATGAATCAGAGACTAAATCTTGATATACCTCAGAACCAGTTACAGTAAGACCTACAGAAACATGTATGGGTTTGGGTAAAGGATCTCCTTATGTGGATCCTATTTCAATGGGAACATGATGAGTCGATCCGCCTACACATCATGCTTTTACTGCTATATCAGGAGTTACTCCACTGAGAGTGAAGATATTATATATAACGTGACTATTCCACTAAAAGGTTTTCTTTTGGTTCAAATTAATCAATATATAGGACGCATACATAATAGCTCCCTCATTTATGTTTGAAGAAGCTGTATGTTACACCATATTGGTTGAATCCCGTGAAACCATTTCATAGAAGTTCATTGATATCTTCTTTTTATAAAGCATAATTTCACTCCAAAACCAAACGCTCACATCATTTACCTATTTGAATTGAAATCTACATAGGATGACTTATACGTGGTTCATAGATACAAAATTTGGTGGTTAATTTTTTGAAAGAAATTCATTTCATATTTTATTTTTGACTTATTATTTCTTATCAATATCAATATAAATATATAAAAGCGAAATCGTGCAAGTTATATTTGAGAGCCCTCAACTCTTAGTGAAATATCGTTGGTTGCTCGAATCAACCTATTCAAACACCCTCGGCTCCTGATTATACATCTTTTCAATTGCTCAATTTGAGGGACATCAGCACGAATAAATTTATGTCACTAATTTATTCTTGCATTCTCCAATTTTCGATTCTCAAACTTTGTGAATTCTTGATAGCCCAGGTGCCCAAAATCATAGCACATTCATCTGTGGTCGTAGTTAACACGAATTCCATAATTATAGAAGGCTTGAAGTGCTTGCCAGAGGTTGAAATCGATAATTTTACCTAAGATATCATAGCATTTTATAACGAAATTAAGTTTGATTTAATTTGATTTGAGGGGATAGAGATAAAATTAGTTGTGAAAAGTATGTTAGAGAATTTGAAGAAGAAAATAATAATAATAATAATAATAATTGTGCTGTTGAATTGAGGAAAAAGTATTAAAATTGATGAAAAATATTAAATAATTGAGAAAATTTAGTATTAAAAATTTAATTTAAATAATAGATAATAAAAAATTTAAAAAAAATTTAAAAAAAATGATAAAAAATAATAATTGTATTGTTGAATTAAAAAAATTAAATTAAGTTAAATAAAATCAAAGTTTCGTGCATCATCGTCCACCACTTATTTTAGTCCACCACGTAGAATGGAACAATAGAGTTATAGTTTTTTTCTTTTTCCAAGTCCCTTCTTTTTTTCCACTTCCAATTACGTTCAGAATCTTATAAGAACCGTATTTAGATATCAATATTGAACATGTCTATATATATATATATATATATATATATATGTTCTTAAAAAAATAGATAAATTACACTTAAAATCACAAATGTTCACATTAATAAAAAAATATATCATGTATTATTTTTATTTCACATAAAATTATGAACTTTCATTTAAATTTCAAATCTTTCATATTTTTTATATTTATATTTTAGAGTTGACATGGACGTGATGTTTCTGTCTTATTGTTGACATGGCTATGGCACATCATCAAAGTTGTAAAAAGAAAATTAGAAAACAAAAATTAAGATTAAGAAAAGAAAAAAGAAATCAGCCCTTGAAAGGGTGGGTTCTTATCTAGGGGAGGCCTAATTAGCATCCTCAGCCCCCAAGAGTTGGCAAAGTCATATGGTACCGGCGATCTCATCTGGCCGGGGGGCCGATGGCAACACCCCATCTCGAGATCGCATCCAAGATTGATTTTAGAATAGAGTAGACTAGAACAAGGAGCTGAGATCCTTCAGCCCAACTGATGCAGCGTACACGCGAGTAACCTGTCACGGACCCGTTGATTCGCGCACGAATACCGGAACTACGATCTTCTGTACCTGTTGATTCTACGAATACCAGGAAATAGGCATCAAACTCGAATCGATCCGAGATTAGACAAAGCACGAAAGTTCTGAATTTTATTAATAATCCAAAAGACGACTCCCTTTTGCCCTAGGCTTACAACGTTTAAATAGAGAAAACGAGAATAAATCGAAAGAAACAAAATATCCTTAAAGATAAACTATCTCCTAAAATATCGAAATATTCTTAAAAATAAACTAACAAAATATCCTTAAAGATAAACTATCTCTTAAAATATCGAAATATTCTTAAAGATAAATTATTTCCTAAAATAGCAAAAACGCCATAATTAACATAAATTGCCCGTTTGAGGCCCTAAACGATGGAATTGGCCTAAATCTCGTCTTTTCATGGCCAAAGGCCGTGAGTTTTGCTCCTGAGGCCGTTTCCTTCGAAATATGGTATTCAAAACCTATTTTTCTTTAGGTACCGACTTGCCAGGTCGTCTGTCGCAATGCGTCATCGGATGGATCCTCTTAGGAAAACAAAGTCGCGTCTCCTTCAGAATTGGAATCATACTCGATTTCCTTCAATTTCGCAGTCGAATTAGGGACTCGGCCGGGCCTCGAGTCGACCTTCTGTCGGGTCTCCATCAGCGCCCCCATCCTCTCGGTTAGGCGATCCACAAACATGTCAAACCTACGATCCATCCTCTACTCCAGCCTCTGCTCCAGATGTCGCAGATTGTCACGGTCATGAACATCTTTCATCCTCTGCTCCAGCCTCGCGTGTACGCTGCGTCACCAACTTGTCCGTGGTCTCAAAGCCTTCTCCTGCTGTTTCACCCCTTCAAAGTTGAAGCATTCTTCGTTCTTCATCAAAACCGGCCTCCATAATGGACGTCCAATCCCAAACACAAATCGAATCTCTTCTCATAAGAAAGTTCAAGTATGACGCCATCTGGCCCAAGGAAACAACCAACTTAAATTAACCTCACGATCTATATTCAACTCCTGCCCTGTTCACCATCATTCAACTTGTTAGTGGCTTCGCTCGCTAGGAGTAGTCTTTTCATCATTGCAATTTCACTTGCCCACCAGCGGAGTTCTTCCGTATTGGTGCTCGATTTATGTCGGGCTGCCCATTCTGTTGAACTACTTTTGTTTGGGTGGGTCTCGAGATAGAGATCAATCTTGGTGGGATGAGGTCTCCGTAACCATATGAGTTCGCCGGCGACCTCTTCCCGGGGTGGGGGCCGCTGGCAAGAACCCAGCCCCGCCAAGGCTCTTTCTATTTTGGTTTTTTGTTTTTTATTATGTTTCTTTTTTTTTCGTTATATCCTTTTCTAAATTTCTTTTTGTAACTTTCATGATGTGTCATTGCTAGTAAGCAATAAGGCTAATAAATCACGTCATCAAACCAACGCTGCTAATCCTCCCTCGTCACTCTTCCTTTGATTTTATGTCCTATTTTTGTTTACATATATTTTCCACACCTCTTAGTAAAGACGGGTCAAGATGTGATCGAATGGATCAAATGAAGTCCATGTAGATTATTAAATCGATCAGCCCAAAAGGACGTACAACCCAAAGTCGCAGCTCATATAAGTTGGTAATTGAGGCCTGAGGATGGCAACTCACTTAGATCAGGCCATAGCTAATGCCCGTGCAACATCAAACCCATGGACTTGCGACAACAGCCAATCTAGCCCGCCGAAAGCGTGGGCATGATAGGTGAAGCTTTAGATGGCGGGATCAAATTCACATAAGGATGATTATGGATGAGTTTGAGGCATAATTCATGATTGACCGGCCATTAGGTGTCCTTCCATATTTGTTTAGATATTATTCTCTTTGATTTGCTCTTAATTAGATTAATTAGGATTACTAATTAGTGGCCACAATTTTAAGGATTTCTGTAGTTTGTCGCTCATTTTGCTCGATTCTATTGTAGTATCCTTTGACACAACTATTAATGGCTCATTTCCATGATGTTTTCTTTTCTACACCTTCATTTTCCTACATGCATTAACTCGTTCTTTTGGAACAACAGTTTGACCTTTCAAATCCATCGGCTTCTACCCATTTCGGTTTCCGAATCGAGGTGCCATTCCACGAGCTAAGGTTTCTAAACCATAGCTCACCTTTTTCGGGTAACCTGACCCGCAAAGTTGGCCGATCGACTATAGCCTTGAGCTAACTATCCTAAAAATTAGTTTCAAAGCCATTTTAATATCAACTTTCTCGGACCAATCCGGATCATAAGCCAACCAATTAAGTCTAAGTTCGGGCATAAAGCTCACTCTTTTGACTATCATCAACCGAGACCCACATCCCTCACGAACTAATCGTGCATGAGGCAATTGTAGTCCTAGATTGGCTCATGAATCATCTCCATATTACGATCAGATTGTTAAGACTCGCTTAATTAAATGGAATCACTGCGGCCAAATCCTCGAGTAACATCGGCTAGTCATATTGTTTATATCTTTTACAACTCCGCCAACTACCCCTCCCCCTGGCATGGTCGCCAGAGGCTTTAGAGCTCTCTGGGCGACCATGTTGGGGGTAGGGATGGCTGGGAGGGGACCTTTGGATTTGGTCCCTCTTCCCTTTAGCTCTTTGTTTTTTGAAAATGGTGCGACTGTAGGAGGTTTTGTAGTTCTCCAAAGACCTCTTTGAGAGAAAGGTGGCCGAAAGGGGATCATCCAACTTGGTTCCCCTCCCCTCCCAAAACCCTAACCCAATGCGGGTGTATCACATTGGCGTACGCTTTTACTTTGTAATAAAAATGTTTTAGGTTCAATATTCAAGTGTGACTATTGGTGTCCTTTTATTAGATATTTAGTTTTTATATTTTATTATACTAGGTCTATTAGCCTCACTCATAACTGAAAAAAAAAAAAAGATTTAGGTATGCTAATCAGAAAATCAGTTGTAAACCGGAAAATCAGTCCTTTTCTTTTCCCTAATTAGGAAACATCTAAATCCGAACCGCCAAAGACGGATTGGGTATAAATATGAGATAAAATTAGATTTAATGAAAATAAAATATATAATGTAATCGAAAAGTCAATGAAATATAAAAGAAAAAGCGGATATAGTGAAAACCCTAGTAAAACCCCTTCCGTCTAACACCGCCTCTCTTCAGTTCTATGTCGCCTCCACTCCTCCTCTTCCTCCTCTGTCCTCAGCCCAATACTTTCAATTAATAGTTATCTCAATCGGATTATCTATCTATCGATCCATCTATCCATCTATCTATCTATGCGTGCGTGTGTGCATCTGCATGAGTAGTAGATTTAGATCCTACTGATTCAAATAATACTGATCGGTTCATTCGAACGAACCCCTGAAGAATTAAACCGCACGTACCTCCCTAACTTTAACAAACAGAAAGAAGACTCCGTTGGGTACCGACATGGTCGTGAACGACTATGCGAGGCCCTTGAAGCGGATGAAGAGGAGAGTCACAGCAGATCTATACGATTTTCTCAACTTCACTGTCGAAGCCAACGAGCCCTCTGGTGATCCCTTCCGTTTGAGAATCTCCAGCTTCCTGTCCAGGCATGCCCGCCTGACCTTCGCCCCTTCTCTGTTCTCCTCCATCGTGGCATGGCAGATCCTCTTCCGCATCGGAGACCTGGACTCGTCGACGGCAGTGGTGGCCCTTGACATAGTCGAGGAGGATGTTACCCGTTCCAGATCTGTCTATTGTGACCAGTGCCGAGTCGTTGGTGAGTGCTTGACTCATTGAGTCAAACTCGGGGAATCTTCTCCCTGATTTTACCTTTTTCTTTTGTTTTGTTTTTTAAGAGAAAGAAGATTGGGTTATAAATAATGGTTAATGCTGGCACAAAAAAAGAAAAAAAAAAGGGTGGTGGTTTTGATTTTGTTGTCGGGGCGGGGGCCTATGAAAAGTAATATTGATGTCAGTAATAACTCTTCACCCAATTAGAAGGAAGCCTTCTGCTCGTTCGACCTCTGTTTTCGTTTATTTTCTTTTTAAAATTGCTCTGTAGTTGATTAGTGTGGCAAAAAATGAACAATGTGTAAGCAACACTTCATCATTCGAATTTAGCACCCAGTAAGGTAGTCTATCGATGATTTGGAAGTGAAATATTGTATTAGTGTTTTGCGGTTGGTTACTCTGCTCTGCACTGCAGAGCTCTTTCTCCTCTCTTTTTCCTTGGTGATTGAAAAAAATTAGCAGTTTTAGGCGTAACTCTGTTGCCTGTGCCTGAAAAAAATTCCCTTTTTTTCCCTCCGAATTAAATTGTCAAGGATGGAGCAGTCATCCGGTGTGCAGAAAGCGATACCATTTCATAATAAGAGCTGAGGAGTCCAGTCCGACATCTCGCAGTTCCTGTTCTACATGTGGCAATATGCTACAGCTACCCGATACCAGGTCTGTCTCTCTCTCTCCTTGCTAGAGCCACCCTAGTTCATTTGTTTCACTGTTGTACCTGGTGAAGTATTTGCCGACGTAATTGATGATTTTCAATGGCCAAGAGCTTTGGCTGTGCCTGCCTAAGATTCTGAACAATGATAACCCTTTTGCAGTTGCAAGTGTTGCAACTCAACAGTTACACCAGAAGATCTTGAAGACTGGGTGTATTCGCAGTTTGAAGATAACACTCATTATCTGCATGGCTTAATTCATTCGAATGGCTTCGGACACCTACTCACTCTCAACGGCCGAGAAGGTGGCTCCAAGTTCTTGTCTGGATCTGACATCATGAATTTCTGGGACAGACTTTGCGGAATGCTCTCAGTGAGGTCGCCTTTTCTTCCTTTCTCTTATTTATTAGAAAGATTAAATGAGGTCTAGCATATATGTTGGGATCTTGTACAGTCACTATCTTCCTTCCTCTCATATTGGAAATTCGAAATATTGGATTAGGTCCGAGTCAGATGTAAGGAACTTGTGCAATCACTATTTATTTTAACGCGAAACAATTAAGTTTGGCCTCTGCATATATTTGACGACCTTTGCATGTAAGACAAGCTAACATATATATATTTATATATGTATATGAATGAATGCAGGAAGGTGAGCGTCATGGATGTATCCAAGAAATATGGGATGGAGTATCGGCTACTGCACGCAATCACTAAAGGCTACTCATGGTATGGGAATTGGGGCTATGAGTTCACTGCTGGCAGCTATGCTCTAACAGTGGACACGTACAAAATGGCAACTGACACACTCGCTTCGATGCCTTTATACCCCCTTATGTTCCAGCGGCGCAAACCTCGAACACCTCTGCAAACTCTCATCGGCTTTTACAAGGCAATGTCGGAGACTGAACTCCTCACACTGAGAGATCTCTTTTCCTTCATGTTGAGCCTCATCCGAGAGTCAGATGCGCAGGAGTCCTCCACGAAGAGGTCTGCTGCTGGTGGCTCAAATTTACTTTGTCCTTGGACGAAGGGTGATGTCAGTTGCGTGGAACAAGCTATGTTGAAGGTGTTGCAGGCAGCATCCGGGACAGGTCATTGGGTGACATGGCATGCTCTTAAAGGGGCTCTGCACAAGTCAGCATCTTTAGAACTCCTTGATTACTGTCTCAAACACTTTGGTGAGAGAACACTGGCTTCTGACATCAATATGATGGTCCAAACTCGTCTAAATCCAATTTCTGGTGTTGTTGAGTTCAGGTATATATAAATAGTCAAATAGAGGTCCTTATTATCTGGATAGTTTAATTAGAACCGTCTTTCACAGAAACTATTGTTCTAATTGCACCACCTCCTGCAAAAAACAATGACAAAACAGGCTTGCAGCTCCTAGTTGGGATCATCGTGGAGCATGCACTAGTCCAAGATGCCCATTGAAAGAACACGTGGTTCGTGATCTCAAATTCTTGTATGATGCTCTTGTCCACCCAGGAAGTATGCTGGAGTATAGGCCTCTAGCTGCTAGACAGCGTATGCACGATTCTGCGGTGAAGCTTCTTGACTGCAAGCACTTCATGAAAGATTACACAACTGATCAGAGGAACACGATGAATCCCTTTGCCATTCGTCTTTTGTGTCATGTTGAGCTCTCCGATCATCCCAAAGAGGAACCCCTACTTCCTCCAGAGCTAGTTGTCCTGCCTCCGAATGCCAGTCTTGCTGACCTTATAGATGAGGTCACAACAACTTTCCGAGATGTGTATGTCATGTTTAGGAGGTTCCATGCTGAGTCGCTACCTGAATATGGTCATATAGAGAAAACCATCTCTTTGAAGTTGTTAGTTGGGTTGAAAGGTTCCATCCAAGTCAGAGGAAGATGCCCTTCAAAGCATGGGCTAAGCCGCTATAGGATGGAGCGGGGGACCGAGAGCTGGATCGTTGATTGTGTGTGCGGGACTAAGGATGATGATGGGGAGAGGATGCTGGCTTGTGATGCATGTGAGATTTGGCAGCATACAAGGTGTGCTGGGATTGACAATTCTGATCCTGTTCCTGCCAAGTTTGTGTGTCATAGATGCAGGAATAGAGAGGAAACAGCAGCCTTGGATGGGGATAATTCAGTTTCTCTGTCCTGCACAACTTGCAGAGTTGAAGTAATGGTGGCTGATAAGAAGACTGCTGCTGCTAACCTAACTTTTGGTGTACCTTAAATGTATAGATTATCTGTATGTGTGCAGTTTTTTCCCCCATTTTTTAGGGTTAGGGATCAAACTGATGGTGACTGAAGCTAATCAGTGAATCACCTGCTGGTATAAATATTTGTTGTACATGAATTACCTTTTCTTTTTTATGAATAGTGGGATCAAACTGATGGTGACTGAAACTAATCAGTGAATCACCTGCTGGTATAAATACTTATTGTACATGAATTACATTTTTTTTAACGAATATTGTACATGAATTAGCTTAACATGTGCATGGGGAGCTCCTGACTAGATGGAAAAGACAATGATCTGACGACCTTGGTGCTCCAAATTATATAACACGCAGTGTGATTTCAGATCAAGATTCTTAGATATCTGCTCCATCCTCTCTCTGCCTGCTCACACTTGTCTCGGGCTGCTCATAGCAACAGGATGCAGTGCTTCCTTTAAAATGACCAGATTCCAGTTTTGAGGAAGCAAGGTGCCTATAGGCAGTGCACAAGTTTGTATACTTGTCCACCACATCCTTGTATAGCCTAAGCAGTCTCTCCACGTCTCCAACCGTGAGGTCCCGGGCCTCAGCTTGCATGAATGGATATGGGCTTCCTGTCACGATCATATGCATTTTAGCCAACTCAAATAAATTATTAAATGAGTACTGTAACCCTGCAAAGCAATACCAAACCCATTAAGACCTAGCCCCATACCATACAACAGAGAATATTAGCAACATTTGTGTCTCTGAGTTAACAAACACAAAAGGGAAAGCAGCAGCTCACCACTGTTACTTCTTTCTTTGAAGTTCATTGCAGTAAAAGTTCCAACGCCTGTTTCCCTCCTCAGACCATCCTCCCCATCTCTGGTAGGACAGGGATCTTCATCCGGCACCTTATTGGCCAGTTTAGCCACTTGCATATTCTCCTCAAATTCAATTTCATCAATAGAAAGAGATTTTGCATGCAAATCGACAATAAACGACTTGGCTGAGACCAGGTTGGTGAAATAATAAGCTGCTTCTGACGTTAGCTTTGCCTGCCTCCGATATAACTGGATGAACTTGAGATTGGAATGCAACTGTGGAGGATTGGCCTGTGAATATACAAGTTCAACAGCATTACCAATATACATAGTTGACTCCAATACGATAAAATAGGGGTAGAGAGATATCCTTTAAAAGATTAGAATACTATCATGATATGATTTTTCCCATGCATTAAATAGATATTAACATGACATGATTTTTCCTCCTCTGTTCTCTAAAGGAAAATAATTTATTATCCCACACTCTAATATGCTTTTACTTCGGTGCATTAGCTGAGTGGATTTATGGGAGTCATGAAATTAGAAAGAGTGGAGGCTTCCCAGATTTGAGCAGATATTGCCCTTCCATCATGTAATTTTCTTACATGCGATTGATGTATTGCTTCTTAGATATTGTGTGCCAACTAGTCAATCAAGCGGTTGTTCTTGATGAATGGTACCATTATTCCATCTATTTAACTTCTAAAACGATTAAATTGATTGGCATTACCTCAACATATTCTAGGCAATTCATTTTAATGAATTTTTACTTCTAATTGATCCCATAAATTATAACTGTATTGCTATTTAGAAATCATATCTACTACAAACTATGTTATATTCTGGTTTAAATATTCCAAGGTCTTTTTTTTTTTGGGAGAGATATTTTAAGTTATATTTGATCAAATATGTTATTACTAGAGCAAATAGAAACTCATATAACCTGTGATATATAAATCTTAACTGCTGTTTGCACATCCATTTATGTATGTCTTTTAGCCTATCATAGAGCAGAAAAATTAAAGTAAAAATACATTTTTCAAAATGACTTTTCGCCAAACATAGAACTTAATCGTATACACTTATCGAAAAAGAATCACTTATTCATATACTTAATTTTGAAGCATTGCAACTAAACTTCATACACTGGCATGACAAATCATTCCAATTGTAAATTTATGTTAACTTAGTGAAGCAGCTAAAATTCATGATGTAGTATAACTAATGATTCTTTTTTATTATAAGTATAACTAATAATTTTTTTAAGTGCATAAAATTACAAAATATATATTTATTCTTTGGATTTATAGTTTATAGAAAAACTTTATTGAAAATAAAAATTTATATCATAATTATAAAAATTAAGGACTGGATATACTTTAAATGTTAAAAATTCAATAAATTTCCATGAAAAATTATCCATGCAATGCATTGGTAACGAAAAATAGAGAACATATGTGATCCATCCTAAGCAAAACATATCACACTGACAATAAGCATGCGCAAACGGGGTATGGTGCTAGTCTTTTTCTTCCCTTCCGTAATGTATAATGCATTATGGATGCTCATGATTCGCATGTACTACACCAGGTAACATGTTAGGTGACAAAAAGGAATTGTACCTATCCATGCTATTCATAAGAGAAAGTAGATGATTTCTAAATCTGCATAGCCTTATAGATCCTAACATCAACTCCACAACCCTAGACATAGATGGAAGTTTGAATTAAAATTTAGACAAAAATCTACGAATTTGAATTTATTATAGAACAGGATAATTACTGTAAGAATGTATTACCAAGAAAAGCTTGCCTTGATCGTGACATATATAAGGACTGGAAGAAAGTCATCTGCCCCAGCTAGGACATGCTTCTCTGACATGGATGCATTGAGAAGCAAGTTGTTGATAACCCGGCAGCAATTCATTATACACAGAAGCTTCTCCCGTGGAGCTTTATGTGCATTTATTTTTCCCAATTCCTTCTCTGCAAGCTGTGAAAGAGAAGCAATTCAACAACTATTCTGCTTGCTGAAGTACAAGGATAGCACAGACAATAATCGGAACTACTGTAAATTTGAAATAAAGGTACTTCCCCCCAAATGAAACAATATTGCCAGCTTTCTCCTCATGTAAGCTGCCAATGACCCTAACCCAAGGGGTTCAGCCTAGTGGTTAATGTGCACTCAAGTTTGCACCGAGACCCGGGTTCGAATCCCCTTGGGGCCACCAGAGCGCCTTTGGCGTAATTACCCGCTCCGTGCGCCGCCGGGAGTTCACGGAGCCCCGGGGATTAGTCGGACGAAGCCCGGACACCCCAGGTTAGCAAAAAAAAAAGCTGCCTATGACCCTGATATGTTTTTCAACCCATCATAATTGGATTCTCGAGCTATCAAGCAGAAGAAAACAACTTCTATATTGGAAATAATCTCATCAACCAGATGATGTCAGATTGCCTAGTGGCCACCAGGGAACCAGCCAGATGGGTCTAGCATCAGCTGAAAGCCTACTTAACCTTCAACAGACAGATTTCTGCTTCATGTATTTCAATGAGGATTTCTTATGATGAAATAGGATAAAGATACCCCAGGTGAGTTTCTTGAAATATGGTGTAAAATGCAGCGATTCTGGAAGCAGCTTAGATTTTACAGAGTCGAGATAAGATATTGCAAAAGGAAAACTCCCATTTTCACATTATGAACAATTAAAAGACATGCACCGAGCAGTTAATTCATCTTTTCATGTAGAAAAACAGAACTCTTAAGAAGAAGAGACCAGCACAGAGGGGAGCAATTGGAAAGGGCTCCAATCATACCTTACAAAGTTTAAGTGAGAAATCCAAAGACTTTAAAGTATAGAGAAACCAAACTATGCAAATGGAGGCATAAGAGGGGTATGGATACCAGCCAAGAAGATTCACTACGAAGAATAGTGGGTATATCTAGATGTTCAGGCCTCAGAAAGGTTTGCAGCATGGATATTTTCTCTGCAATTTCCTGGTCAATCCTCAAATCATCAGGGCAGCATGCAAAGGCGCGCGAAAATAATTTTGTCATGACATACTTCTCCAGACCCTGAAACAATGTAATCAAACAGCAGAGGGAATAAGAGAAGTTATATCCACCACATCTATATGAAGCACACAGCTTGTTATCACCGCAACTAGATTAATTATGTTCTTGATATATTCACTATAAGTTATCTAGAGGAAGAAATCCAATTAATGTAAAAAGAAAGAGCAATATAAAAGCATATGCTGACTAATGGAGTACTGAATCTATATCCATCATCATGCAGAATTCTCTATTTTGCTCAGAATTTTTGCCTTGCTCATCTATTTAACTTATTAGTACCAACGACAGAGAATAAAATCTAGAATTAAAACAGATATTGAGGGCAGCATTTACTTTCGAACTTATCCACAGAGAACAGGAATGCATGCAAAATATGGACATTCTTATGGATGGGTTTCAACTTTCATGAATTCAGCATGGTGACACTGCAACCAATACTTTACATTGTCTTTTTAGTAATTTTTAGTATATCTTGGACATGATTCCACAAAGAGGCATTTGATAAAGAGACTAAAGCTGTAGGAATCTACAACCATGGTAGTTTCATAGTTTTACCTCCATAGCACAGTCAATTTCCTCATCGGAGGCACCTGCCCACAGTGGATGATCCCTGATGGATGTTTCCATCGACAAGAAGAAATCTTGCACCCTTTTTCCATCACTCTCAGGATTTGGCGCATAAAACGAAAAGGATACGATGAAACTGAAAAATGCAGCCAATCTCAAACACGTCAATTGTGTGCAGAAGACATTATGCTACATAGCTTATGAGAAGAGGAAATCGACTGACTAATGATAAGATGATAAATGGGAGCATATATAGGTTGGACATCAAACACAGGTTCGAGGGAAACGTAGATCCAAGAAAATAACATACATATATATATATATATATGTATATATATATGTATATATTGGTGGGTGGGAATGTGTCCCCATGGGAAGGGAAAACACATATGGAACTGCAAATGCTAGCTAAAGGATATATGAACACCGAGTGTAAAACCAGCTAGTGGAAGGAATCCGAATAAAGAAGAAGGTGCCAATCGCCAGTGCGATCATGTGACCTTTGTAACCGGTACAAGCAATTAGAACTGTTAAGTCTCAGACACGAGATTCATGATCATGCCTCAGCGATCGTATCGTAACCAAATAGAGGAACAGAAGCTTCAATAAAGTAGTGTAGTGCCATGCCACAATCGATATTCTCAGCGGCACTAAGATGTAGTGTAGAGGAGGATAAGGTAATGAATTCATTCACAAACAAAAGATCAGGATGCGGAGAAAGCAAAGGCAAAAGTACCTTTTAATGGATCGAACGAGATCGAGGGAGGCAGGGTTTCGCATTCTATCGAGGAAGTCATAAAAGGAGATTGAAGCGGGAGAAGAAGACGAAGACGCCGTCGCCGTCTCCATTGAAGCCGGGAGTGGGAATCGCTAGTTCTTGTCTGTCTCTTCTTCTGACTTCACCGCGATGATGGCTTCCTTTCTTCTATATAATATTACTGTTAGTACACATATAAATAAATGGATGTATTTACGCATCGAGGACGGAAAGAAAGGGTTCTTCCATCTCTGAAACTCTAAACTCATTCATTGATTGAAAGAAAGAAAGAAAGGGGGGAGAAACTGAGGCTGGGACTGGACTGGGGGAATATCTCTATATGGTAGTTTTAGTTGGACTTGGACTGTTAGGTTTGGCACGTGAATCTCTCACCTCATCCATCATAAACTCAAAACTCAAACAATTGAACTGGGCAAAGGGCGGTACAGAATAGAAATTTCTAAATCTATTTTTTTTTTTTGGGAGGGGATAGAAGGGAAGGGAAGGGAAAGGAAAGGAAGGCTCCCTTCCTTCTTTCCGCTGTAATGCTATGCAAAACCCAGAACGGTCCGATTAAAATGAGTAGGCTCTTGCTAACCACAAAGGCCAATCAATCCTATTCATACGGTCCCGGGCGGGGGGGGGGGGGGGGAGGAGGACGGTGGACGTTGGGAAGCTATTAGTTGTTGATGTCACCGAATGAGGCCGGCCTCAACCTCAGCCTCAGTAGCAGATCCGGATGGTGATGGTATTGGTATGGAATAATAAGAGGTATGAGTGTAAATAATCAACCAAATATAGAATTTACTGGCCGAGGGCCTGAAGCTGTGGCAGGGCAGGGCCAATATCCATCGTTCAGTCCGAACCTCTGTTTTGGGTTCAGCCCATTGAACCAGAAGTCCAATTGTCCGCGTGCCATGTCCATCATCTTGTCCACAGTCACAGTGGGGCTCTTATATACTCTAGTGGGATAACCCACGTGAAGACCTTATTTTAAATCGTAGATTTCTTTTCTCAAAACACTTATGTGGAAAACGGTATATGCTTTTTTTTTTCAAATTAAGAAAAGTGATAGAACAGTCAATTTTTAAGTATAGTAAAAAATGAAGGCAAAATATCTTTGTAATTACAAGAGAGGCTCAATAAGGACAAAATTTAAACGTTATTTTAAAAATTAGTTAAATATGTGCTTCAATAAATTAATAAATCATTACAACTATGTACCAATTTATTTCTCCTCTTCTTTCATGATAAATAATGAAAAATAAGATAAAAGCAAATTGAAAAAATGTTAGGACCTACCATCGCTAACTATAATATAATACTAGATGTTTTACCCGTGCTACCTATAGATTTTGTTAAACACATTTTTTCTTCTTTTCTTCATTTCCTATAACGAATTATAATTTTTCTTTTGTTAATTTTTGACCTTTTAGATATAAGGCGAAGTGTACAACTCCCCTTCGAGATAATTTAGGAATTGTATTAGTAGATGAAATCAATTAAATCAATGAAATGGCAAGATAGTTTTTGTTGTGTTTTTGTTTTGTTGCCTCTATGAGAGATGGGTGAGACTGTTATTTTTTAGTGGGAGAAGTGTTCGAAAAAATCGTTGTAATACGAAAGAAAATTTCGACCCTTATTATTTATTTATTTATTTATTATGATTATTATTATTTGATAAGTGTTGTGCCCCTTCATTAATCATAAAGAAATATGTAAAATGTCCACTTATTCAAGTACAACTACTGAGCTAAACATTTAGATAAAAAAAAATCATAACCTTTTGCAGCCAGTGAAGTTTCTAATTTAAACTCTGGCCTTGGAATCGATTGAACTCGCACATTCACAATCTGCGAGATCTGCTGCAATAGTGCTGAAAATTTCTTTTATTACATTATTATTCTGAACGGTGGTAGACATGGGGTTCCGAGGTATTTCGTTTGGTAACTTCTATGGGAGACACCAAGTTCTCAAACGTAACACGTCCTCTCAAAATGATTCGAGAATGTTTGTTTTTTATCTCGTTCTAATTTTACTCCACCGTTAACTTTTCCATCCGAATTGCTTGAAACATTGTAATTCAAAAGAAAAAGTAAAAAAGAATTACCCACCCCACCCAGCGGCCACCACCTCGACACTGGCCGAAATTGAAATCCTGAATTGGGATCTCAATCTGGGATGTGATGGCCTCGTTGGTGGCCGCCCTTGTTTTTCTAACAAAAGATAAGACAAGATAATGGCACAATGTCACGAGTTAAAAAAATGCTAAATCCTCCAAAAAGTTGTGTCTAATTTTTCTTCTAATATTCACATGTACTAAATTGCCCTTGGATGTCGACAAAATTACAGTCATGCCATTCAGAGTAGTTAGGAGGATTTTTTGTGAGGATAATTAGGAAGATTTAGTAAAACTACGCGGGTAATTAAGTTAATGATGGCAAAAATTCATAGGAACAACATTTGATTTTGTTTTTAGAAAATTAGCTCTACTTTCATTTCCTGGTCAAAACAAATACTCAATAATTTAATAAAGAGTTAAATACACTTTACCCCTGACCTATTAAGTGAGTTTGAGTTTATCCCATCTCCTTTAAATTTTTGCGGAGTACCTTCTCAACCAAATGAGCAAAGTACCCCCTCAACTTTCGGTCAAAATTCAGTTCAAAAAGGGACACATGCCACTCACATGTCAATCGGTAAAGGGAAAAAATGTCAAACTATAATAATCAAATATCTGGACCTAGAAGAAAATTATAGGCACTAATTCCAAATTATGCAAACGATTTTCTTGCTTGAGCAATCTTCTTTCTGTCTATAAGTATATATCTATACAGACACGTGCGCGCATATATAGCTAGCTTCTCCTGAGTTTGTTTGAAATATTATTTGTTCGGAATGTGGTTAATGCTCTTAATTGTTTCCAGAAGGGTGGTCGTTAGAGTGTGATCGGGGAGTTGGGGAGGTTGAGCCCTGGTTTGCACTGAGTCAACATTGTTGTCCGATGGGGAAGAAAAAAATTGCCGAATAATTTCGTGCCTGAATGATTTTTTTTTTCTTGTTCCCGATTAAATGTGGCATTTTGTCCTTCATTGATTGGCGAGTGAGTGGCATGTGTCCCATTTTGGCTGGAATTTTGACTCGAATTTGGTTGAGGGGACGCCTTGCTTATTTTATGATAAGGTCGGGGGTGCTCCGCAAAATTTTGAAGGTGAGGGGTAAACTTAAATAATATTGAGAGGGCAAAATGCATTTAACTCTTTAATAAAAGAATGAAAAAGGGAAAAAGAAAAGAACATAGATAGTCGGCCTTGGGCCAATCCTAGCAGCCCATGAATTGAGCCAATATGCCCAACAGCCTGCCAATAGACCCGGCGGGTGCCCTCATGTTCCGTTGACCTTCTAACTCCCAATTTAGCTCCCTTCAGGATCTCTCCTAGCATTTGAAAAAAAAAAAAAAAGAGTCGGATTGAGATAGGAGTGGGGGCTGGGGAGGGTGGGGATGCCCCGCCTGCAAGCCACCCCTTCCGATCTATGCTGTCGGCTGGGTCATACCATGTCAACAACGTCGATCGGGGACTGGGTGGCTGCTGGGATCTTTCGGGGGGGTTACGCACCCTCGCCAACCACCGATCCCCGGATTGATGTTATCGGCGTGGTTTGAACCGACCGGCAACGTCAATTGGGGGTGGGTGGTTGGCAAAAACATCACGCATCCTTTTCTCACATCCCTTTTTAATTTTGTGTTTGTTTTAAATTTGGTTTTGGGTTCATTAAGTTTTCATCCATAAAAAACTTCCCAGAAAAATTACCACGTTAGTTTTCGTATATTTTTTGATGGAATATAGACGGTTCATTGTGGTGTGAATTTTATTTTGATTTGTGTGGCAACATGATTTTTTAATATTTTTTCATGCTATATAGTGAAATTATTTTGATTTGTGATGCAGTGTGAAAATGTCGCCAAATTAGGTTGTATAGTGTAATTTTCCTATTTTTAGATTTATAAATGGTGAGAGAGTTAGTAATCTTGATCAATCATGTCTTTAGTAGACGATTTTCGCACCTCTTAGTCAAAATGATCTCAAAGCAAGAGTTCCATCTAATTTAAGTAGCATCACAAAGTATGAAATTTTTTTCCTCCACAACAAATCTCCTGTTTAAATTTCAAAAGACGAACATAAGTTACAAATCTAATAGTAAAATTCAGTTTAATTCTCTTATAAAATGCTCATGGCACGTTTTATACCACCAATATTGCAGTGTTTAATCCCAAAGTAGGCAGAATAAACCAGAATTTGAAACATCAACGTTGCTCCTTTTGGTGGATTACTATGAGGTTGATTAATCGACTACGTAAAGCACACAACGAAGTTCAAACAATTCAGACAATTGAAGTCAAAAGCAGGGTATACCAGAGCTTGTGGTGGCTTATATAGCAGGGATTCCAATTTTTTGATAGAATGAAGCGGTTGGACAAAGCCAAACCTTGACAATTACTGGAAGGAGTGGAAAAAAAGGAGCAGAGGGTCTGAATAACACGGGTCACATAGATGGCTCGCTTGAATGTTACAAGGGAAATGGGATTCACTGTGCAATTAGGATGGCGTGAACCACCGAGTCTCTGTGAGGTGGGCTGTAGGGCCAGCACCTACACGTTTGTTAATCGCCATTAGTAAATTAGGTTGTGGCCACCGGCAATAGGCTGCGATTCACGAAGGAGGGTGCAGGTGGCCCGGGAATGGAGGAGGGTGAGTAAGCAGGTGTAACAGCTTGCCTTACAACGACCAGAGCCCGGTTGGATGCAGAGGCTCAGGGTGCGGTAATGGGCAACGGTTTTGAAGGAGCGAGCGGAGTGAGTGCGGTAGGAATGAAAGGAACAAGAAATTAAAGGAAGGCGTCTTAATTGGAGAAAGGGCTGAAGCAATGGCAATTTTGAAGCGAAATCAGAGGAGGCATCTGCTCAAGGGTTGTATCTGTGTCACAGTAGCACGTATTATATCTGTTACATACAATACCTTATCGGATTTTCAGGTGTGTGAATTGGAACAACAGAACGGAACAAAAGCACATTTGAAAAGCGAAATTAACTTTATGTTTTTTTTTTGTTATATATATTTATAATAGTTTGCCCTATGACCTTGGGATAAGTAATCTTTGCCACCAATATCTTTAAAAATGTTGCATGGTGACTGTTGCATGGTGCCACCCAACCTTCATGAAAAATAGGCATTTTATCCCCTCTAATTAACTGTCCTGCTTTCAAGCGCCAAAAAATAAAAAATAAAAAAATTTACTGCTAAAATGAGTCAAGTGCGTGGCATGTGATCTTTCCAAGAGTAAAAACATCATTTGATCTGATTAAAAAATTATCAAAAATAAATTTAAAGAAAGGAAACCAACAAAAGATCGGATAGGGGAATGCGATCTCGGCCTTTTTGATACTACCAAACTACGGAAAAGGAATCAAGCCTGGCATGCTGGTTGCTAGGGGGCCAACTCAGGATTTAACTTAAAGGGGACGAGACCCTTAAAGGGGACTAATAGTGAGTTAATTTTTCCGAATTAGAGGTGAATATAAAAATTTTCATCAAAATTCAAAGGATTTTATATATATTTCCTAAAGGCGGAAAAAATTTAGGGGGCGGCAATTACCCCTCAACTTCTGAATCCTTTCCTATCCCTGGATGATCCCATTTCAACTCGATTCCTATGTAAATAGGTCATCACAATACACACCATGTACGACATATAATTTTATAATTTACACCCTCACATTATTAATCAATAAGATTATGGGAAATTCAAGATGAATCATATAAGACTCAGAAGGAAAAACATATAATTCATGTGATATTATCACCTCTCTTCTTCATGAAATCATACATCAATTTGATTGGCTTGTGTCCACACACACATATATTATAAATGGGTAATTCCGACTTAACCTCTTTATATGTACTCTAATCTGTGGATCATAGTGCAGGTCCATGGAATCATAGTCATCGAATGGAGGCATGTGTGGTTGACCTAGTATATACTAATAACTAGTATAGCCCATTTAAGATCGACGGGTAACTTTATATGTAAGGCAGAGCCAGTTGACTAAATAATGAAACATGCATGTATTGCATATGTGTGGTGGGAAGGTTGCTTCATAAGTTTCCGAAGTGATTTGACATTATATATATCTTTGTATGTATAGCTAGCTATAGCTAGCTTTGAGCGTTCATTGAAAAAAAAACAAAAACAAAAAAGCTTTGAGCATTGGCCCTGTTTGGATTCGAAGTTAAAATCACCATGATTTTAACTTTAACTTTAACTCTACACTACACAACAAAACACACATTTGAAAAGTCAAACTGGTGGGTTCCATATCTTATTCAAACACACAATCTCATTATACACAATTATCTACTACATCCATTTATTTTATTTAAAGTCAAATTAGTGGGCCCACAAACCCTTGTTTTCTTCCTCAGTTAAAGTTAAAGTTAAAGTTTCGTTGACTTTAACTCCGAATCCAAACGGCCCGTTAATATCGTATGGAAATCATCAATCAAAACTAAATTAATTAAATTGGAAGCTCTTGCTTAGATCTACTTCTTCCTCTAAGTCAAATGACAGAGAAGCTCTCTAACAGCCCTAAAGTCCACACCGCGAAGAATGCATAACATTCACGCATGGTTTAAATAATCGCTACATGCACTACAAAACTTTGATCAGGCCCGTTAATTATTTACTAATTAGGTGCAGGACTGCGCATTGCGCGGATGTGTAAAAAAAATTATAAAATTGAGTTCATTCTATTTTTATAAAATATGTTTTAATTTATTAAAAGAAATTTCTTTTTCAATTTTTTTCATATTTTTATATGTGACAGATAATTTTTTTTAATTTTATAAAAAAATTAATAGCTTCTCGTTCTCAATATACTACATACATGGAATGTAGACTGTTTTACTGATATCTAACGTACATAAAATGTGGAAACATGTTTGAAAAGACAGTGATAAAAATGGGTAAATGCATAAACTTCCAATAAAGAAATTATAAATTAATTATCTGAGCAATTGGAGAAACGTTTAGTCATGAGGTGAGGGTCTAAAAAAGGCGAATCGTGGGGCATTCTTGTATCACATCTCGAGTTTTATTTATTATAACCAGTTTTCTTGCATATTTACATATTTTAATTAATTCTTTTTGAAATATATTTTACAAATATCACGCGCAACTAATTAAGTTTTTGTTTTTAAGATTTTAGTCAATATTTTGTAAATTGGATTTAGAAAATTTATAGTAATGGTAGATGACAAGAAATATATAATAGTAATACAGAATAATTTTAATACTCATTATATGTCATATAACTAGTTGCCAATGAAAAATATTTATTGATGGAATATAAAATGAAATATTTTGTAATCAAATATAGAAGTATGTAAAGGATGGAAAATATTTCAAAATTGGAGCTCGAAAAATAATACAAAGAAGAAACGATAAAAATAATATTATTAAACGTATTTATGGATACTACTCTCTACTTTTTCATTTCAGCAATTTACCTTATATTCTTATGATTATTTTTAAATCATTTCAATCAAATAGTAAGATGTAAATATATCAAATATAGATTAATGACTATATTGGTCTAAAAGAAACTCGTTGATTAAAAAGATATTCTATCAATATATAAAAGAAAAATATTTAACCTATCTATGAAAGTATTATTACAAAAACTCTAGTTGATCTAAAGGTATTTCTATCAATATGTAAAAGGAATGCACTTTTTTTCAATTACAAAAGTAATGTACTTAATCCAACTAAAAAATGTGCCTATTACTATAATCAACATTAATAAAATGACGATATTTAGGAAAAATTTATATGTAAAATAACATCTAATTTTCTTGTCATTATCAAAGGAGAATTTTGGGCCAACTAAAGAATAATTATTAGCAACAATCTATATAAATATTATATAGTAGAGATTTGAAGAGTCTGTCGATAATGAAATGAGGATATGTCCAAAATGTTTATTAAAAAGGCTGTCACTAGCGTGAACAGGAACTTCTCGTTGCAGGAGCTAACTCTAATAACCTATAATAATAAAAATATGATAATGATTAAATAATATCTGAGAATTTGAGGACATAAATAGATAATTCAATTCAGAATAGGGGAAAAAGAAAGATGGTGGAAAGTGATGGCCAAAGGAAATGAGGGGAGGAGGCTTCTTTGAGCTGGGGAGATTTCTGTGGATGATAATGATGCCAGAAACACCTCTGAAGTCTGAATGTTCAAGAAAAATAAAAATATTAGAGAATGTTTTGAAAATTTTAAATGTAATGTGAATATTAATGTAAATATTAATGTAGGGGACATGAGGTGTCAATCGACCACGAACTGACAGTTTATTCAATGAAAGACTAAAGGCTCCCATGGGAGAACTCCAAATTATTTTATATATATGTGTGTAGATTGATTAATTAGTTCGGTAATGCATTCACTTTGGAAAAAAAATTATGCAAATCCTAAGGAAGAAGAAGGAGGATGTTGAGACATACTATCCCATATAAAAAAATTAAAGAGATATCCATTGATTTATAAGTGATTGGGTACCACAACTTATTGGCTCAAACTTTTGATTTGGAGATATGCCCAATAACTTATAGGCTAAGTGTGAATTTTTACATGATATTAAAGTGGGTCGTACTTTCATGCGTTTGTGTGGGCTCATACCATACTAAGTCTAATTTCGAGGCTGTCAAATTGCACCTCATTTTAGTCAGCCCCCTCCTCTCGCTTGAGGTGCAAGAAGAAGTCCACCTCGTGGTTAAGTCTCGAGCAGGGAAGTCCAGTGCTGATTCGTAGTCAGTTCTTGAGAGCGAGTGTTCAAGTCCACGTGGCACGTGTTGGTGAAGCATCACAACCACACGTTGCCACGTGAGGACAGATATTGAGACATATTATCCCACACAGAAAAATTAAAGAGAAATACATCGGTTTAATGGTGATTAAGTATCACAATCTATTGGCTCAAGCTTTTGCGTTTGGAGATAGGTCTAAGAATTAAAGAGAAATCCACTAGTTTAATAGTGATTGGGTAATACAACCTATTGACTTGAGCTTTTGATTTGAAAATTGGCCTAATAGCTTATATTTTCACTGGGAATTTTTACAGACTAGGATGATATATAGAGAGAGATAAATCATCTTTCACCATTCTAGGAACGCGTGGTTAGCTATGTGCATAAATTTATAAATACCCTTCCATCGCTATTTTATATATTATGTATATAAAAGTATGGAGCTCATTATTATGTATCTCCATATTTTTAAATTCCAATTTTACCCTTCCATGTATGTAGACACTTTCTAATTCATATTTTCTCAATTTAATGTATGTGGACGTCTTTCAAGACTCCATTCACTTATTCAATGTATGACCCTTGATATTAGTGTTTGAAGTCAACGATTAAATAGGTTGATGTATTTTTAAGTTTTTTGATGAAGTACTTTTCCAATATCTTTAGTCAAGAGATTTACTTTTTTATCAATTTCAAGAAGTTCTATAGGGAAAAATTTTCGAAGAGTTTTTATTTCCATTTTTTTGGAACATTTCTATCTTATAACTTTTTTAACTCAATTTTTCATTGTTTATTCATATCTTAAAAATGACCCGTTATATCTTAATCTTATTTGTTAGTTGGGCACTCTTTTATCAGTTATAAAATTAAACTTTAAAATCCAACGAGTGCTTGCCCATCTTTAGAGGACAAACTATTGCATTTTTTCTTAAATTCAATCAATGATAATCAATCAACCCCATATTTTCATTTCTGAATTGTTCATTGCGCTGATAAAAGGGTGAAATAATATGTTTTGCTGGATAAAACGTTTTCTCTTTTATTTTGATATATCAATTTACACCATTTGATATTCAAAAGCTTAATGGGTTCCAACAAATCTATGTTCGAGTTAGGTGATCTTCAAATACATTAGTTGCATTGATTGCTTTCATTATATAAAACATGTTCAGTGTAACAAATGGATATTTTGTTGCGAGAAGGATGATTTCAAAATTTATATTTTGCTATAGTCTAAATAAGTGGACAAACATAAGTAAGCTATATCCCGAAATGATTATGATGGGGTGATATAGATAGGGAATCATTGTAAAGCAGCATTCCTGATGGATTATTGTCCAAAGAAACTTCATTTAAAATGAGTTCAAGAGTTTTCAACGAAATATTCATAAGAATTTCATCTGATAATATGTCAAAATATTTTATAAATAAGATATTAATTGCTCAAACAACTTACCAATGAAATTGTTTTCGAAAATAGTCAGAATGTTCTCGCTAAAAAATATATTTTAAAAATAAAAATATTTGTTGATGAAATTTTCATCAAAAACATTAAACAGAAATAGAGCTCATGAATTTGTATTTTTCTTATAGAAGATTAATTTATTGGAAAAAGGTGGTTTGCCATCTTGGTACATGACCACAGCCTGGTCTGATTCATTTCATTTCAATTTATTTTAAAATATAATTTCCAACAAAATTCAAATTTTATTTGCCCTCACAAAGTAGTCAAATAAAAAAATCAAATATTTCACAAGAAAAAAATAGAAATTATTTTTTTTGTCTTTTATGAATTTTTATGAAAATTTTATGTTTGAAAAGTAATTATCAGAAAGATTTTTAAGAAAAAAGAAGGGGAATATCCAACGGATTATCTATCAAAAAATTAGAGGAAATCCACGAAGAAGAGGAGACGACGTTGGCCACTAAAACAAGATCAAATATTTCCTTATCAATTTATATAATTTATTAATTACAATCCTGCATAATAATAGAATAAATTATAATTCTTATTTCATTAATATATCATACTACATGTGCAATGCACATGCCGGCCTACTAGTCATCTAAAAAAGCTCCTGCTTACACCCTTGAGGTAGGATTGAATCGTTTAAGGTTTGCTGCTATATACGAAAACATATCTACGATAGTTCCAGATGTAACATACAAAAACAATTAATATCTCAAAAGCGTAGATGAATGGCCAAAGTGCAGATATAGTAAAGGCACCCCAAGAACATTGGACTGTATATATAACTAGTACTTCACAAGTTAAAACCTAGCTAAAAAAAATCTATATATCATATATAAAAAGGAACAACAACATTGGTCAATTCAAAGTGCACAAATTAAGAGCTAGATTATTAATAAATGGATTAATTCAAGCAGTTCGATATTTATTTTCCTTAAGCAAGATTTTCAGTTCGAATCTTGTGAATGGAGAAATCTATACTAAGAGAGTTTTACCCCCTCAGTGGGCCGACTTGGCTCGAATTGGATTAATCAATACCCAATAGACTTACTGATACCAGGGTACACATCGAAAAAGTTGAGAGCTAGGAGAAAGAAACTGCATCATACGCAACAGATATTGCATGCATGCTATCAAGAAGGCTTGCATATGAAAAGAGAGTGTTCGTGGACGAACACATCACGTATGCAACACCATAACCTAAGCTAGCTTCAACAATCAATATTGTACCTAATCCTAGCTCGTGCATATATATAAAAGGAAAAATTACGCCATATATCCTATAGTTTCACATTTTGTTCAAATATATTATATGCTTTTAAAAATATCAAAAATATCCAATGATTTACATTTTTTCCAAATCTATCACGCTGTTATATTTTCCGTTAATGAAACTTAAGTAGGTTCCAAATCTATTCCATGATTTTAATTTTTTTCTCAAATCTATCCTATGGTTTTAATTTTTTCTCAAATTCATCCCGAGTAAAAGGGCCACAGTGGCAAGACTGTTAAAAGTTGACAGAAGATATAACAACAAGGTAGATTTGGAAAAAAAAATATAAACCATGGGATTTCTTTGACACTTTTAAAAGTATAAAATAGATTTGAATAAAAGGTGAAACCGTGAGCTATATGGGGTAAAAATCATATATAAAATAATATGATCAACTAACATATTTCAACTCCGAACTCCATAAAATCAGCTGTTATCAGTTCTTTATATATCCTCCACAGGTATATCTTATTACAAATCATCTTGCCTAGGAAAGGATCGATCCTCCCCGGAATTAAATAAAAAAATGAAATATGAAGAGAAAAAGAAACAGAAGCGTGCAATTTGATCAAGAGAACTGATCTCTTGTTGTCTCTCAGGGATCATGATTCACATGTGCAACCTCTCAAGATGTGGCGATTCCTTCTCCAACTGTGATAATTAAAACAAAGAGAAGTCCGTAACAACGATCAATAATTAGTTAAATTTATGGTTTTTAATTGCATATTTTAAAAAAAATTGACAATTTAGCCGTCCAATCCAAGCGCGAAAATCCCAAGAAGGTCTAAGTAGCGGTTTTTCTGAAAGGTGATTGCTTTGGGAACAATCAAATAATCCATAATAATTGAATTACTATTATACTCCTCGGGATCGTTCACGGCTTTTATATTAAACAAATGCCTACGTTCAACTTCTTCATCGTATTGTATATAGCTCCAGGCTGCGCATTGCACAGAGTGCATAAAAATTAATTAAATATAATACGTGCCAACATCTGTTAGTTTAAATAATTCGATATTTATTCTCCTTAAATAATTAAGGTATTGGGTTCCAATCTTATCAATAGAGAATATGCATAGTGAAAAAGTTTTACCTCTTAATGAATTGACATGTTTAGAACTGAATAAGTCGGGATTCATTGGACTTTCTATAATATACAAAAGAAAAAGTATAATACTTGACATTATTCGAGTAATTGCTCAACCTTTCGAGTATGTTTTGTACTTTTCAGGAAAGAAATATTATGTTTGGTAATGAAGGTTGATTTTACTTAACTTAACTTAATTTAATGTTTCCCTCAATTCAACAGCACAATCATTACCTTTTTATTTTTTTCTTCAAATTCTCATTCATACTTTTTCTTATCTATTATTACAATTAATTTTTTAATACTTAATTCTCTCATCTATTCAAGACTTTAACTTAATTCAACAATATAATCATTATTTTTTTATCTTCCTTTTTCAAATTCTCTCATATAATTTTTCAACTACTTTTATTTTCATATCCTCAAATCAAACTAAATCAAATTAAATCAAATTTAACTTCGTTATCTAACGCTATGTTTTCTATACTTTTTAAAGAAACTTTAATCTTTATTTGCTACTTTTATTATAATAATTAATTATCACAATTTCATTAGATTAAGATATTAAGAAAATCAAGAGAATTAAGGGAGTTTGATATCACCAAAACTATATGAAAGGCTTGTGCATACCCACGGGGTAGAATCGTTGGATATATAAAAAGAAACAACAGCCATTATTGGAATGTATGTATAGGTAAGACAATTGCGTTCATGATTAAGATTTGTGACCAGCTCTTTGTAGAAATAACATGAGCCTACATTCTAATCGTACAATCTTGCAGAATAACTGATTCAATGAACAAACATTATTTATACCTCTATAACAAGAGGACTAAGGAAGAAATTCTTCCCATAATCATGAAAAATTTCTCTGACACTCAAGTTAAAATTATAGTGCACTTCCGAACTGGAAGAGTCCCACTTTCAACTTGACAAAATTACAAAATCTAGCCCTTTAGCCCACGCGTTGTGTGGGAGATTTTATATGTTTATTTCAGTAAATATTTTGTAATTTTATTTTTAAAAATATAATTACCATAATTAAATGAATTAATTGGATGTTGCTGCTCTGGAAAAGTGCTTGTGGTAATGGAGACAGTGCATTTTTGCATAATCAAATTACTTCTCTCCCATTCACAGAAAAAAAATTACTTCTCTCCCAAAAGGAAAAGTCAGTCACTGATATAAATCCAATAATTACATATATAATAATATGATATGAGACGTTGATGAAATAGGTAGTGTATATAAAAGAAGGAAGCTAATAGTTTGGAGGGATACAGGAATGGGATTTAATAAGATACCCAATTTGTGATCATAATTTGAAAGTGATCATAATCATTGGATATCATTAAATGTTTCGTTCTGGGATGAGAATTGAAGTAAAAGATGAGTTCTCTCGTTTTTTTCTTTTTGCGCATAAGTTGTGCATGAAGTGTGGAATTAGATCTATGCGTCTCCTGGAAGGTTCATTGGAACTTGGAATTAAGGAAAATAAACGATTGGGCCCGCGCGAGTTATCGTGACCAATCATTTTATTATTTTAATATTATTTAAATACGTACATATGAAACATAACGTTAATATTGTGGCTGGAGAAACATTTGAAAATAATATTTATATATACTGACTTATGTAAGAAATGTTAAGTGCGAAGGAAAAATCTTTTTGTTGTCTTAATTTATTATCATTTTATTAGAATAACTTGTAATGTATTTAGAAATTGAAAAATTTCAGCGGTTTCCACTCTTCTCAATGTTTAAGAGCACAATTTCAAAACGACTAGTATTGTCTCAACCTATGTAACCATATGTTCTTAATGAGCAGTCAGTTTAATGAACAAACATTACTCATACTTGTATAATCGAAAGGACTAATATGGCTCAAACTTATGAGGAACGATATTCTTCCTATAATCATGCAAGATTTCCCCAACTTTTAAGTTAAAATTATAATGCGCGATTTAACAAATGACTTCGGATTTTTTTTTTGTGAAGAAATGGGGCTAATGCCCAAAAAATGACTCACTTTTAACATGAAAAAAATGAAAGAAAAAGTGAAACAAATTAATTTATGCGAAGCAAATGGCTTCAACTTTCAAGAAGCATGTCAAGCAAATATTATGAGAAGCAAGCGGCTCCACCTTTTAGGAAGCATCCCCAGCAAACTGTGGAGAATGATTCTGCATCTTGGAAGACTCGAGATGGCAATTTAATTGATCATTATGAATTAGTCTTTTCGTCTTCCATAATGCAGGATATGTCAGTTTCGAGAAGTAATCTGGCATTACAATATTATGCCTCTTGTCACGTTATTATTAGCGATCACATGAAAGGTTATGCAAGGAGAATCTTGCTTCGTCCTATGTGGCGCTTCTCAATGTATTGCCCCAGCTTTTAGTATTATATATAGATGTGATGCAAATTTATGATAAGCAATTAACCAGTGGCTCAAGTAAGACGTTATCAGTAGCAAGTGGCCACCGTCTAAAAAGAGTCTCGAGCAAAATGTGAAGAACCATTATGTATCTTGGCAAAATTATTGTTATAGTTTAATACATTGATTATAAAGTTGTCTTTTCCTCTTCCAAAGTAGGTTCGGTTTCAAAAGGTGAGGTGGCATTACATAGTTGAGTCACTTGTCACGTTATTATTGGTGGTCATACAAAAGGTCACACAGGGAGAACTCTTCTTCGTCCTACGTGACGCTTCTCGCTACATCGTCCCGACTTTTAATATTTGTATATAGATGGATCAATTTCCATAGTTTGCACATTACTTTTCATATTATAATTGATTGATTGATTATCTTCCGAGAATATATCTTTTAAAAAAAACTTGAATGTCTAATTGCGAATCGAGAAAGTTCTTTATTTTGTAGAAAATTTTTAAACTTTATTCAGGATAATGTTTACCATATAAGTGTTGTTATACAAAAAAAAATTGATTGATTGATCATTTCTCGAGAATATTTTTTTAAAAAAACTTTGAAGGCCTATTTGAGAATCAAGAACACTATTTATTCTTTTAGAATTTTTTAGAGTTTATTCGGAGTGTTGTATACCATATAAGTGTTATAATATAAAAGAAAAATTGACCACTTTTCCATTATTTTTACAATATGAGATTAGCATTAAATGGGACACATAAATTATATTAATTAATGGCGATACAAAAATAGTCTTTTAAGGAAGTCAGAGGTTCACCTAAATAGTTATGGAAATAGTGACTTTTGATACTAAATCCTGGCGGTTTTGCCAGTTTCGTAACAACCTTTTTTTTTTGTCATTTTTATTCTCAATCCTTTCACTTTTTTTTTGTTATAAAGGACTGAATCTTAGTACATTGAAAAAGCACTCTTAATTAACTAATAAAAAGGCACTACATTTGGTTTTACAAATCAATTTTAACTCTACGCCACTTAACTCCACTTATCTTCAATTCAACAACATAATTATTACTTTTCCATTTTTCTTTAATTTTTTCAACAATTCAATAATACAATCACTACTTTCTATCAACTATTCATTACTTTTTCCACAATTCAACAACACAATCATTACATTTTCTCAACTATTAATTATTTTTGCACATTTTTTTCTTATAATTCAATAATACAATCATTACAAATCAATTAAAATCAAAACTCAACTCAACTCAACTCAAAAACCAAACACAACATAATAATTCCATTAGGTATTGAACATGGGACATCTATATCAATAGGCGAAAGCGTGCGCCACTGCTACACCATCTTTTTAATCCTTTCACATTTTTACTATTTTAATTAGGGGTATTTACCTAAAATGACCCATGGTTTGCCCGTTTTGTCAAATCTATCATATGTTTTTTTTTATTAAATCTATCACATGGTTTACTTTTTGCATCAAATCTATCACGGCGTTATCTTTTCCGTCGACATCTAACGGACGTGCTGACGTAGCGCCTACGTGGCAAGTGTGGCCCACTATCTCTCCACGTGCCACGTCAGCACGACCGTTAGATGTCGACGGAAAAAATAACGCCGGGATAGATTTGATGCAAAAAGTAAACCATGTGATAGATTTGACAAAAAAAGCATATGATAGATTTGACAAAACGGACAAACCATGGGCCATTTTAGGTAAAACCCTTTTAATTATGTCGTCACTTTTTCCATTATTAGATGTTGATGTAGATTTTGGAGTCAATAAGAGGAAGCCATGTGTCACTTCTCTTTCAATAAAATAGTTTAAATGTTTAAATAAAAACTAAATTTTCGAAATGAAAAAAGAAAGTTTAAAAAAATGGCGCAAGACAATAAGGCAAAGGCTAGAGAGCTAAGGAGAGGTTGGGGGCATCGGCAGGTGGTCACCACCCTCGCCTCAGAGGTTGTGTTCACAAAAGAAGCTAGTGACCTCAAAAAGAGGATGTTGGCCACCAATCAACACACCCAGCCCCCAAGTTGGCGGAGATTTCAAATCTCTGGTGATATCACTAGTGGTTATGGTGGCAGGTCATGGAGGCCCATCTCTGCGATCTCTCTTTCTCTTTCTATCTCTTCATAAGAAGAGAGAGACGGAGACCGTTTCAAGCGGTAGTGGCCTCGATGTGATCACGACTGCCTAGGCAAGGTCTCCAACATCCTTTGAAGATGCCATTAACCTCACCTAAGATGGTGGTGGTTGGCGTCAGGGCCACCATTCATCTTCTTCCTCCCATTATCAAATTATCCAGATATGATTTTCATTTTTTTCCTAATATTTCATTATTTTATATATATATTTTTTGGCCTGGATTCTTTTATATTATGAGATCCTAAAAATGGTAACAAAACAAGTTCGGTCAGAAGTTGAAAAAATAAATTTATGTGGGCCTATGTTTCTTAAGGATATTAATCCCATATGAAAAAAAAAATGTATCAATATCCATTGGTTTATATGAGACATGGGAACCACTACTTATCAGCTTGAACCTTTAAGTGGAAATAGGCCCAAGCCCGTATATGATCAAGGGAAATTAAATATGGTTTCAGGGCTCATGTTACACGTATGCGTGCTCATGCGCATGCGCACTAACACCATGCCCAACCTAGTATGTCAAAGAGCAGCCAAAATGATCGTCTCTTGTTAGTCCCCCCTCACCCGAGCAAGAAGGATGAGCCCGGCTCGAGCTCAGTTGTTCAAGTGAGGATGGATGTTGAAGATATTAATCCCACATGGAAAAGATGTATTAATATTCATTGGTTTATATGAGACTTAGAAACCACCACTTATCAGTTTGAATTTTTAAGTGGAAATGGGCTCAAGCCTGTATAAACCCAATGGAAATTCAATAATGTAAATAGGATGTCAAATATTATATAATTTTCAAACATAAGAAGAGAGAACTTATTTCATTTTATCAAACATAAGCACTTATTTCATTTTAACATTTAAAAGTTAGAACTTAGTACCTTAATTTTGAGTTGAATTGTAATATTATACAGATAAAATTTTCACTGAACCTATAACTATAAGCATTTGAACTATATCCAATTCAGAAACCTGAACAGACCGGACCATATACTCAATTATCTTCTATGTCCAAGATTTGTTTTTCTGATTTTTTTATATCGGACAAAACTTTCTAACAATGTACACTCTCATACACAAGTACGTGTTGAGAAATTTTATGGCGGTGTTAATTATATAGTCAATCATCAAAAGAGAAAGTAGCACAGTGACGAACACTTTCTCCTGTTAAACGAGATGTTCCAAATTCAATACTTGGTGGAACTATCCGTACTCTTTTATTGGTTATCAGGATTTCTATTTCATTGTATTAGACCGTGAATCTTCCTTATAATAAAAAAAATTATGTAATCAATCACCTTTTGAATACTTGTGATACACACAAGTATTCAAAAGGTGATTGATTACTTGTGTGTATCACATCATCACCACCTTTTATTAATTACACCATATAATTTCCCATAGCATGGAGTCCAAAGAAATGCATTCGGAATTTCTCTGTAGCTTTCCCGGATGTAATTGCGTAGACTTGCTTTTTACGATAGCTTTAACCAGATCCGCCGGCGTAGTCACCGGCCGTCAAACCTGATCTTGCACATCGACCACACCCCAGTTGACACTTTCGAGAAAGAGAGAGAGAGAGAGAGAGCCTCACACACACACACACACATATATATATGCACCCCCCATTACGTTCAAAAGAGATTGCTTATATTGCTAGGTAGCTCTCCAAAATTATCAAGACACCATCCACCATTTGATAATCCAAGATCCACGCCAGGAGGTCATTTATCGTTATTATTGTCATCATTGTCTATGCATTGAGGGAGATATCTCAGCTCAGTTCATACGTTATAGCTCGGGACGAAGCTGTGAGTACGAGGTTGGATGTTATAATTTGTAGCTGGCTAGCAGAGACAGATCTAGAGAAACAGAGAAGAGGATTGACTATTTTACATATTGGGATAAATGGGATCATCGAGCAATGGGGGCGTGCCACCAGGGTTCCGTTTCCACCCGACTGACGAAGAGCTGCTCCAATACTATCTCAAGAAGAAGGTTTCCTTCCAAAAATTTGACATGGAAGTCATTCGAGAGGTCGACTTGAACAAGATGGAGCCTTGGGAGCTCCAAGGTAATATATTCTATTCTATCAGAGCTTCATGATATATATATATATATATATACACATACATATATCATCATTAATTTTCTAGTCGTGCAAATATGCAACTAACATTTAATTAAAAAAAATCAAGAGAGCTTAATTACATCGACCTACTTGAAACAATGTTAATTGAAAATCATTATATTGGTGCTGCTGGTATTAGCCACTCACAATAATATAATATCTAAGCAATGACCATCAAAAAATTAGGAGAAGAAAAGGAAAAATAAGAGCTGTGAGTGTTGTGAATGTATTATAACTACATATAATATATATGCGAGGTGCCATAATTCTTGGTTTAAAATAGACTTAATTAGCGCACAAGACAGTATATATGCAATTACTCGTTGGGAGCTGGGTTTCTTTACTCAATTAATTTGTATATATGCAAAACCGATCGATGGCGTGCTGCAGAGAGGTGCAGAATTGGATCAACCCCACAAAATGAGTGGTACTTCTTCAGCCACAAGGACAGGAAGTACCCGACTGGGTCACGAACCAACAGAGCGACCAATGCAGGGTTTTGGAAGGCAACAGGACGAGACAAGTGCATAAGAAGTACTTACAGAAAGATTGGTATGAGGAAGACCCTTGTTTTCTACAGAGGCAGAGCTCCCCATGGCCAGAAGACCGACTGGATCATGCATGAGTACCGCCTTGAGGATGGCGATGATCTCCAGGGCAACCACAGCGTGAGTTTAATTTGTCAGTCTGCTCTAATAATTATTATAGCTATAAATTAGTTAATTTCCTTGTCAAGGCATGTATTACGTAGGTTTGAACTTTATATATTAACAACCACTTATGAGTATTTTTTCGGATTACACCCATTATCTCAAGTTTTATTTACTCATGAGTGGGGCAAGATCTTCTATTCTGGTTCATGGTTTCTCTCGGCTATATGGTTAATCCGGGTGAGAGATCGAGCTTCAAGAAATAGTGAATGGTCTTATCAATACACAAATGTCAATATTTAATTGGTCTACTAAATCCTAATTAATTAAAATTTCTATAAGACAAAAAAGAACCTAAGGATATCAAAAGAGGGTATAGCACAATAGCCCACTTTTCGTCTGGCGACCAAGAGGTCCAATATTTGATACCCAATAGGACTACCCATACTCCTTTATTAGATATTTATTATTTTTATTTTAATGTACTAGGTCAATGGATCTCCCTTATAACCGGAAAAAAAAATTATTACAAAGTTCTACAAATATTTACTAGCCCGTTTGGTTTTGCAATTAAGTTTTTAAAATTTTAACTCTAACTTTAACTGTAATCACTATACAACAAAAATCAACAACACAATAATTAATTTTTTATTTTTCTTCAATTTTTTTAACCATTCAATTCAATTTTTAATACTAAATTCTCTCAATTATCCATTACTCTTTTCACAATTCAACAATACAATTATCACTTTATCTCAACTATTCATTACTTTTTCATACTTTTTCTCATAATTCAACAACACAATTATTACAATCCAATTAAAATTAAAACTCAACTCTACTTAACTCTAAAACCAAATACATCGGTACATAATTCCTTGGATATCACACTATGCACTGTGATCCATAAAAAGATTTTTTTTTTCATTGAACAAATGCTTCTTGCCGAGATCAGATCAACCTAAGTTAAAATGGAGTCTCTATAGCCCTATTTACAAAACAAAAATATGAAACTTTCGACACCTTAAAGTTCATTGGCCGAAAAGACAATTTTTTGAGGCCCTTATACTCTCTGATTAATGACTAGCATTGAATAGACTGGGTATTCACATTATCAATATCTCAGATCAAGGATAGGTATATATAATTATCTAGCTACGGTCTCTGATCTACATAAAACTATTAGCTTTTTTGCCCGTGGGATGCACGAGTTATTATTTAGAGTGATTATTTTTAGATGGATTTTTAAATATTTTTGACATCACAATTGAAATTTTTATTAAGTTATATATATTCTTAAATTGAAAGTATTCAAATATTAGTGCATACAATAAAAAATTTAAAATAATTGATAATGTATTATAATACCAAATATGGATGAAGAAAATGACATTACTTAGAAAACATATTACATTTTCTTAAAAAAATTGAATTCCAAAAATTGTAATAGATAACCTCCATGTATTTTGTTAAAAAAAAAGAAGTGCAAATCATCTATTTTTAATATTTTTAAATAGATTTATCTATTATTATTTCAAAAGTGTTCAATATTTAAACATAATTATTACATATAATAAAATTTTATTTTAATTACTAATTATGTCCAAAAGTTTTTTATAGATATTTATGTTAACAAATTGTATTTTTTTATAAACAAATTTTGAGGTTATATATTTTAAATTAAGAATGTTGTCTAATAAAATTATTAAGTATTTAATGATTCATATGCATATTACTAATTTAGTCCTAATTGTATATACATTTATAATTGTTCATTTAGATATTTACCTTTATGACTTTATACTATTTATAAAATTACTTTCCTAACCATATTTATTATGGGAATACAACTTTATATATATATAGATAGTAAGCATACATAATTATAATGCTAACTAATAATTAGATAAGTAATTAACTCACTTTTGTTAGTTATAGTTTCAACCTCAACGTATGATCTTAGCATCCAGAAAGAAATATTCGTATGATGTTCTAATATGAAATTCAGTATGTATCGCTGTGATCAATCTGTATCACTTTGATGAGCATGCATAGTTTTTTTTTATTTTCCTTTTTCTTTATCATATCCGCGTTTAACAATCATACTGCTTAGGGCTCCCACATGTATACAATGAAAGATATAGAGGAGTAATTTGTCCTCACTGTAGCTAGTTTAATTGTGGGACTCCTAAATAATTTTGAAGTGTTGTGGCTGTGGCCGAGAGGAGTGTGAGGAGAGAGAGAATTCGAGATATATGTATATATGTCTTAAGAGGCAAACTGCTGCTGCTCGTATATATAAAGTATATATATTATTTATGCAAAGTTACAAATTTGTGCACGCGCAGGAAGATGGTTGGGTGGTGTGTAGGGTGTTTAAGAAAAAGAATCTATTCAAGATGGGGAATGAAGGAGGGAGTAGCATCAACTCCGATCATCATCATCAACAACAACAACAACAACAACTGGGCAACGTCACTTCCAGTAGCATCCCCAATCAACCAGGCCGAACCAACAACTTATTCGTGCATAGGGACACCCATAACTACGGCCTTCTCCGGCCACAGCAGCCGCCATTTGAGCTGAACAAGCCTGCTGACCTAGCACTCCACTACTCCGGCCACCTCCAGCCATCTCAGTATTCACTCTTCCCCGCCTCCTCCCAAACCCTAATCCCTAGCCCACAGAAACCGTTGGGAGGATACGACTATGCCTCCACGAGGGACTGTGAGAGTGGCAGCAACAGCTTTAGGTACGGTGGGAGCCATCACCAGCAGCAGGCTTGTGAGCCTGGGCTAGAGGTGGGCACGTGTGAAGCGGCTCAAGCTCAGTCTCAGTCGATCGTAGGAGGTGGATCAGCCAACTGCAGAGACAATACAGGCATCAACAATGAGTGGGCCATGCTGGTGGCTCCTCATCACACGGGGAACGATCCTCATCCTCATCAACATCAACAAGACTCGTCAAAGGGGATGAGGTTCGAAATCGAGGATGCAAACCCATCTACCGTGCCTCCACATATGAGTCAACTCTCCGCGCGAGGGGAAATGGATTTTTGGGGATACACAGCCAAATAGTACTTCGTATATGAGCGGAATCCTATAACCACCTCTTTAATTGGCATATACATAATTATAAGTTCCAAAGTGAACACCACACCTGCCTACCTGCTAGGTATGGCTACTACTATCAAAATCTCAGTAGAAACTTGATTTGTTCCCTAGTACGCACTCCAATTTAATTTTTTCGTTTAAAAAAAATGATTTGATTAATTTGTCCCTAGTGCAGAGATCATTTGTTTATCCGGAACAATTAATTGTACGTATAATATCTTATCTACGTTATACTTTCCAAGCGAATTAATGTGTTGCGTGTGATTTTCCTATTTTTCCCGACCTAAATTATAACTTTCATATTTGTATATAGGCGGACTCTAACTTATTTTATTTTATTTTTTGGTTCTCCTAAATTGTATGTCTAATTATCTTCCTAATACTCCCATATAATAAATAATCATTGGATGTTAATGAAATCCGTTTGTTTCAGGAAATATATTTTATAGAAAAATGAATTCTTCATTTTTTTCTGTGTTTGGTAACACAAAATCCTTTAGTCAACAAAAAGATGTTCTCAGTCAACCTATAAACAAAAGGCAATAAATTCATGTGTACAAATTTTGGGAATTCACTTTTTTAGGTGCACAATGCTCTTTATCCTTCTGTTACCAGAGCCCACTTGACACAGCTCTCCGAGCATATGGAGATGATTTTCCTTGGTATCCTCACAAATATGAAAAAATAAACTACTTTCCTTGAAATCAACGGAGTCTAAGTGTCATCGTGAGTGGTTGGGAAAATAAGTTACGAGGGAAAATATACGAGAGGGAATAATTAACTGCACAATATTAATTAATGCTCTTGATAGTTGCTTAACGAATTTTTGAGAATAAAACCTAGCTAGCTAGCTTAGCTAATTATGAGAAGACATAGCCTTAATTTCAGTCATTAATCCTGAGACAGCCGTAATCGTAATTTGCATGGCCAGCTGTGTCTCTGAAAAGAATCGCGATGGCCAGACAAATTGTAAACCTTGGCAACAGCCGAAGACAATGAGGTCTGGATGGATAACCCGATCAGGTAGGTCTGAGTGGACAAGCGTACCACTCTCTTGCGTTGCCTCACAAACTCGCCTAGAGCTACCTCCACTACATCCGATGTCTCGTGAAGTAATGATGGTGATGGCCTGATCCCTTTGATCAAATGCCGCTGCTGATCCTCAGTTATTGTTGATGCGAGTCAATATCCCAACATCACCTTATTATGACCGCGATATTGCATATCTGCCAACAAGAAGCACCTGCTGAGCACAACTGCATCCTCTAGAGCCGCAGAGCCAGCTTGAGCCAGGAACGGGCCCATTGCGTGCATGGCATCTCCAGCTACCACCATGGTTCCTCGTCTAAAGTTGGTTCTGAGCAAGTCCCACGGTGCACGGTACTTCAAATCGGCGAGGTGCAATATTTGTAGGTCGCTCAGGGAAACTATGTCTCACTCTTGTGCTTGGAATCCATTCAAACATTTGAGCAATGACTGTTTAATAAGCATCTGATCTTCTGAGATAGTTAAATCGGCATCATATAAGATCAATCATGGTTGATTAACTCGTCATCTGATCTTTTGGTGCATGTGACGTGTGCAAAGATTAGTATATACTTTCTCGTCTGTTGATAAAAATAAAATGGTGGAAGCCACTCGCAACAAAAACATATATATGATGCGTATAATGGCATTACGCAACACGAAACTCTTTCTATAATGACAATTATGTAAACTATCAAAGACTACTCACTAAGAAGCTGCTGGTGGAAAGGAGATCGAAGGCGAAGAAATTAATGAATAATTTTTCCTCAGGTCGCACGATGCATGATGGATTCATATTATATAGTACATATATACCTTGGGATTTCCATTTCCGAGTTACAAACCAGAAAACCTGCTTCTCGTTGATAGGTATTCGGCCAAGCTGGAGTCCGTCTTTACCCAGTACGACAAACTCATTCTCAATACCATGACCATTTTCGTAACTTGCAAGTCCTCTTATGACATACATGGATGATATCCTGGTTGGATTTAAGCCTACAGCATTGGCTACAATCAAGTTCACCCCATCACAACCGATTACCACCTGATCATGTGTGCAAAATACACACGCGCGCAAACACTATATATGTCATACCCATAGACATATAAACCCATACATATATATGGATTTATGTATGTATATGGTGATGATTTATTTCGTTTTCACCTGAGGCTTGAGGATACTCCCATCCTGAAGCAGAAGAGGACGGCAAGTGAAGGGATTCAGCTTGATAGAAATAACATGGCAACCAACGCTACTAAAAACCATGATTTAGCGAGGGGCATGTCCGTCGCTAAACAAGTATAGCGATGAATGGCGACAGATTAACGATGGAAAAAGTCCGTCATTAAAATCTCCTCGCTAAATTCGTTGAGAAACAGTGGCAGATATTTCCGTTGCTAAATTTAGCGAGGAAATTTCCTCTGCAATTTCGTCACTATTAGCAGCGAAAAATCCTCAATAAATCCGCCGCCATTTAGCGAAGACAATTCCCTCGCTAATTGCAGGACGGATTAGCGAGGTTCTGGCTAAATTTAGCAAGAGATTGGCTAGGGAATTGACAGAGATGAATAGCGACGGATTAACAATGGAAAAAGCCCGTCATTAAAAGCCTCCTCGCTAAATTCAGTGACGGAAAGTGGCAGATATTTCCGTTGCTAAATTTAGCGAGGAAATTTCCGCAACTAATTTGTTGCTATTAGGAACAAAAAAAATCCTCACTAAATCCGCATCTATTTGGTGAGGACAATTCCCTTGCTAATTGCAGGAGAGATTAGCGAGGGAATTCCCTTGCTAAATAGTTGAAAAAGTATGACATTTTTTTCAGAAATTTCCATGCATTTAGTATCCGAAATTCCCTTGCTATTTCCACGAAAGTGGCGAAAAAAATTTTAAAATTCATAACATACTAACCGAGACAACAATTGTTCAACATATCAAACAAGGACGATGAGTCCATTAGTCCACAGGAGTGTGCATAAACAAAATTAAATAATCCGTACATGTCGTAATTAATAAATGAGTCCACGTAATGTCAAAGGACTAAGTACATATCAAACAAGGATAATAAATCGACATAGGTCGGACCAGACTTACTAATCACCATCATCGTCACCATCATCATCCTCCTCGTGCCCCGTGCCCTGGCTACGATCAGTGCAATGTTGCTTCCCTCGAGCAAGGTCCGGCGGAATGGATACTCCCATCAGCTTATGCAAGGCCTCTCCGATATATTGCATCCACAAATCGTGATTATCCAATCGGGAGTGCACGATGCCTTGCGACTCCTTGACGTCATCATTGCATGGATCGGTCATTCTCGCCGTGCCGGATAGTCCACATCCAAAAGAATTGGATGAAGAGCTGCTAGTGCTCAAGAAATTCATCCCTTGTACACGACCCTTCTTACTTCTACTGATTGCATCCGCCTAAATCTTGGCTTGGACCTCCGGCGAAAGGTCATCGAAGTCATGAGACTAAGAAGCCTGAGTTTACTTCTCCCGTTAAAGAATAGAAACAAACAAAAAAATATAAGAAAATTTACATAAGTTGATAAAATTTGAATATAAGAAAGCATTAATTAAAAATAAACAAGTCCTTTCAATTGATCTTAATTACAACTTACCATATTTTCTTATATGTACGGATTAACCCAAGCACCATATGCTTTTTTTTATGGTTTTGCTCGTCCATTTTCATGTGATTGACAGGTTGGCGTGTTATCTTCTCCTGCAAATAAAAGAAAAAACAAACAATGGGGTATTAACATAATAAATTCATTTTACTGATATAAAACACACGTCGTGGCTTACTTGTCGATATGCTTTTGTAGCAAAAGACTGCGATCGTCCTCAATGGACAGATGCTCCAACATTGGAATTTCGATTCGCTTTAGTGGGCTTTGAAATTTTCTTATTAGAGTTTTCTTGTCAATGCTGCTCCAGGGCCGCCATATGAATCTTCCCAATCCAATGAATTCGCTGCGATCCTGTCCAGTGCTTGTGGAACATATCCGATAACCACTTATTCGCCATTTTATTGAAGGCGGTCCACACATGTTTCTCATAAATCGGATTTCAATAATACAATTTCTGTATTTTTAATGGTCTCAAATTAATGAAGATACTTCTCAATAAAATGCATATGATATATGTATTTAAAGTCATTACTATTATTCCACTCTTGAAACATCAGCTGCTTTGCTTGGTGAGGTACAAGATGCCATCTATGGATGACCACATTGGGATCAACCCAAGCATTATTAAAAAAAAATTTAATAACAGTCACAACTGTGATCGTTCCCTCGTTAATCTCCCTTACAATAACCAACGTATATAATAAGATTGTAAATTTAACAAACACATAAATATAATAAGAAACGCGTACCCATCATCGCCGTGGGGTATGAGATAATATCTCCCATTATACAAGCGAGGCTCATTAGGCCAATGATGTAGGCACTCTTTGACTCATAATACGACTACCTTCCCCACACTCCACATGCGTATGTCCCGCAGAATATTGCTACATGGGTGCCTCCCGGTGTTGAGTAAATTGGCCCGATAAGGAAAACGTGTAACGATGTAGCGGGTCATCATACGACGTTTGAGAATGAAGACCTCCTGATGTGGGATGGAATCAGGGGGCACCATGTAGCGGGTATAAAATCCCGGTAACCATGGGTCCACCTCAGTGTGTTGAATCGAACTTCCCGGTGGTGTATCTTCATGTCTATAACGTTTCGGCTGTGACTGCAAGTCCTGCCGGATGTCGGACATGTCTGGCCTATAGAACAGATAATCTTGTTACGGTACTTACATCGAGGTTTCCTTCTGACAGCAAACTGCTCAGCATGCTTAATAAATTCTTTAACCCCATCCGCGAAGGTTCTCTTAAGACCCGACCCATTAAGATGAGTCGTATCGTACATCCACAAGCGATGTGGAGGAATATTCATCTACGAACAATAAATTACCAACATATATAATTTAAAAACTTATATTGTTAAATTAGTAGAAAAATTAAATTCATCGATTCATCAAGATAATTTCTTTATTACCAAGGAATAACCAAATGCACAATGGGAAGGTTACAAATATTCCACAAAGCTCATCCTCTTTTTTTCACAATTATTTAATAAATAAAACCGACTAATCTAGGATGGATCATGAACAATCGATAATCGATTTGCATTTAAAGTATATCGAAATTCGAGCGTGCCTCAATCGCATGTAATCAAAAGTAGGCAAAACACTTATATAATTTGAAATTACCAACATATATAATTTAAAATTACTAACATATATCATTTGAAAATTTATATGGTTAAATTAGTATGAAAAATTAAATTCATCGATTCACCAAGATAATGTCTTTATTACTAAAGAATAATCAAATGCCCAATGGGAAGGTTACAAATATTCCCCAAAGCTCATCCTCCTTTTCCATAATTATTTAATAAATAAAAGCGAGTAATCTAGGCAGAATCATGAACAATCAATAATCGATTTGCATTAACAGTATATCGAAATTTGAGCGTACTTCAACAGCGTGTAATCAAATAGCAGGCAGAACACTCCCAAATGCGATCAACGAACCTTTAATATTATAAATTTAATTTGTATTGTTCAATATTTGTGTTTGAAATTATGCATAAATGTAACTAAAAACCAAAATAAAAATACACATATTATATATATATATACATATTTATTTATTTATTTATACCTAAATTTAAAGCAGATCAGTTGAGATAGGTAAGGGAGGAGGGCGGCGGGAGGGAGATCGGGTAGGAGGCGACCAGCAGGGGGCGGGCACCAGAGTACGGGGCAATAACGGTTGGAGCACCGGGGGTAGGGGGCAGGTATGGGAGCAGCACAGCGGCACCGGGAGGGAGGCAAGGCAGGGGCAGGAGGCCGGGGGCTCGAGGGGGACGGCCACTGGGAGGGCGAGGAGGGAAGGGAAGCAGATCAGCTAGGGGCTGGTCGACGCGGTGGGATCGGAGGCTTGGAGGGGGTGCAGTTGTTCCGGGAGGGCGAGGAGGGGAGGGGGAGTCAGCAGCTTGGGCCTAGGAGTCCTGGAGGGGGGCGACCAGCGGAAGGGCGAGGAGTGGGGGCAGCACCAACAGGCGGCAGCACAGCAGGAGATCACCGGAGGCTTGGGGACTCCGGTAGATCGAGAGAGAGGGAGAGCTTAGAGAGAGAGAGAGAGAGAGAGAGAGAGGGGTGGGGGAGATCTTAAAGAGAGAGACCGTGATAGATTGGGCATGCATCTAAAGAAGAAGAAGCAGACTTTTTTTTTTTGTGGCGAATTGGAGGCGGAATATTTCCGCTGCTAACAGTTAGCGGACGGATTAGCGACGGAAACATAACAGCAGAAATATTCCGCCGCTAAATCTTTCGCTAATCCAGTATTTTTCCGGATGGCAACTTGTCTGCCAACGATTTTGAGATCAATACGCTTTAAACATCGTAATTCAGAATCTACCAAAACCAGATCTCTCCTCCAGCGACAATAGTTCGGAAGGTTTTTGCAGACGTGAAAGCGAAACTCAATGTTTACCCCCGTTTCTCACAAAAAATTGTAAATTCTACTTTAATCGGTCACATGTTTAACTCTCCTGATTTTGTACACAACTAATTAGTTTCCTTTTGGGGTAGAGTTTGGGGTTTAGTCTCTCATGATGTACTGGGTTAATGGCCTCTGCTGTAATTACTTTTGATTAATGAAATTTGCCATCCATCAAAAAAAAAACATCGTAATTCTCCATTCCTTGCGAAGAATTCATTAAGCTAAGTAAGAAAAAATATTGGTTGAAACCAATCAAATGTTTATAAGTGGGAATATATGGGCCCGTTGTGGAGTCAGTTTATCAATTTCAAGCATTCCGATTATGTATTACACAGCCAAGTAGCTGAGTAATACTCACCGAGTATTCGCTCGCTAAGTAATTATTATATACGTACACAGAATAGGTTGGCGTAGGTATAGCTAAGCTACCTAGCTAGGTAGACAATTCAACTACTTGAACGACCTAAAACAGACAATGCATTCGTGCGTATGTGCGTGTGTGCATATATTTCTCCCAAAAGAGATACATTCATACTTATATATGTCTATATCAAAACTCACCCAAGCGGTATAGCATCTTGCCTCCTGCTGTCGACTGATATATCGTCCCCAATACATGTGTAAATACATATGGATATATGAGCATCCATGTACTGAAGTAGTGAAGAACTTAATCGAAATCAAAGTCGAAGAGCAATAATTAGGCAAGGTTAAAATTAATATAATTGTAGAGCTAGCAGGCGAGGCACGAAACGAACGAATGGATAGGAGTAGAAGTTTATCGAAGGAGGGAAGCGACTCCGAGTCCAAGGTATTCTAGTGCTCGCCATCCATTGGGCTGCACGACAATAGCTGCTCCGGTCGCTCTGAGGTTCTGGCACTTCTCCAGTATCACGCTTGCAATCCCGTTCCTGCAATGCCATGCAAATAATAATAATTTATATAACAATATATAGTACATGCATGTGAACATAATCTATATATAGACGCCTGAGAGCATAATAGATTAGAGATGGCCACCTGCAGCCTGCAGGCAGGTTCATTTCTTTTGCACCGCCAAATTATTTGATTTTATTATTACTTCTGGTGCAGCTGCTTGCTGCCAGTACTAACTTTATACATACGTACGGACGTACTTACGTACATATATATATATATATACAATCTGTAGAGTCCAAATCAAACTGAAGTCTAGTCTTACAAAGCAGATTCGGTGAGAAGAAATTAGTTTCGAGGGTACATGATTAACTTGCTTAGACTGATGGAGGCCTAGCTAAGTAGCTACAAGACGGTGGGACCCGGCTGGTAGGGTCGGGTGGCACTGGAACATACCTGTGAAGAGCTAATGCAGTTGCGAGGCCGCATATGCCTCCACCGATGATTACCACTCCACTTTCTTCTTCAACCTCCATGTATATATATATTGTAAGGGAAATAAATCCTCAAGATTCAGCAGATCAAAGAGGGAAATCATCTTCGGATTCTTCGATTCCTGATACATCCAATCCCATGTAATTACGTTCATTTGGCATCAAGCCCATAGGAGGCAAAATCTTTCACTTCAATATCGTGATGGTCGAAGCCAACAGAACATATCCCTTTCCTCCAAACCTCAATGTTACCAATTTCGTCACTATCAAGTTGAATGAGAACTATATGCTATTGGAGACACAGGTGTTGTCTCTAATCGAGAGTCAGGACCTCCTTGGTTTTCTCACTGGAGAATTTCCAGCACCAGAGAATACAATACCTGGCTTGTGAGGACACTATCGGAAGAGGTATTAGGACTTGCAGTAGGATTACAAACCTCTACGCAGGTATGGCAAGCATTGACTGAGCATTTTGCTCACAATTCCGTTGCTTGAGAATTTGATCTTCTCACTCAACTCCAACTTGTTGAGAAAGGAGGCAAAACCTTGGCCAAATATCTTAGTGAATTCAAACTAATATGCGATCAACTCAGTGCTATTGGTAAACATGTTGAGGAAAATACCAAAGTTTTCAGGTTGCTAGCTGGTCTTGGAGACAAATATGAATCCTCCAAGATGACAACGCTCCGCCAGCCAATTCCATCGTATGTTGATGTCGTGTCTCAACTCAAAGGCTATGAGCTACGGAATAGGAGGCTCCTCAATTCTACTATGAATCAATCTATGGCTTTTGCAGCACAGACTCGAGGTGGATACCACAATAATAAAAAGGGCAAAGGCATGTATCGGGGCGGGAGCTCATCTGATCGTGGTGGACGTTCACAACAATCCTCCCAGCACAAAAACCATGATGCATCAAACTCCTTTAGTTCATACAAGCTTGGTGTTCCTACTTGTCAAATTTGCAAGGATCGAGGTCACATTGCGTTGAAATGCTATCATCAGTTTGAAAATAGCTACCAAGATACTGAAATTCCTCAAGCTCTGGCTGCTCTGCATATCACAGATTCGACTGACGAAGAATGGCATCCAGACTCGAGAGCCAATGTCCATATCACTAATGACCCAGGTAAACTTCATAACCTGGCTCCCTATCACGGTTCGAAGAAATTAATGGTTGGAAACAACACTTATCTGCCTATAACTCACACTGGAACAAGTTATATTGGTAGTTCACCGAGTCAATTGCCGTTGCGGGATGTCTTGGTTGCTCCCGACATTAAGAAGAACTTGCTCTCTGTCTTGCAATGAACAAGTGATTACCCGTGCTATTTTGTGTTTGATGAATCTAGCTTTTGTATCAAGGACTCCAAGTCTCATCGGGTCCTGGTGATAGGCACTAAAGACCTCAGACTCCATACGGATAGAAGCATGGGATGGGCTACCTACTTTTCATACCGAAATAAGTCTGCTCCCATGGAAGTGTGGCATCAACGGTTAGGGAATTCTCATGATTAAGCTCTTGAGCACCTCTGGAAGCAGGGTCTCATTTCAGTTCCTTCTAATAAGAATAGCTTTGACTTATGTGAGAGCTGTCAAATAAGTAAAAGTTCCAAGCTGCCCTTTTCCCGTATTATTCTAGGAGTTCTTTTCCATTGTAAAAATTCCATTGTGGCCTATAAGGTCCAGCCCCGGTTTCGTCAATGCAAGGCTTTCGATTTTATGTTGTACTTGTTGATGACTTTTCTAGTTACTGTTGGATCTACCATTTAAAAAGGAAGTCAAATTTCCTCGATATATTTATCTCCTTTCAAAAAATGGTGAAAAATCAATTTGACTGGAAGATAAAGTGTTTTCAATTAGATGGTAAAGGCAAATTTGTTAATAAGGAATTTGTAGCACAGTTAATTAACTGTGGTATACAACATTTCATTTTGTGTTCAAGCATTCTTGAACAAAATGGGGTGGCTGAGAGAAGACACCAGCAGATTATTGAACTGGGGCTTGTTATGCTGTATGAAGCCTCAATGCCACTAACCTATTGTGTTGAAGCGTTTACCATAGTTGTATTTCTTATTAATCGGCTCCCCTCAACTCCTTTGCTTATGAAAAGCCCGTATGATGTGTTGTTTAACAAGAGACCGGATTACTCATTACTTCGCGTCTTTGGCTCCTTGTGCTATCTGTATTTTCGCCATTACTCTGCAAACAAGTTCGAGAAGCGGTCTCTTCCATGCATGTTCTTTGGCTACAGTGAGAAGCATAAAGGATATAGATGTCTTCATCGTTCTAGTGGTCGAGTTTATATTTCTCGCCATGTTATTTTCTATGGATCTTCTTTCTCTTTCAAGTCTGATTCATAGGGAGAGGTTGTTTCTCGGGGGGGAGTCTTCTTTATGGAACACATCACTTGAGTGATCTCAGTTGTTTAACACAGACAGTTAGTGTCCTTCGACCTCTGGTTCAGCTTCTCATCAGCCCGGGTTGCCTCATCCCGGTTGTGCCTCTGCTGGTCCTGCATCTAGGATTGCATTTGCTGGAGCTTCCTCTGGGGGTCAGTCTCCTACTGATTCCACTTCTGTAAGTTTACCCGATGTTTCAATTATGTCACGTGGCATCGGGTGTCTACCAATTGAAGCTCCCGCTGTAGCCACTTCTTCTGTTGTTGTTCCATCTGCTACTATCAACTTGACAAAGGTCGATACATAGCCTCATGGCTCATTTACAGCAGCCTCAACTCATCTATGATAACTCGAACAAGTTCTGGCATATCAAATCCAATCTAAAATTTGCTCATCTCTCTTTATCCAATGTTCACGCAGAGCCTCGAAGTGTCAAGGGAGCTCTCAAGCATCCTGGCTTGAAGGATGCAATGCTTGAGGATTTAGCAGCTCTTCACATAAATCGAATGAGGGAACTAGTGCCTCGTACCTCGCACATGAATGTCGTGGGCTGCAGGTGGATCTTTAAGACCAAGATTAAAGCAGATGGCTCCTTCGATCGACTCAAGGCTCGACTCATCGCCAAAGGCTTCCACCAAGAAGAAGGCATTGACTTCTTTGAAACTTTTAACCTAGTTGTTAAGCCAGGTACCATTCGAATTGTTCTTACTCTTGCGGTTGTTCGTAACTGGTCCATCAGGTAACTTGATGTCAAAAATGCCTTCTTACATGGCAACCTTGATGTTCCAGTATATATGGAGCAACCTCCAGGTTTTCGTGATCTTACTTACCTGGATCATGTGTGTCTTCTTCGGCGTACTCTCTATGGACTCAAACAAGCTCCAAGAGCATGATTCAAAAAGTTCAACACCTTTCTTCATGAATATGGGTTCACATGCAGCTCAGCGAATCCCTCACTATTTGTTCTTCATCGGGACTCTCATATGGTTATACTTCTCTTTTATGTTGATGATATTATTGTCTCATCAGATTCCGACTCTTTGCTCACTGAGCTAATCCTTGCTCGCCGTCGTGCCTTCTCAATGAAAAACCTTAGGTCTCTTCATTATTTTTTGGAGTTGAGGTTACTCGAACAACACAAGGAATGTTTCTCTCGCATAAGAAATATGCCTCTGATGTCCTTGATCGGGCATTAATGGGACAATGCAAGTCTATTGCGACTCCACTTGCGCTTAAGCAGCCCCTGGCCAAGGCAGATGAACAATTTTTTTTGATCCCTCGTATTATCGGAGTCTTGTCGAAGCATTTCAATATCTTACTCTTACACGCCCTAATATCTCCTATTTTATTAATGTGGTTTCTTAGCATATGCATTCTTCAACGTTAGCTGACTTTCAGTGTGTTAAGCGGATACTTCGATATATACAAGGCGCTTTTCATTTAGGTCTCCGCATTTTATTGTCCAATAGCCTTGGCCTATATGCACTTGCCGATGCCATCCTGGGCTGGATGTAAAGAAACACATCGGTCCACAACATGGTTCTGAACATTTCTCAGTGCAAATTGTATCTCATGGGCTGCTAAGAAGCAACAGACAGTTGCTCGTTCGACTGCGGAGGCGGAGTATCGAGCGCTTGCGGTCGCTACTGCTGAACTTACATGGATTTCCTAACTACTACGAGATCTTGGTGTTTATCAACTAAAACCTTCTATTCTTTTCTCAGACAGCATTTTGGCAATTCATTTTACATCTAATCCAGTGTTTTATGCTCGCACAAAAAATGTGGAAATTGATTACCATTTTGTCCGGGAAAAAGTGGCCCTTGGTCCTATTGTCACTCGCTTTGTTCCGACATCTCTTCAAGTGGTCGACATTGTTACCAAACCAATGGTTCGTGCTACCTTACTTGACATTCAGACCAAACTCGATCTTTGGGCCCTACCCGTGACCGGTTTGAGGGGGTTGTAAGGGAAATAAATCCTGAAGATTCAGCATATCAAAGAGGGAAATCATTTTCGAATTCTTCGATTCCTGATACATCCAATTCCATGTAATTATAGCAATGATATCTTGTAGATTTAATGTGTAAAATATTTCTCTTGATAGCTTCTATAATTACTCTTGTACATCTGTATATGTATCTTTTTTTTTCAATCAGTAATGTAAGAGAGAAAAGTTATTTCAAAACCTTCTATCTCTTTTACGTTCATTTATATATATATATACACGTGTGTGTGTGAATTAGAAAAGATAATTCCTACCTGAATATAACATTTGACTTGCGGAGGGCCCTTCTTTTATGAAGCTCATAAAAGATTACTTGATGCCGCCTGCATGCCCGCCCAATCCTCCTTCCCATTCCCTTTGCGTGCGTTGTGTTGAGTGTTTACCTACCTATCATCATTGATTATAAGTACAGGACCGCACATAATGCTGGAGTGTAAGAATTAACGAAAGTGTAATTCATTTAATATTTATCTGGAAATTCTTAAAAAATATCGAGAAAATCATTTATTTAAAGAAATAGTTTTATTCGTGATTTACAATTACAATCCAACAACAAGTGTCATAGTTTTATTAAGATTAAACTAATTTTTTAAAAAATTCATGAATATGGTGAGCTAAGAGTCATGAAAATGGAGTTCCGAATTGTGACAGTTAGAATTTATATATATATAAGCTGATAATTAATACTCAATTAAGTTTGGAAAAACTCAGAGTATAATTTATCACATTATATTTTTTAGATTCGTGCTTCTTAATATATATAAGCGAACAACACACCACCGCTATGCGCGGACAATATAAAGATGAAGATCATTGGGGAAAATATAACCATAATCTCACAAGATTGATTTCAACATATGGAATAGTCTAAAAAAATTGAAAACTTACTAAAGTACGGAATTGGGTGATTGAAGTATCCAATATATATATATATATATATATGCAAGTAGAGTATATGAACGATGAACTTATGGGGAATTGAAGAATATTCACATATCATTGGAATGTTAAGCGCATATTTGATTGATTAATATATGAGTCATATTACTACCATACTTACGTATTAAAATTTGTATTAGTGAAACATTTGAATCAATAACGTATTTAAAAAATAAGTAAATGTAGCTGAGACTTTGAGCTAGCTTTGTCCAAACGTACAAACTATGGAGTTGATATTCCCAAAATAAAATGTTTTACACTCTAGGAGTCGGAATACCGAGAAAAGAATAAAGACATAACATTAATATTGACTTTAAAAAAGTAATTGAGTGATTTAAATTTGTTTTAGTTTCAGAGAACATGGAGTTTTTAGAAAATGAAAAAAAATTGAAAATTCAAGGGTTAATAACAAAAAAAAATAAAATTTTCACATTTTAACAATTCTAACACGAACTTTTTTCATTAACCTAAAAATGCTCAAACTTTCGATGTGATAACAATTCTAGCACGGCAATTTGGATGAAATCGATGTCACAAAGGGTACCAACGACCCCAATCGAGGGGGAGATTGCCGGCAATCCCAATCGGGAGGTGGTGACCAGAATCGATGCCCCTAACCCCCAATTCGAGGGTTCTCCCTATTTCGGTGGGTGCAGCCACAACCCCAATTATCAACCGACCACCCCCCATTGGGGTCGCCAGCGACCTCCTCCCCGATTGAGATCGCTGGCTTCCTATGTGGCATCGAATCTGTCCAAATTAATGAAAAATTTGACGACGTGCTAGAATTATTATTAAATCAAAAGTTTGTGCATTTTTAGATTAAAGAAAAAAATTCGTACTAAAATTATTAAAATGTAAAAGGTTTGTGCTTTTTTTATTATTATTAACCCAAGGACAAAAAAATTGGGTCGTGCTTTGGAAACTTTAAAAAGTTTCCCATTTATATGTTCATACGCAACCTTTTTTTATGGCAAAAAATTAAATATGGATATTTTTTAAGGTCACATACACCAAATTGATTTTGATGGCAAAAATAATACCATTAAATCCCATCGAAAAAAAAATTGAAAGAAGGATTATTGTGTCTTTTTCTAGCTATTTTCACCCTAGTTGATTCACTAATTCATGAATCAATTGTCCGGGCTCAATGATCAGAAGATCTTAATAACCACACTTTATATATCTCAAATGAATCATATGAGTATTGATAAAATATTGCACAAAGATGAAGGATCAGTGAAGTGATGAGAAATTTTATGGTGCAATCGATAAAATGGGTTGCATCATATAATCACGTAAATCACTAAATATATGAGTAAAAGCTAAGTAAAATTTTTTGAAATACGTGTCATATTTCAAAATTTATGTAACTTATTTCGAAATATGTGTAAATTTACCTCTTTTGTTAATAATTTACTTTAGTTACTAGTAATTTACTATAAATTTTAATAATAATTTACTACAAACTTGGGTAACTTATTTTGATTGTATAGTAAAAACTAATTGCACCCCAGATCTTCCCTAAAGCTAATGACATTGAGTTTCACTATAAGCAAAAGAAAAATAAAAATGAATCAACAAACGGAAGTGCACATACACGCATGGATAATTCATTTCCTTGCAAATTGAAAAATCAATCATATATACAGAAAAGTGAGTAAATCGCAAGAGAGAGAATGGGAGGAAATATGGAAGCCGAAAGAATAAGTCAACTTCAAAGTGGATTTGTTGTGCGAAGAATGCGTTATGACCCATGGCCGCCTGGTGGGGGCGGCTCCTCCGTTGTGGATAAACAGAAACCCGACTCTACGAACCCGAGGAAAGGCTGCACAGCAGTAGTAGGGGCATGTTGACTGGAGCTTTTTGTAGTGCTAGTAGGAATGCAAGTGAATGAATCCCATCCCCTAGCGAGTGAAGTGCTTACGCCCCTTTAGAGATAGGGGCGCTAACGCCCTTGTTTAATAGTTAAAAGGTTTGGGGGCTGAGAAGCTGTTGCTTGCTGTCTACTTCGCGAGCCCTCACTGCCCCGTTCTGTAACTTCTCTTCTTTCATCCGTCCACAAGGTTGTAAAAAGAGAGAGAAAAGGGCGGCTATCTAGCGGGAGTTGTTTCGGTTGTATGCCACCATGAGGTGAAGAAGACGAACAAGAAGCAGCCACAGTACCTCTGCTTGCTTGACTGTAGAGGAGGAGAATAACCAAACTTGGTAGCAGCTTTTCTTGGAGTAAAAGAGTGGGAAGAAAATAGAGGGATTTTGAGGGGGGGAAAAATAGAGGGATTTTGAGAAAGTGGATGCTGGGTAACTGTTTGAAATGGTTGAATTACCCAAATCACCTCAATTGCCCGATTTCTGTTTTGTTTTCTGGGATTTGACGAGGGATAAATATGGAAAGTAAAGTGAGACTAGAAAGCCACTTCTCTGACTTTATATATAATAGTGTAGATGATAGTATAAATAGTAGTGTAGATATAGATAGTATAGATGTATACAATATAATTCAATTATATTGGTGGGACTATTTATGCCCTTCATTAGTTATTAAAAATTTTATATTTCATTGCACTAAACTTATATCTTCCTTAAATCTGAAAAAAAAAATTATTTGTTAAAGATATTTTATTCTTATATACTTGTTTGTCGAATCTTATAGTAAAAATTTAAAACAAAAAACTTTTTCCACTTGGAACATTAGAGCTGGAACGGAAAGTCAAGTTTTGTAGGTAGTCAGATCTAATAAGTGTAAAATTACATCTATCACATTTATTGATAACTCTTTATATTAGGGTTATTTTCTCCGTAAATGAGCAAATATTCATACTAAGTCTTCGACTGTTGCTAGTGTTCTTGTTAGTTTTTAAGTCAAGTTTAGTGTTGTAGGAAGTGTTTAATCTTTAGCTCTTATTTTGAAGGTTTTATTACTCACGTTGATGTGCTTTCATGTTTGTAGAAGTATCGGAAGGATGGATCGCGACTGCACTTGGTGGAGTTGCAACTGCAACAATCTGAAGTCGCAACTTTAGTTTGGAAAGCAAGGGGCAGTAGGTTTGGAGTCGTAACTTTAAAAGTCAGCAGTCACAACTCTGAACAGTCTGTCACCCTCTTTAAGAACTGACATTCTTGTTTTGAAAGTCAAAAATTATAGGCCACCTTTTTGTGATCAATTGGCCAACTTGTAAACTCGATAAGCCTTTCATTAATTAGGGTAAAGACAAGTTATTAGTGTGTTTGGCCTATATATATAGATGGAAGGAAGAAGATGAAGGATACATATATACATCTCCTTCTCTTTCCTCTCTTCTTTTTGTTCATAAACAAGGAGGAGAGGTAGGGAGCTACAAAAATAGAGCAGGGCGGAACTGAGCAGAGGAGAATAGAAGAAGGGGCAACCGAGCTCAAGCCGAAGAGGAAGAGAACTGGGTAACAAGTCGAGATATCGACTCCTTCAAGTTTGTTCTTCCCTTACCACTCTTCTATTCTCTTGTTTAGCATGTTGAAAACTCCTGAAATGATGTATTTTGTGAGCATAAACTAAGATTTTCTTCCAGGGAATTGATGGAACTCGATGTTTATTTAACCTCATGATACTCTTTTTGGTCGTGTTGTTGAAAGAATATATGTACTTATTTCATCCCGTTCTTAATGCTTGTGATTGTTTGGCCATCAATTACATTGAATAATCTTAGCAAACTCGACGGAGTGAGCTACGATTTAGATAAGGGATGGAGTAGCCTTTGTTCGATCTTGACTAGTCGATAGTTGGGCTGTTTCACGAGTATTGATATAAATATACATGCTTGCCTTAGGCACTCACAATCAGGATTGGAACTTTATGAGTTTATTTAGACTTTAATTCTCATAAACATATAGAGATTCTGGTTTAAATAATATATCCCCTAAGCAATTCAAAAGATACCTAGGAGAGAATTTAGAATCTCGGGGTAGTATATCCAATCATTCAAGAATATAAGAAGGAGAATATGGGTAAAGTTAAGACAACATGAGGGAAATCGAGACCCTAGACTTTATCATCTTTGATTCACAATAATTGAGTTAGATAATGTTTAGCTAGTTAGTACTTTTCATTAACTTTACATCTCATAAATCGATTTGCTTGACTATTATAGAGATGTAATAATTTTAGTGTTTAGCAAGCTTATTAGATCAACTCCCTATAGGAACGATGCTCAACTCATCCCTTTATTACTTGCACGATCTATATATATATATATGTATATATATATACTGGAGAAGACCTCTGCCATGTAACATTCACTTTCCGAAGTTGTCCCTGATAAAATAAATCCGTAAAATAAGGGCCACTAAATAAAATAATAAATTAGTCAATTTATTTACTATAAAATAAAGGCCATTAGATAGAAGGACTAATTAATCACGCTAGAAGAGTTTTACCCCACAGTGAGTCGATCCGACATGACTGAACTAGTCGAGGTCTTCCGAATATCATGTTCACACCAAAAAAGGATCAATTTATCAATTTACCTACTTTTTTTTCGGAATAAACCCCAGTATTCGAAAACCAAATTGGACTCGGACTAATCTAATCTAACCAGGTCGGCCCACTAAAGGATAAAGCTCTCATAATATTGATTTTTTGCATTCACAAAAACTCGAAATTAAGACTTTATTTAAGCAAAATAAGTATTCAATCATTTGACGCAACTCACATTGATTATTTATCTACAATCTCACTTTTCCCGCTTTTTCTCCATCTTCTCTCTCCTCTCTCCATATCTCTCCTCTATTTCTTTTCTTTTTTGCTAGCCGAAACTCTCTTAACTATTTTAGGGAATATCTCTTTTAATTATTATTATAAAAAATGTACACATTGCAAAATTATGGAAGAATAGTTACACGTTTTAGAGATTCTAAATTGGCCAAAAAAGAAAGTTATACATCAAACCGTGCGTAGCATGAGTAATGTTTAGTATTTCAATTGTCCAATATCTAATATACTTAGTTATAAATTCATATCACTACTACAAAATTAAACTCTCGCGCCGGTTATTTCGTGGCAGTTTAAAAGCTGCCGTTATATGCTTTATTTGCGGCAATTTTCGCGGCAGTGGTGTTGGTGAATAGGCGGCAGTTCTCTATGCACCATAACGGCAGCTCCATTAATTGTGCGCTAGTTGACATCTTTGCAACATATATACTTATATTAATTTAATTTGAAATAAATTGAATAAGGGAAAAAAACAAGACGACTCTCTGATTTTCGAAAAGTTATTTGGTGATTTTCCTTCGCCACGTGATCACTCACATTTTCTTCATTGAAGAATTATTATTGGTGTCTTCTAAAATTTTCTCCATCAACATCTTTCCTACCCTCGTTGATCGCCATTGCTCGTTCTCTTGCTCCCTCCCTCCCTCTCTCTCACAGTCGTTTCTCCCTCATTGTTTTCAATCGCCTGTTTCCTCCATCTCGGAACTCACCGATTGTCAATAGCCCCGGTCATCAATGACCGACGGCTATCTGGTTGCATGCTTCTCTGTCTCTCTCTCTGATCATAATGTGCCATCACCGATCGGATTTTGCTATTTTTCGCATTTTACTCCACTCGGAATCGAAGTCTGTTATCACTGATTGTCAGAAATTTTGCCCTCACCGACCGTCGTTTACGGTTTCTTCCCCATCAAGTCGTGCGTCTCTCATTCTCAGTCTCGCTATTCAGTTTACAAAGAAGTATTTGTTTATTTGCAGGTTGAGTAAAAGGCGAGCTTGAGTTCAGGAGTGCATATCAATTGCTAATAAGTCATAGGAAAACCCTTAGTCTGAAGGTTAAGGTACTGATTTTATCTGAAGTGTTGTTTCTAATGTGCATGCACTCCAAGTGTTCGTAGAAATGGACGAATGAGCTTATCGAGTTCCAATTGTATGAATTAGGGAATATTTTTGCTTCTTTTAGCTTCCGTGTGATAATAATACTTTAATCCAAGAATACATTGATATTTCAGCTGCTTCTATTGTTGATTTTTTAATTACATAAAGAGAAGAACACAAGTTTGAATCTCGGTAAGCGCACTTGTTGGGAGGAAAATAACTTTTTTTAATGGATCCCATGCAATTACAAGAATAATGTCTTCCACAATTTTAATTTACTGAAAAAATATATAATAAAAAATTTGTTTACTCACACAAGGTAAAGTTACGGTTAAAATACCACTAGGTAGTAAGACACGCGTGATATCGCGGGTCAAAAATCACATTCAATACTTAGCTGTAAAAATATAAAGCCAAACAATTCACTTTTTATTTTCTCTCTTTATAATAAAAAGATAATAATCGTGTAAACTTAAAAAAATATGGTACGTGTTTATTTTAGAATATTGCATGTCATTGATTTTTTTTTAAATAAGGAGTTGCATCTCATTGTTGATCATATTAGCTATATAAAAATTCTTCTCGACTCCATTGTTTTCTTAATGATTCTTAATGATTATTACGCATATTGTTACTATTCCCAAAAAATCTTATATGTTAGAAAATTTATATACCTAATAAATATATAGTCAATATTAACATCCCATCCGTTCACATTATAAACTTAGCTTATTTCTCTAATTATATGTTATTTTGATAACTTTATTTGATCTAAGTCTTTTGAGGATGTTATTAATGAATCTCACCACTTATCACAAGAAAAAAAAGTATTTTGGGGATACATTTCCATCAATATATGTTGTTATGTTATTTAGATAAAAAAAAATGCTAATTTATATATTATTAAGTGGAGCACCATCGGGAGAGAAGATTTTTGAAGAAAATCAATAATACTTCAATGTAGTCAAAAATATATAACAAACATCAAATTTATTATATTTCAATATATTTAGAAATAAATGGGACATTCTAATTAGAAATTAAATTGGAGAATGAAAATGCAAGAGCGAAAAAAATGATAATGTTAACTAAAAAGGAGGAAATGCTAGAAGGATATAAATATAAAATGAATTTTTTTGGAAAACTATAGATGACCCTTTTTTTTCTTTTTTTGTAATACTTGAAATGGGTTTAGTTTCTTGATATAGATGATATACAATTTTAACATAAATGAGCACATCGATTATTTAGAAGTTGTTGAAAAAAAATCTTGTAACAATAGTGTAAAATATATATTACATTAAAATAATTATGATTTAACTTTTTTACAATATAAATAACACATGCTCTGTCGTAATAAGCTTTCGGGATGATGTGCTTGGAAAGCGAGTTGAAAAGATAGTAGGTTATAAAGAAATATGCTGAAAAGGATTAGGGGGATAAAAGTAAAAAATTGTATCATAGAAGTTTTTGAAAATACAAAGAAATTTGGAAAAACTAAAAAAGAAAAAAGGAAAGGTGGAGGACACTTGTGCTAGTGAGGTTAACAAGGAATTCTTTTAGTTAAATTACTAAGGAATTTTGCCAGCTGCAGGTCTAAAAACTGCATCAAATAACTTCTAATTAAGTTTGCAAATAAGATTAAGTAAAGAAAAGCATGATGTATTTTAAAACAATCAAGATGTTCACATTCTATAACTTTGTGAAAGGAAATTAACAATGAAATCATTTTTCACGATCTTCTACATGGGTAAAGGGAGAAAAAGTATTACTTATAACACCAAGAAATAAGCATATAAATATATATAAATCATAAAAAGATACAATATATAAGAGGAAAGCTTATGAGTAAAAATAAATATTACTGATAAAAATGAAAATATAATGGCATTTATTAGGAAATATAAAGTATAGGATACATATGTATTTTTTAGAAAAAGATATAGATGGAGAAGATTTAGTAAAACGTACAGTGTCAAATCCTATAGAATTAGGGAGGGAAATGAGAATAGTCCGTATATGGTAAGACAACACTTCATAGTGACTTATTAATAACAGTAAAAAAATAAAATAAAAAAATCTTGTATACAATCAGTAAATTTAGATAATAGTTTACGAAAAAAAAACTATTTTTTTCAAAGTAACTGGTCTCACCATAACGATCGGATCATAGTGAATTATCATTTTTATATGAAATCTTTTAGTAGGTCGACTTCGCTTGAATCTAAATTAATTGGACCTAAAGGACTTTCAAATATCAAGTGGTACATATAAAAAAGAAATGAATCACAAATTAAAAGAGACCATTTAAATTGGTGAGAAATTGAAATAAGTTTTTATCAGTATTGGTTGGTTTTATTTTAGGTGGCCTAGCGCTTGTTATCATTAGGCAAGAGTGGTTCGCATAAAAAAAGAAAAGAATCACAAACTAAAAGAGATTATTTAAATTGGTGACAACTTGAAATAAGTTTTTATTAATGTTGATTGGTTTTAGGTGACTTGACGTTTGTTATCCTTAAGTAAGGTATCGGGTGCGAATTTTTTTATTGAAGAAAATTCAGAATTCGAATCTCAGTGGGTCAAGCTCAATCGAACCTAAATTAATCGAATTTAGTAAACTTCCGCGTATTAAGTGGTACACATGGGAAAAAATATTTATTTACTTAAATTTAATAAAAATTTTAAATTTAAATTAAGAAAATAAAATAAAATATTTTAATTTATTTTTGAGAAAAAAAAAACCTTTCTTCATCCTTTTATTATTTATGGCAAATAAAAAAATAAAAAGGAAAAAAATCATGAGAATGACACATGTATTCTATGAACAAGAGATTTAATTTATTAGTATGATGATATGACAATATATATATATATATATGCTTCTAATTTTATAAATTCATTGAGTGATAATGTTTCTTATTTTTAACCAATATTTTTTTACTCTAAGATATACTTATTTATAGATTACGCAACAGCATTATAATTAATGAAAAAAATCAAATATCAATCTTATCTTAATCATTAGATTTTTTATGTTTCTGAATGTATATCGTGAACATGAGACTAGTAAAAAATTATAAAATTTCTTTTTACCAAAATTTTTTTAACTATAAGATGCTAAGTTAATATTTATATCTACTCAATATGACAATGATATAATTAATGGAAAAATATAAAATATCAATCTTATATTAATAATGAGATATTTGATATTTCTAAATGTCTTTAATATCAATGCCATGGGAATTGTAAAAGTTTTTCTTTTCTTTTTCGGAAAATTAAATAAACTGAAAATTAATAAAAATAAATAAATAGAAGAAAGTCGGACGGACGCCATTGCTAGTATGAGCAAGGTTATGAGCAGGATGGGGGCATTTCCTGGCGGAGAAATCCCCGCAAAATCTCTCTCTATCTTCATCTCGTTTGCCTTCATGATGGAAAATGAGAATGGGAAGGGGGAAGCTGAAAATGATGAGAATGATAATGAGCACGATGAGATAGGAAAAATTACATGGGTGATTAAAAAAAAACTTTTAAGGTTGCGTGTATTTTTTAAATACAAATTCAACTCTACTTTTTTTTCTAAATTTAACACTATAATCATTATTATTTTATCTTTTTCTCTCATTTAATAATAATTTTTTACTTATATTTTTTCCTGATCATTATTATAATTAATTTTTTAATAATAAATTCACCATTTCACATCTATATACACATACATTTATATATTATCACCCATTCATATATCTATCAACATTTGCAATACTTGTTTTTTTCCTTTTCTTATTTCAAAAAATTGAGTAGAATTGAATTGGGATTCAATTCAAAAACGAAACACAAGCTTAAAGTTTATATGATTGGTATAATTTTCTTTTTAACAATTTCGCGCAAAAGTTTTCTAAGATATTTCAATCAATTGCCTTTTGTCTAGATCCGCCGACGCTGTGAGCAACTAATGACGTTGCACCTGATGTGTTAACTGCCATCTAACGTGGCACAAAAATTACAATAAAAATTTTATTTTTCCAAAAACTTTTAATTAAAATTAAATAAATAGAATAAAAATAAATGAAACTAAGATAAATCTCTCTCCCCTCTACTTCGGTCCTTTGTCCCGCTCTCTGTCCAATGATTTAAATAAAATAAACTAGTTGAAATTGAAAAAGGATAATCGAAAAAAGAATGGGGAAAGAGAGGGATTGCTTTTGATACCGACCGTATAAATTTTTTATAAGGTTTTGTACCACCGAGGAAATTCTTATGAGATCCTTGCAAGGCTTGCCGTGTTTGATCTTCCCCGCATCTACTAATCAATGAGTTCTCATTTTGCAGCAATATTTTCAGAGTTGTTTGATGCCTTAATGAAGCCAGAGTCCCCCGCAGAACACTTGCAACGGTGCTGCTAAATGAATCTAACGGTGTTCCCCATACTCCGATCCTTCATTGTCATGAAATTGAACGATTTGTGTCCGAAAAGTGGGGGAGATGGAGAGAGGGACTCTCCACTAGGCATCACACCCTCAGCCATTTGGCCGTCTGCCTCTGAGGGCTCCGACGAACTCGGCCGGGGGCAAGGGCAGTACCTGGTGGCAACTACCCCGACCTCCTCCCTACCATGGCGTCAGCCTTTTTTTTAAAAAGAAAAATTATAATGTTCACTTTCTTTAAATTTCTAAAAAGGGGGAAAAAAAAAAACTCTCTTATTAACAGATCTATTAATTTAGTAGGCAAACTAAAACAGTTATTGAAATCTACAGTGGGCAAAGTGACCCAACTCAAAATTTGATGGGTAAAACGAGACTAAGCAAAAACTTCAATGACTAAAGTGTCTTTTTCCTTTTTCTTCAAGTTACGTGATATCCAATAATTCCTAGTGCCGCCCACCCGCCCAGGGTCTCGTCTGTGCGCATTTCTGCATGCACCATGAATCCCACCTGCGGCTCCAAAAGACCGTTCAAGAGCATTCTAAGAAACATTACATAGTGGTTCGGCAATAGGAAAAGTGATCAACTCAGAAATTTCAACAGACATTGTACAAGCCAACCCCCTCGATCCTCCTCTTTCGTAATGCACAAACCAATTTCAAAAACCTCACAAACAAACTTTCGCCTTTCCACCAATCTGTTTCTCATGCAGAATGCCTGCACAATCAAGGTCTTCCATATTAGACATAAATTTGGTTCTGATCCAAGGACACAGGTGAACATACAATACAACATAGACAAAGGCACAGCTCTTGGATCAAGTGCATAGTGCAGCATAGTATGTTCATCTAGCTGATCCGATAACATAGAGGTACATTTTCCTTCGCATAGGAGAGCTGCAGGGATATAATTTTGAGTTTAACCCACAAATACACACCAACACCTATCGGATCAGGTCTTATGCCTGTCATACATCTTGACTATGCAGACTCCATCTCTGAAGATGCAGCGATGAATCTTTCCCTCCTATACAACTTTACAAGCATTTCATCTACCCCACTTGTCAATTTCTCTCGAAGTAGCCTCGATAAGCTTCCTCGTATTCCTGATGAGGTCATCAACAAGTGCGCCAATATCGTCCCTGGCAACACCAGATGGAAATACAATGCCAAAAGTAAACAATAGTTTTGTTGATCTAACATAAAAAAACTTGGGCAACAGAGTCGTATCTGCAGAGCCCGGTCGCACATGAGGATCCAAAGTACAACCCCACGTGACATTCCTCCCCCTCTTCTGAATGTAAAGCAACTAGAGAGTCTAGTCAGAAACTCCAAGAACAAGACTTTTGACTTTATACGTTTCTTCCAAAAAATACCAGCTTCTAACCAGATAAATCACTATTTTCTTCACCCTCAATCATAGACTGTCATGTAGAATTACTGCAGAACATATGCTACCAAAGATACAATAGGAATAAATTGGCATGGTAATAGAGATTACTCTCCCCGGAACAAAAACCATAGCAGTAGAATACCCTCAGAATGTCAAGCATAACCTATTTCAAGGTATCCAGTTCCGGCAGTTAAAAGTTCAAAAGAACTGAAGCCACAGAAAATACCCATGTACTAACGAGTACTACGGTGAAAGGAGGATGAGCTTGGCCAATTAAATTAATTACCTAGCCCTGACATCAAGTATTCGATAATTTCCCAAAATGTTAAATTTCTCTGCAAAATCTTCTCGAGAATAAATGACTGCATTCTTTCCACGTGCAGATGAAACGAGAGGGAGGGGGAGGGAGAGAACAAGTCTCAGCAAGGTACTCACTGAGTAGGAAAATCTGCAGGACTGTGGAAGAGATTTCCGACATTGGAGTACCTCCGGCTCTCACCGTGAGCAATGCCCCTTCCAATGCCATAACCGAATCCTAGGCCAACCCCACATCCTACTCCCACTCCAAATCCAAGCTGCAACCCTGGAACTCCAGGACCAATGCCCGCACCTAGACAGACAGGAAACCACTAAATTGTCTGATAAGCACCAGGGCGTAGTAGCCCACCAAATTGAAAATACATTGCCCAAAATACATTCCGCACTACCAAGAAAAATGGAAGAAAAGAAGGTAACACTATCATTAAATCTGACACGGTAGACATATAATATGCTAACACATTCCAAACCATGAAATTTGCTGCCCTTCAGAGGATTTCGACTTCAGAAGATTACTATAAACATGAAAAGATCCCGGGAACGACTACACTACACCAATTGTTCTGTAGAAAGAGTTTTTTTTTTTAAAGGGTTAGGAGAAAAGTGTTGGGCACGGGAGGCTTCCCACAGGTTTTTCGAGTGATAACTTGGCAAAAAATAATCTCCACCGTAAGCCGGGAAATAGAATCGGGACGGAAATAATAAATGAAGGATAATGAAGGACAATGAGATTTAATGTGGAAAACCCTCAGAGTGCAGAGGGAAAAACCATAAGGGGTCAACAAGCAAAGATTCCACTATGTAATCAACTTGTTACACGGACACATCTGTGGACCGTCAATAATTGGACCAAACACAACCTTCTCAAGGACCTACCACTCTCTACCTGGAGACCCGGTATATTAATTCTTTGTGATCAATATACCGACACCCTAAGAAATACCCCCATTATTGAATAATCTTGCCCCCGTACTCTCTCCGTGGAGTAAACAATTTCTCACACCCACACACACCAGTCTCTCTGTGGCTCTCTCTGTGGAGCAAATTAAGAGCTCTCCCTATGAAGCTCTCTGTTTCTTTTTGTGTTGGGGTGTCTTGCCGATGGAGAAGCCTCCTATTTATAGGAGAGCAAAATCAATATAAAATTCTTGCGAGTTGTGGGCTATCTCCTACCAAGGGATTTTGTCAGAGATTTGTCTCCCAAATCTCACCCATGCCCTGCACTGAGACTTGAGAAAAAATTTCACCAATATCTCCCTCTTATCTTCTGCACAATTGAGTTGAGCAAATACTATGGTGTGTTGTGTTTTTTTTTTTTTTTAAACTTGTGGGGTCGGAGCCCGCACAACAAAAAGGACCAGAGCAGAAGAGAACACTGGAGAGAGAGCGAGGACTACGCAATTTTTATACTATTTGATTTGATGTCCATCAAGAATACGAATGATAAAGTTGGGCATCTTCGGCAAAAAATCGGAGCAATAAACCCAACTTCTGCAAAACACTTGCTGCTTCCCTTTCTCCCCCTCCCAATTACAATTACCAAAGCCTTGATTGTTATAATAGGATTCCTTCCCTTTTCTTGTACCAAACTCATCAGAATCAATAGAATGCAGTGTACACAACTGACGACACCCAAAAAAAGAAAAGAAAAGGAAAGGAAAAGGAAAGGAAAAAACAAAAAAAAACAACAACAACGACTACTAAGGGGAAGCAAAAGGTTTGATCTTGTAACCCCAATCAACGTCACGTCCCCGTCCCATGAGGGTGGGTTTCCAAAGGAGAGGAGAAAAGTACGTACCGCCCATAAGGCCAAGGCCGAATCCGACCCCACAGCCGGCACCAAAGCCGAAGGCAGGACCCAACTTCCCGAGCTGCTTCGACTTCACCGGCGGAAGCTTCCATATGAGACCTTTGTCACCCTCCCGATCACCTCTCCCGTTCATTTCTTTCCCTCTCTTGCTATGCCGCAGTTGACTTGGTGTCGTGATTCTCCAAAGCATACACGGTAACTTCAGGCCCTCATTTCCCGAGCAGATCCAGCTCTCTGAGGAGTCACGGCGCCACAAACCCCCAAAGTTCAGAATTATGTTTTATATGTGCTGTACGCTCGACTGAAGTACAGAACGAACCTCTTTTATTCATCTCCTCTACGCACTCAAAATCTTCTCCATTCTCTGGCCCCCGACTGCGTGGGAGTTTTCTGGAGAGAGAGAGAGGGATGGATGAGAACTGAACACTGATGTGATCCGGCCCGGCCCATACATCAGTCCAAGCCCCTGTACTTAAGGCCCATATTTAAGATGGCTCGGATAGCCAGTCGTTGATTATTTTCCCATCCACTTATTGGCCCACAAAAAAAGAAACATTTGAAAAAAAAAAAAAAAAAGAGAAGAGGAAGGGGGGGTGGTGTGACGCCGCGGGGGCCAGCAAATGTTTGGAGGATAGAATGAGAAACGAGTGGCCCTGGAATATTTACATTGTTGTTATTATTATTATTATTATTATTATTATTTATTTTGCAAAAAGGAAAAAAAAAGGAGGAGCAAATGTAATTAAAGACAAACAAAATGAATTATTATTATTATTATTATTAATTTTTAAAATTTTTACTATAGAAAGAAATAGTGTGCCGTGTGGTGTGGGACGAGCCCAAGGATCAATTGAGTTGAGTTGTTCCTGCTTTGCTTGGGAAAATTCAAAATGGCATGTTCTGGCGTAAGTTCACTAATGAATCCCTCCCTCTTCTTCGCCACATCCCAACTCAATAAGGGCTTGCCGTTTTCAGCCCATTCCACTCACAGCGCCGCCACCACCACCACCACTAGCTTTGGATCTCTGTCGGTCAGAGTCAGAGCATCATCATCATCATCCGAAGGGATGGCCACAGTGGAGGAGAAGCTGGGCATCAAGATTGAGAGGAACCCTCCCGACTCCAAACTCACCCAGCTCGGTGTTCGCAGTTGGCCCAAGTAATTAGAAGTCTCTCCCCTCCCCTTGTTTGTTTTGCTTTTCCCTCCCCATCATCACGTCATCCTCGATGAGGTGACCCGTGGAAGGTGAAGGGCAATAATAAAAAATGTCTAGTTTCGGAGAATAATCGGTCGGTCGGGTCACGATTGGTTTGTTCTATTGCAGAATGTGCAGAGAAAAATCATGTCTTGCTAATCAATTCAAGCAAATAAATTATTTGCTTGGTCAGCGCAAGCGCATCTGCTTGCTTCCAGTCCACATGACACGATGACTACTTTTCATTTGAATCATTTCTCATCTCAAGTCCTTAATTAGCTTTTCCCTTATGTTTGGATCCAGGGATTTGGGAGTTTTCGGAGGGGGAGGGGTTTGGGGGTATGATAAACCCCCTCCAATAACCTTGTTTAAGAACACCTCCAAATTTCATAATTTCAAATCCTTCAGATTGGGAGGTTTAGGAGATTTTTATGCGTCTCTTTATTAAGAGACAATAATAATTTGATAATTTGATCCCAAAGCAAATTCAAAATAACAAAAGGAATCAAATCCCTCCAAACCCCTTAACGAGATCTATCCAAATAAGGGTTTCGAAATCCCTTCGTAATCTCTCAAAACCTTCCCCTCAGTCTTAAATAACCCTCCAAACCCCTCTCCCTCCGAACCCCTTAATGAAGAATATCCAAACATAGTGTTAAAAATAAATGATCTGCTGGGCTTAAAACAAATATGGATTGGGATATGATGTTATGTTATGTGGTTGATTATTGAACACAGGTGGGGTTGCCCTCCCAGCAAATTTCCGTGGACATACAGTGCCAAGGAGACATGCTACCTCTTGGAGGGGAAGGTGAAGGTCACCCCTGATGGAGCAAACGAGGCAGTCCAGATAGGAGCAGGTGATCTGGTGGTGTTTCCCAAGGGAATGAGTTGCACCTGGGATGTTTCTGTTGCTGTGGACAAGCACTACAAATTTGAGTAGTAGCTAGCTCCATTAAGCACGAACTCCGGCTGATTGCACTTGCAGCGTTTTTTTCGTTTTAATCTTTAGTTAGGTGCACAAACAATTGCAGCTTAAAATGAATGGTGCTGGACCTGGATACATATATGCGTGTGTCCATACATATATAGACTAAGTAGTTTGTGGTTGCGGCTGCGGCTGCGGTGTGTGTAATATATCAGACCTCCCTCTCAAATAAAGGCTGGCTGCTGTATTCTGCCGGTCGTCTCTCAATTGACCTTATGAACTGCTGCTATATTGGCTTTACTGAAGCAACATACCGCTGCGTGGCAAGGCAAAGCAAAGCAGAGCAGAGGGTGCATGATACCTGCGCTGGAATAGAATAGGATATTATATATAGGGTAGGAAATAGACGCATCCCATGCTATGCATCATCAAATTTTTTTTCTTCTTATTTAGCATTAGGTAACGAAGTTAAATTTAATTTAGTTTGATTTGACGAGCTAAATATAAAGTAATTGGGAAAAGTATGATAGAAAATTTGAAAAAAAAAGAAGATAAAAAAGTAATTATTATATCGTTGAATTGAAAAAAAAATATTGAATAGTTAAGAGAATTTAATATTAAAAATTAATTTAAATAATATATAAGAAAATGTATCGGAGAAAATTTGAGAAAAATATAAAAAAAATTGTGATTATGTTATTAAATTAAAAAAAAGTATAATTAAATTAAGTAAAATTAAACTTTCTTACCAAACATGATAGCTTCTAAATTCTCAACTGAGTTGAGTTATTTAATGGAAGGACCGTACCAGTTCTCTGCAATTAGTGTGCACTATTCACAACTTGAGTGAATAGACAATTTTGTTTTTGATTTTCGCAAGTTACTTCAGTTTTGTCCCCGACTTGTTTTTTGCATCAATTTCATCCTCGACTTTGTACTTTTGCATCAATTTCGTCCCCGCAATATCAAATTGATCCTCGACTTTGTACGATTACATCAATTTAGTCTCTGAATTTACACGATTACTTCAATTTAATCCCTAACATTCACAACATAAGTCCTTGAGTTTTGGCATTACATCATATCGATCCCTAGTTACATAGGGGCAGATGGCGTTACTATTCCGTTAAATTTGTTCAGGGACTGAACTGATGTAACGTTTCGACAAATTGATGTTACCACAAATTATCATCTTCTTCATTTGTCTTCTCTCTCTCTATCTTCTCTCTTTCTCTCTCTCTTTCGTTCCATAGTCCCACTTCAAATGACTTTCCTCTCCTCCACCTTCCTCTTCCTCTTCCTCATCAAATTCCCTTCGGTGAATCACTCGGATTCTTTAAAAAGCTAGTCTCCTCTGCGTTCCGTTACACATCCTCAGAACTTATATCGTTAATTCCACTGATTTTCTAGGATTACCTTGGATCGAATATCTGAGCGACCTTATTCTTTCTGATGTGCAGGATCCTCATGAGAGGCAAACACAGAGCATACTCGGAGTCAGTTCTTGGTATTGAAGAATTACTTCGAATTCTAAGAACCCTTTAGCCCGGAATAGAGAAAGTTAGAATGCCATTGAAGAAAGTGTTTCAGAAAGAGAGTAGTTTATTCCTCCTTCTGATCCCTCATTACAGAAGACGAACCCGCAATTTATAAGCGGGAGACAGTACAAACAAACAAACAAAGAACAGGAGACCCTCTGTTGTCATGCAGAGTAGGTCTGCTATCACGGGCGCGAAAGTTGCGTCGGTACACCAAACAAAATACAATATTTCAACGCTGCTACAGTAACTGTAGCGGTGACAACCAACAAAATAGTACATTATTTTATACTGAAGTAGTTGGGTCGTCTCCACTTTCGATGAAGTCGTCGCTGTTGTTGTAATCACTGCCCATTACTCTTTTGTTGACCATCTTCATTTGCTTGTCTTTTATCTTGTGCAGAGCCCAATCGATATCTTCAATGATCAAGTCATCATCCCACCATTCACAAGCATGTGACTGTGACGGTAGGATAGGCTGAGGCCAGCTGTCAAGATCATGCACATTTGTAGTTCCACTTGGGCCTGCCTGATCATTGGCCTGGGCTGCCTGCTGGGCAGTAGAGCTGGGCTAGGCTTGGTTTGCAGTAGGAGGATTGAGATCCAACTGCATGAGATTTTCCAGTTACATGAGGCTTCTGGATCAGGAGAGTACGGGTCTTGAGAGTCAAGAGGAAGAAGAGGATCAGGAGATTGCTGATCCTGGGAGACAATAGGGGGAGGAGAATTCTCTTCATTGTACTCCTTCAGGGCCTGCTCAAGAGAAGGCCAAGTGCACTGATAATCCTCTTGATAATCCCATTCCATAGGAATATGGCCTGGTGGCCATATAACCTGTGGGACTACCCCATTCTTCTCACATATAATCCTTTGAAATTCCCTATATTCACTATCATTGTCAAGGATATCTGTAAGCAGAGTTTTCCAGACCTTTGAGGAGTAGGTCCGTTGGAACTCTAAAGGCTCCCCTTGGGCTCGAGTGCTTCTTCTCCTTGGAGGGCCAACATACCACATTTGTTGGAACAGGACAATGACATGCCTATCTCCCTGTGGATATGGTCGCACCTTTCTTGCTTCTTCAGTGAAAAGCTCTTCCCATTGTTGAAGTGGTTTGAACCATTCAATGAACTGGATAAAATGAGTGTCCAAATTCCTAGCTTCAATCGGGTAGCTGATCATTTCATGTATTGCAGCATGGCACCTAAAGAACCTGAGCATCTCTACTAGTTTGAATTAGATGCCAATGGTATAGCAGTGGCATGCATACCAGTATAACCACTTCATTTCTTCAGGGTATGGCGCGAGTGCGAAGTATCTAAAAGAATGGATATACGGGAAGTGAGGATGCATTCCTTAAGGAATGAGAGTGAGCCCTCCATGGTATCGAAATATTCTCCATTGGTATTTCCATAGGAGATTGCATGCCTCTGTCTGAAAACGCTTTTCCCACACTAGGTCATGGACTTCATGGGGTATGTCTCCCCTTATTCTTCCCGGTTTTCTCAAGTGAACGCCTGTAGCTTGATTTTGAGCTCATAGGATTGTAAACTGCAATATTGAGAACATGCATATTATAGGCAAAACCTGTCGAGTCTACCAAGTCAGTGCTTGTTCCTTCCTTGATAAGAAGTCCGCCAGCGTATTGTCTTTCCCCTTGATGTGTTTGACTTCAAAGTCAAATTTAGAGAACCATTCTGCCCATCTAAGCAGTTGAGGGTGAGGCAGTTGCTTCTGTTTGAACTGCAACATTTTGGGGAAGTTAGACATATCCATTTCCACCAGGAATTTGTATCCCACCAGGTGGAACTCGAACTTCTTTATCCCATTCATGACCGCCAGGATCTCCTTGAAAGTAGAGTGATAGTATTGTTCTGACAGTTTGAATCTTCCACTCCTGTAGCCACAGATATGGTGTTTGCCATTTAGCTCTTCAAGTAGGACCGCTCCCCAGTATCTGTCACTTGCATCTGTCTAGAGGATCTTTTTTCCCGTAGAAGGAATTTGGAGTGGAGGCAGGGACTGTAACTGAGCCTTAAGCTCTTTGATCGCCTTGGTCTGGGAGGAACCCCAAGAAGGAGCATCCTTCTTTAACATCTTCTCCAAGGGGCGAGTGAGCTTGGTTATCTTCGAAAGGAAATCTCTGAGGTAGTTGACTATGCCAAGAAACTGTCGAATTTGATTCTTGGAAAGCAACTCCTCAGGGTATTTGAGTAGCTCCCGGGCCACATGTGGCTCTGGTTGGTACTGACCATTGGCAAGCTGCATGCCAAGAAAATTGATCTCTCGTTGGCCAATTACCATTTTTTTCTCAAAGAGCATGATTCCACAATCCTGAATAATCTCTGAGAATCGTCAGAGTATGAGGATATGGGCTTCTTCTGATGGGCTGAATAGAAGGATGTCATCAATGTATACAAGGGCCTGGTCCATAATAAGAGCAAAGACCCGACACATGGCCTTCTGGAACAGCGATGGTGTTATCTTGAGCCCAAAAAGCATGACCTTCCATTGATAATGGGCATTCGGGATACAAAACCCTGTTTTGGGCTTGTCTTCTGGATGGATCCCGAGTTGCCAAAAGCCCGCCTTCATATCAAACTTCGAAAATACCTTAGCCTTTGAAAGACTAGAGAAAAGGGCCTATTTGTTTTGTAGTGGAAACTTGTCATCCTGTAGAAAGTGGTTGAGGAACTAGTAGTTTATAACCAGCCGCAGCTTTCCTCTGACTTGCTCAGACCGCTTGTTGACATAAAAAACCTCACAAGCCCATGGTGCATCAGAGGGCTCTATGAGATCTTGCTGGAGTAACTCAGCACATTCAGCGGTGGCAAGTTTATGGTGCTCAGGGTTCATTCCTGAGTGACTGGCCTTGGTAGGATTAATGTCCTTGTTCTTCTTGAATGGCAGCTTGACAAAGAACCGCTCATTTTTCCATAACGGATGAGGACACTTCTTAAGGAATTTCGAATCAGAGTCCGCACAAGAATGGTGTTTCAGCTCTTGCACCAGTTCACTAAGGATCTGCTTGACTTCATCTTCCTGTGCCATGAAGAGTCGAGGGGTTTGCACATACAATTGAAAGTAGTGCTTAAAACGGACTCATTCTGGTGTCATCCTGATCTTGTTCACTTTAGTGATGATATTCCAGCCAACGACGATATCCTTCCTGGGTATGGCTGAACCCGGTACCCTAGTAATGAGATAGCATCCAGGAAAGAACTGGATCTTGCGTGGTCGGCTGATGAGATGAGTGGAGAACACCTCACTGGAGGCAGTGCTGAAATACTTGGTATCCTCCAGCACTCTTTAGGTAGTACCTCCGGGTTCATGATAGTATGGGCAGCTCCAGTGTCAAGGAACGCAATAACCTTGATAGGTTTCGCATATTTGGATGTGAAGATTGAGAGTGGAACATGAGGAACTGAATTCACCAAGTTCATCCTTTCAGCTTCCTCTGCTGCCATGTAGCAAGTGTCTAAGTCAGACCCTGGAAAGTTAGAGTCTGAGTCAGTAAGAACTTCCAGAGCTGCTATAGAAGATGGCCCGACTTCTTCATCCAGAGAGAAAATGGATTCAACATCATCTTTTTCCAATGAGATCCCTGTGGCATTTTCTAGTTGCTAGACGAGCCTTACTCCTTGCTTTGGGGCCCTTGGACAGTTCTTGGCGAAGTGGCCTGGTCGATTGCAAATATAGCACTGTGAGGATTTGTACTTCTTTCCAAACCTACGCTTCTTCCTCAGGTACTTCCATTTCTTTCCAAAATATCTTCTAGACCTTGCTTTCGACATTTTCCACTTCTTATAATGCTTATTCTTCTTGGTTGGGCAGCTACAGTCTTTGTCTTTACTTCAGCACTTGATGTACAACTCAGGCCGTTTACAAGCCTTCTCCATTGACTTGTCTCCCTTTAGAACTTCTTTGATGGCTTGTTTCTTCATGCAGGCATCTTCGAGGGCTACGTGAATCTCCTACTGGATTTCTCCAACAGTGCAGTCAATAACTCTTTTGCCTCTAGCCTGTAGTAACCTTTCCGCTACTCCTACCAATGATGCAGGAATAGAGGAGAGGAAAACATGCTTCAAGGAGATGTCTTCTCCGAGCTCATAAAATAGCCGTACCATCTGTTTGAAGTATAAGTCCAAATGTTTCATTTTGTAGGAACAACACTTCCTTTCAAAGAACTCTTTTCGTTTGAGTTCTCTGATATCTCCAGGATGTCCCACAAAATAAACTTGCAGGATATGGACTGCTTCTGTAGGGCTACTTACAATGAACTGGACTTGTTCGTGGTCTGCCAGTCCAATCCACCAGTTTCATAAAGTCCCGGTAAACCGAGATACGAAAGTATGGTTGTCACGTACTGTGAGTGCTCTAGTAGTGAGACAGGCCAAAAACTCTTGGAGCCTGTCTGGCCATTTCGAGTAGGGAATATCGTCTAGAGTAAAGACAAGATTTCCCCTAGTTGGTGCTGCTGGTGCTGCCGCTTGCGGTGGATCCGCCATTTCAGATCTGGCGTCGTCCGAATCAACTCTATCTCCCCTTCCCATCATCTTTAATTGGGGATAAGAGTCTTATGTCTCCCATGAGTCTTCTAACTCCTCGGGAGAGGCTTCTGATGATTCTTCCTGTGATACTGAGTCAGATGGTTCTTCTTTAACCACCATATGACTTTCTTCACATTGTTCCTTAAGAAAGGAGCTCAGAGGATTTTCCTTAGGGGAAAACCATAAAAGCTCCCTGAGAATCTTCTTCTTCATCACTTCCGTTCTTCTTCTACTTTTCTTCTGTTAGAGGCTTGGAGGCAGACAGAACTAGTCCTGGAGGAGTTTCATACACCTCATTCTTATTCTCCTAGCGTCTTCGAGCTGCCTCTGTAGCCTATCTTGCCCTTTCCCATATTTCCACAAGTGTAGCCTTTTTAGGCTACTGTACCTCTTGAGAAAGAGGGAACAGTGAGAGCCTTGTAGGCTTACTTCTTTCTCCAAGTGGTCTCTCCAAAAAGTTGAAGAGGCTTGTGGTTGGGGAAGTTGGCGGCGATGGTGCTGGAGTCCCAGAGAGAATCGCAATTTGGTTTTTTAGTTTGCAAATCTCTTCCTCTTTTCTATCCAGATCAATCTGAAAGTATGAGACAACATGAGTGTTTTGGATCTCCTTGAGTCTCTTCTGTAGTGTCCAGAGGAGTGACTGGGTCTCTTGATGGTGCCTGTCAACCTTGCCATCAAGCTGGCTGACTTTTTCCATAAGTGAGTCCACTTTATTCCCAATGGACGAGAGAACACGATTTTGTGAGACTGCGTTTTCAGACTACCAATTAAGAACAACCTCCCTAAAAGTGACAAATCTGGGTCTCTCGTACTCATCTCTTGAAGTTGGATTTAGGACTTTGAAGGCATGAGTATACCTTCCGTCGCCATCAGTAAACTGTCTCAGTTGAGGGAACTGTTCATCATAGTTTGGTGAGGATGGATGGAACATGCAGGCGGGAGCTGCTTGTGGAATAGCAGCCAGTTCGCCTTTCTGCTCCATCTTGTGGACAAGCCTTTTAGAAATAGAAGCTGGCACCATGTCTTTGAGATAGTCTCGAATTTCTTCAGGATTTTTCCACTTCTGCTTTCTAACCCACTTAAGGATGGGCTTGTAGAAGGGTAGTACCTTATTCTTCTTTAGAACGGTCGATAAGCTAACATTTGCACCCGGATCTGGATCTAGCTTAGGATCTGCTTTCTTCTAAGCCTCCTTAGAACAAGGAGGGCCTTTTCGTTTTTTCCTGTAGCAAACATCACAGTCGCCACAGTCACAGATATCCCAATAACAGTGTTTTCCTCCAGGTTCGCGATAGAAATACACTGGCACCCCATTACCCTTAAAAGAGTGAATAAGAGGCATCTGTTTCTGCACCTTCGGGTTGTCTCGCACTCCTTCTTCTGCGGGCTACATCATTATCATTGTTTGGAACATGGGAGGAGCAGACGGATCTAGGTTCTCAACCGAACAGTGGTCAAACGAGATCACGACCTTTCCATCTGGTCTTTTCCTAAACTTGAGCTCAGATGACTGGATTAGCTGAGCGTTTTGATGGAGACGCTCATAATTGGTGACCCAGGTCTCTAGGAGCAGCTTCACAAGATCTACTCTGGAGATCTGTCTGGGAACATGGACGCAAGTGAGTGCGTTCATGGAATCCACAGAAATGATGAGGGCATCCTCAGACCCTGAGAGTGAAAGATTCAAAGCATGATTATGGACTCGGTAGGCCATCTGGTAGTGAAGAGTGGCCGCCACATAGTCTTGAACCTGTGGAACTCCAGTGATCTAGAGCTGGACCTTAAGGGCTGTCAAAAATTACGTTAAATACTTATATTTCTAGAAAAATTCCAGAAAATTACTGAAAATAGGAAATTGAAATACGAGTTCTTAGGCGCAAAAATCAATAAAAATGGAGATCGGAGTGTGTCACGCGAGCCTCCCAAAGTTGTTAGGCGTCACAAGCACGAACAGCACTTGACAGCCTCTCGGGCCAACTTCGGTAGAGTGTTTCTATCTCCACAAGACTCGGATTTATGTGTTCTAGGTGTTTGTGAAAACCTCAAACAATAGGCTACGATTCAAAATCAAACGGAAGTGAAAAATATGGAGAAAACAGGTCTAAAAACTGGCTCGAATCCTCTAGTTCATCATGTCCGCAACCGACTTTAGAATGCGATATTTTTCAAACGACTCAACCAAATTCAGTTCTGTAAGATCCTGTAGCATCCTACTGATCTAAGCAATGAAATTATATAGCAATTTCGGTCAAATAACATAGCTACGACGATCTGCCATTAACGAGCCTTCAAGCTTTCTCTCTCTAGAACTTAACAAGCGACACCTCAACTTCCGAAGTTTAGGGTCAACCCGTCGCCCACTGCCACAAAATCAGTCAAATTGAAAGCAGTCGCCCTCAGTGATCATTCCACAATAAGTTAGATTTGTGCCGAAGAAGAAGAAGAATGAGAAGGAGAGGAGGAAGAATAAGAGTAGACAAAGACATATGGATTAGAAAAAAAAATCAAGGACTAATTTGATATAGCACGAGGACCAAATCGATGTAACATTTTTCACCATTTAACACTGTCAACATTAATACTTAATGGCAAGGATCACATTGATGTGGCAGGGGACTAAATTGATGTCGCATTAGAACCAGATCGATGCAATCACCCTACAGAAGAACCAAATTGATGTAACTGTAGCACTAATTGATGTAACTGTGGAAAGTCATGGACTAAATTGATATAACCGTGTAAAGTCGAGGATCAATTTCATGTAGCATGAAAGAAATTGATGTAAAGGTGTAAAGTCGGTGGCGAAATTGATGTAACTTGCGAAAGGCAGGACAATAATTGCTTGTTTACTCTTACAACTTTGAAAGTGGGTCTCACCTGTTCTTTTCTGTTCAGTCAAGCGAGGGTTATATGGGGGGAGTGGAGCTGCGATTTTATTCTATGCCCTCCCTTGCCCTGCTGCTGTGAACGAGAAGCAAGGTTCTGGTGTTGGTGTTGGTGTTGGTGTTGGTGTGGGTCCTTCTCCTGTTGTTTGATTGGGTTCGAAGGAGATGCATTTACAGATTCAACCCATGGCCATAGTGATACTGGTAGCAGTGGTGTCGCTGCTTCTGTCATCGATCTCCATCAAATACCCTAGACAGAAAGGAGAGTCTCTGTCTTCCTCTGATTCCGAAGCAGCAAGTAAAAAAACTTCAGCGTTGAGAGAAATCCACGGCGTCAAGGTAGAGCGGAGTCCCCCTCAGTCCCGACTTGAGGGGCTCGGAGTTTCTACCTGGCCTACGTACGTATCCTTCTCTCTTCACTTCTCTTATCTTACTTGTATTATATATCATATGTGCTACAACAGCTTTAAATTGCGAATTTGGCATTTTGGCTTTGTTTGTTCTTGAATCCTTCTTTTACGTGCATATATGTGGGTTGCAAGAATTTGTGAAAGGAAGAAGCTTGATTGATTGATTGATGCATTATCTCGGCCAATGGGACCAAGAAGGAAAACTCAGTTTCCTTTTCTCACCCCCACATCCCCCATAGAAACCCTAATTCGTCAAAAACTAACTTCTGGAGCTACTGGTAATAATAGTAGTAATAGAAGGTGTAAGTAAGTGGAACATTAGCTCGTTGACTGCAGGGGAATTGATTTTCTGGTAGGTAGGTAGAATTTAGAAAAGAAAGCGGGAGCTGTCACTGCCAGTTCATTCCAACGGGAGCTGACTGCTGAGATGAAATACCAAACCGAGAATCAGACTTCATCTCCATAAGTTGTTGCTGAAGTTTTGTTTCAGCTTTACTTTGAAATCCCAAGAGCTGTGGTTTGTCCGTTGCACATTCATTTGTTTGTAGGAATTGTTGTGTCATTGTGAGCGTACTACTGCTAATATAAGAATGTTCATGTTGGTAACGAAAATAATAACAATAACAATAATGATCGTATGATGACGACGACGATGATGATAGGTGGAGCTCTGGACCTAGCAAATTCCCTTGGACGTTTAAGAGCACTGAGACAATGTACCTGGTGGAGGGGAAGGTGAAGGTTCATGTGGTGGTGGATGGGCAGGAGGAAGAGGATTGGTTTGAGATTGGGGGAGGGGATCTGGTGGTGTTCCCCAAAGGGATGAACATCGTGTGGAATGTGGTTGAAGCTGTGAACAAGCACTATTACTTGGACAAGGACGAGGACGAGGCCGAGGCTGAGCCTGACTGACTCCTCTGTTCAGCTCAGGCGCTGTTTAAATAACCAAGATCAACCAAGTGAAATCTTACCCTGCCCTGGTCCCCTCCATCTGTTTAACATTCATCATCATCACTATATATGTATTATTCGCTCTCTCTCTCTCTCTCTCTCTCTCTCTCTCTCTCTCTCATGTATCTGCGGTGCATCGTGGACTTGGGAATGTTCTTAAGCTTGTCTGTTGGCAGCAGCTTTCTGGAAACGAGATTTGTTGCTCTGAAATGTTTCTTGATTAAGTGAAGCACATAGTCTCGTTCTATCAGCCTGCATTGCAGCAACGCAATTATCTCTTGCTGCTGGTGGTGACTGATATTATTGATGAGAGCTTTCATTAACCTCTCTAGTGACATACATATGTTTATTTATTTCAAAGAGAGTAGCTCTTTCCTACTCATCCCACAGGTCACCATTGGCGTGTGCAGCAATGTGATGATTATCAAAAAGCAGCGGAAGAAAGAAGCATGAGAAGCTGGCAGTGTCAGCAAGTCTAAGAAAAAAAGCTACCCTCCAATGGCATTCGAATTTAGATCTGTGTCAATTAATCCCCTTGAAACTGCAGCTTGCAATGTTTTCGCTAGAAAATGCCAACACCATATTCCTTCTCACATCGCTCCCATTTTCCTCTCAGATTTATTTTTCAGCAACAAAGTCTAAATTTTTTTTTTCTTTTTCACCTTTAAGGGGAATAATTACACCGAATTATGGTTTTGATCTTCCCAAAAAAAAAAATTATACACCAATTGCACTAATCTTAGGGTTATCACATGCTCATGGCCCTCGACGCAATGCCCTGGTCGCTCTCCTGCAGCTCCCCATCATTCGCATCCAGACTTGCTGCTGCCTGCAGACACCATTTAAAGAGACAATACCATTAAGGCTGAATCAAAATGCAAAATATTGAATTTTAATAAGCATTGGATTGAACACATAGCCAATCAACTCTTTTGGCTGATTACAAGCACGATACCAATGAATTTTTAAACTTGGACTCGGCAAGGTAACGCACAAAAGCACCATCACCACGAAGGACTTTTCCTCCACAACCAGGAGCATCTACCGAGCCCACAGATTCTTCATCCACTACAACAGCGTCCACCCTTTCATTTCCTGTCTTTATGTCCGGGATCTGAAAGATTTTTACCACAGGGAAAAAAATTATGACATATACTCAGCATTGAAAGTTTTTTCAGTTCCCATGCCAAGCGACCACTCAATCTCTCATGTCATACCTCAAACATGGCTTCCGTCAGAATGCTTTCTAGTAAGGCCCTAAGACCCCTCGCTCCAGTATTCTTTGCCATAGCTTTCTTTGCAATTAGTCTCAATGCTTTCTCCGTGTAATGTAGCTTAACCTGAACCAAGGAGTAAAGCATCATAATGTTATCCTTCTCTGGACGGCAGTTCCATTAAGCGAGCCAGCACATCCATGCACCATGAACACAGTGCATTTCAGTGAAACCTTACATTGTTCATGCTAAACAACTTCTTGTACTGCTTCCCCAGAGCATTTTTTGGTTCTGTGAGGACCTGTATGGCAAACAGAAATGGCAACTTGCTTCAGTGAAGAGCCACGTGAAGGATAAGTGACAGTTATTGTCTTGATTATCTTATGCGGCATCAACCTCCAAAAAACCTGTAATCCCCATTCACGCCAAATGAAAAAGAATAACCTAATATGTTGGCCTGATAGTTAAAGGGAGTGACTTCTTTGGTGAAGTCTCAAGTTCTAGTCTCCCCAGAAACCATGCAGCAGAATACTCCCTATTGAGCCACTTGCACGGCCTAAGGACAAGTCAGTGGGCTTGCAGATTGTTCAAGTGGACCTTGGGAAATAGTCAGGCAACGCTTGGACACCCCTCTTTATTCAAAAAAAAAAAAAGAAAAGAAAACAAGAATAACCACACTTATTGAGGAGGGGGGGTGGGTGGACCTGAACAAGTTGATCCTCTGTTAGAGCTGATAAACTGACAAGAATTGGAAAGCGTCCAATGAACTCTGGTATGAGACCGTATGCTATGAGATCAGAACTTTCCACCTGAAGATGCATAGAGAACTCTCAAAGTCCATATTTGAAGAAGCAAAAAGCTTGCACTTGAGAGATAACAAGACACATGGAAATATATATATATATAAAACAAAATGGTAAGGAACAGCAAAATTTTAAGTAAAGCTAGTCCCTGCCCTCACCGATTCAAGTAATGATGAGGTGATTGCAGCATTTATTACTCCACCAGCTCTCATGTTAGCGCGAACAGGTGCTCCAAAACCAATTGAAGAATCTTGTCGCCTGATGTATGTCATAAAAGAGCTCAACCAGGACAGCTCCCAATGGAAAGCAAATACAAAAAGAAAATCTCTTAAGGAGAGGCACTGTCAATAAGCATTACCTCTCCGAGATGGTCTTTTCAAGATCAACAAATGCTCCACCACATATAAAAAGAATATCTTTTGTATCTATCTGCAAATTTGTTTGTCAAACGTCATAGGGCCAGCAAAATTAGGGACAGCGAGGAAGAATTCCAGTACATAACCTGCATGCTTTCTTGGAAAATTTGTGCAGTGCCAACAGGCCGTCCACACATATGGAAGAGATATCACTATGATAATTTATAGTAATAGAATCAAGATCAACAATAGAGATTCTTCATATAATATATGAAGGTTGATATACTAGTGAGGTTTTTCTTCTTTATTTAAAATACTGCTTGTGTTGCATCAGGTTAAAATGTCAAAATGTGACCATAGGCTGCAGAGACAGTTGCCTGCTTACTCTTCCTATCTTATGATTGAGAGAACAGTTTTCAGAAAGTTACTAGAACAAAGGCCATATTTACAGCAGCATACCTGTATGTTATCACCTCGAGGATGCTTTCTTGCTCCTTTCTCAGGAACATTCACTATCTGTGTGGAAAAAATGTACAGGGAAAAGAGGTGTGATCCTATTAGTATTCTGCAACTAAGACACTCATTTAACAAGAAGATGGGGAGATTGAGAGAGAGAGAGAGAGAGAGACTATATTAGAAACAGACAGGGATTTAACAATTTAACATCTCATGAGAATGATATGCAATAGAGAACTATGTGTGGTGTTTCTTGAAGGGCATTATAGTAACCTTCTTTAATTTACTTTTATATGTTTTCAGGAAATTTTGACCTGGAAAGGGTACGATAAAGCATTTGCTTACAAACCAGGGCAGCTACATGGATATGGATTTCTCTACGCTATTCTGCTCTTTGAACAACCAAACACATAATTCAAGGCGAGTCTCCTGGCTTCTATTGAACCGAGAAATAAGTTTGACTGTCCATCTTTTTTATTTGATATAATGTTAATATATTTAAGGCATCCTCTGAATGAATCAATGTAAAAATGGGATAACATGCTTGATAGGCATAAGTTCTAGTATCATAAGCACTAAGAATTGCAGAAGCACGTGACTTACAGTTCCTTCCAGCATTTTAAGTAAAGCCTGTTGAACCCCCTCACCGGAAACATCTCTGCTGATATTTAAACTCTCAGCCTGCAAAAGAAGTGTTATGTTGAAGGTAGAAAGGGTCTCATGACAATGAAGTACACAGATTAGAGGACCAGCAACTTTATAACAAACCTTCTTTGTAATTTTATCAACTTCATCAATGTATACCATCCCCTGTTGAGCTGCTTGTACATTAAATTCAGCTACCTATAGGCCAAAATTTAGTGAATTTACTGTTAGGATAGATTACTACTGAAATCAGGACGGGCAGCTGAGAAAAGAGATGAACAAAAGCTAAAAACAAAATCGACCTTTAGAGCTGCGAAAAATGAACTGGACATATCGCGGTGGTAGATTAGCATACTTACTGTCCAGTTCATAAGAAATCTAAAAATTTATCGCTGGCAATTAATTGCGCCAAATTCCTAGTCCCAGCTAGTCATATTATATACGTTGCTAGACTATTTGACCTTGATTCCTTCTTGGCCTTTCTCAAGCCTAATTGAAGCAGCTAGTCATATTATATACTTACTGTGAGAAGTTTGTACAATATTGATTCCACATCTTCCCCAACATAACCAGCCTGCAAACATGATTCAATTTGACTGTCTCAGTTGGACGACAACAGTCAAAGGACACAGTTTGGAGATATTCCTTGAAGTGAAACCAATAATATAATATATCAACCAGATATGGACTTGCCTGAGTCAAACTTGTGGCATCAGCAATCACAAAAGGCACATTCACAAAGCGAGCGAGTGTTTTTGCCAGTAATGTCTTCCCTATTTTTTAGTAGTTCAGTTAGAAGGGCAATGCAAAGGTAGACTCCCAAGATACAAACAACATAAAAGACAACTTATAATCTAGTCCAATGCATATGTAGGGATTACAATACTCAGTGATTGTACCTGAGCCAGTGGGTCCCATCAAAAGAACATTGCTTTTCTCTAGCTCCACATTGTCATCATCATCTATTGATCCGGCAGCTCCTGATTCTGCTCCTGACCTAGTATGAAGAATCTCTGTTGAAATATATAACAGAAGATGATATAGAAATAAAGTAACTAAAAATGCAACAAACATCTAACGCTTCAAATCTCATTTTTCCCTTTTATAGGGAGACTTGTCTCATTATCTTAAACAAGCAACGTGAAAAGTAAATGATATATGACGTTTGCTCTTTTTGTATAATTTCTTCTTTTTCTTTTGTTGCTGAATAATTTGGACATAGTCATTCACCGGAGATTAAAGATTAGAGGCAGATGGTGCTGATGCCATTTACCAAGTTAAATTATCCCTGAGAAGCCCAGCATCATTGTGATTTTGAGCATGATGACAGAGAGTGAAGATTGGCAGAAGAATTTAAGCCAAAGTTCTGCCCATGTTTTCAGAATAAATTACGATATATCATCTTATTGCCAGGTTAATCCCATTAAATGAAAGAATCTATAGGTAGCATAAGCATGATTACGATTCAACCCCTACTTCACTATTACAGGTAAAATGGAGGCCACTGCGGAGCTCACCCTTTCTGCAACGAGGCATGGTATATTCGTTTATAGTGATTATAAACAGCCACAGAGAGTACCTGCAAAGAATGCAGAGGCCATTCGGCATCCGCAGGTAAGTTTAAGAGGAAACGAGACTACTTATAAAAAATTAAAAAGACAGAGAATTCAAGACTCATGCAGCACTTGGAAAATAGAAATAAACAATCTACATCCTCAATTCTATAGTGTTATGAGTATAAAGAATTTTAGACTACAATGAAACCTGGGCGTGCAGTTGAATTACTAGTTTCATATGTGAAAGTTGGCAACAATGCAAAAGCTGTGACTTTAATCAGTAATCTCATCACCTCAGACGACATAGCTGCGCATTAAATGCAACAGTAAAATATGAATCAGCAAAGGAATGGAAAAATATGAAACCTTTTTAGCTCTTTCTTGGCCGATGACGAAGTTATCGAGGCCCTTGCAAATCTCCTTCGGCGTAGGAAAATCCTTGCCCAAGTTAGCCCCGCCCCATCCATTTTTATCCCCACCATTACCTCCGGCACCTCCATTGCCACCAGGGGAGCCGCCCCCACCAGGTCCTCCTGCAGCCCTGATCACATTGACCCCCGGGGCAAATGGCGGACCAGGCGGGGTGTGCACGGCCAGCCCATTTCCAGAAGGCGGACCAGCAGGGGGGGGCCAGTGCTCAGGTGGGTCCCCGCTGCCATAGGACCGGAGAGTCTCCCAGAAGGACACTCTCAACCTATTATTGACATAATCACGGTAGTTACTGTTGTCATCACCTTCTCCAGCAGCAGCAGCAGCAGAAGGAGGAGGACAAGGAGAAGAGCCATTATTAGGAGAATTCTTGTGGGTGGCCGTGCCACTGACCTTACTCTTCTTATTATCATCCTTGGGGCTAACGACCCTCCCAATCTCGACAAAGCTGCCCTGAAGAGGAGCAGTACGGAAGGGGTGGAAGTAATAGGCAGTCTTGCAATTGGGGCAGAGATTGATAGCCTGGTAGCCGCCGGATGCGGCGGCCTTGGGGAGGTTGGTCTTGGCGGTGGTGGGATCGAGATGCGGAGGGAAGTGACGATGGGAGAAGAGGAGATCCATGGATTTGGAGCAGCGAGGGCAGTTGGCCTCAGCCCTAATCTTGCGGTGGTGGTGAATATCATCGGAGCCACCGTGGTCCCACTTATAACGCTCCTGGACCCCGACAAGGGATTCCCGGCGACGGGGGGACGCCATGTGGAGGTAATTCAGGTGGGTTGAGATGGCAGAGACCTGCATATACCGGTGGAGCTGCTGCTGCTGCCGCCCGTGTCCGTGGCCCGATGATAACTGCCGGCAGCTCGGGGCAGCGAAGCTTTTCAGCTTCTTCCATCTCCATATTGCAGACATAGAGAGGAAGGAAGCGGGGGCTGGGGAGGAGGGGAATGGGATAATACAGAGACAGAGAGAACAAATGAATTAGGAAAAGCAGGGGAAGATGGGGCCGGGAATGGCTACGCTTGGGGATCTGGACTGGACTGGACTGGACTGAAGGTTACTATTTAACTGTTATATATAAATAACAATATATATCATATATATATATATATATATATATCAATCTCTCTCTACCTATATAGAGGAATACTAAGATGAGCCGGAAGGAAGGAAGAGTTGAAGGGAAAGAAAGAAATGCATGAAGAGATGGAGAGAGAGAGAGAGAGAGAGAGAGATGAAACGAATAAACAGTGATCAGTTTTCTTTTGTGCAGTGCAGTTTCTCTTTCTTTTTGCTTTGTTCTTCTTCTAATCTACACACTCATATGACTCAACTCAAAGCTATGAAGAAGGGAGAGGAAAGAAGAGATGAGATGAGATGAGAATTGAGAGAAGAGGATAAATTAAAATGCGGGGAGGGAGGGTTGAACTTGATTGCAAGCAAATGAGAGAAAATTGTGATAATAGAAAAACAAGAAAAGCCCCATCCAATCCAAAAACAAAAACAAAACAAAAAAGTGGACCGAGAGTGAGACCCTTTCTTTATGTGTATATATATACACATCCAATTTCTCTATACATAATAATAATAATAATAATAATAATAATAATATATTATACAGGAAAGGAAAGGAAAGGAAAGGAAAGGAAAGGAAAGGAGGAAGGAAGAGAAGGAACACCTTCAGATCAGAGTCATCAGACCCACATAACCCATCGTTAAACATCGAAAAAGAAAGACACATAACAAACAACTGCGTAAGTAATTCAGCATTACCAACCAACCAGAGAAACCCCCGTACTTTTTCTTCTTTTTTTTTTTTTAACTTCAATCAAGCACGACTCTTGCTTCTTCTTCTTCTTCTTCTTCTTCTTCTCGCTAAAATTGCTGCTTCTTCTTGCTTCTTTGCTTCTTGTAGTGTGTGACGTGCGAGTGAGCGAGCGGCCGTCCGGTTTTCTCTTCCCTTTCTTCTCTCTTGCGAGTTGCTGGCTGGTTTCGCTTTCTTTCTTCCCAATCCCCAAATAATAATAACATAATTAATTAATTTTTACTTACTATTTTTTGACAGTTTGACCGCTTGGCTTGGGCTTTCAGTTTACTAAACAAATCTTATTCACTTCCTCCCCTACTCCTCAGCTTTCCTCCCTGGCCACTTATCTGATAGTACTAAAAAAAAAAAGGTTAGATCCCTACCAATTTTGCATAAAATAGATACTCCAACTTCAAATCAAAGAAATTGAGGAAAGGAATGATCTTCTTTTTTTTTTTTTTTACTTTTTTACCTTAGCTAAAATATGGTTAATAATGCAAATTCTGACACTATATTTAAAAAATTACAAAAGAATACACGACCTACAGATTTTATTGCGCATCTAATACGACGCTAATTATTCTGTCACAATTGAGTGAATAAGCTCGAATATCCCTCACCAAACCATCGTTGCATCCTGCTGTCTCTCGATTAGAACAGGGAAGGTGACTTACCACCTCATAATCAACCTCGAGGATCAATTTCCTCAGGCCTAACTGCCAAGCCAATTCAAGACCCTTATTAACCGTTCAAAGCTCGGTCGCAATAGAAGTTGCAGAGCCAATGTTCTGTGCAAAACCACCTAGCCTCCAACCATCCTCATCACGCATAAGCCCCCCAGCACTTCCAGCCCCCAACCATCCTCATCACGCATAAGCCCCCCAGCACTTCCAGCTCCCAAATTACCTTTCGCCGCTTCATCTTGTCTGACGGTTTTTAAACCCCGCAAGTACACTGGCCGTGACAAGTAATATAAAGTGAGTAGAATATCATTCCCATGAGAACTTGACTTAAAATTCTACTAACATTCGAAATTATCACAACCTAGTTGAAGTCAAGAAAATTAAAAATCGGGTTTTATAATATTAAAACAAATAAAGATAACTGAAAATCAATTGGTAAGACGATCTATAATTTCAATTTCTCTCACACTTTACTAATTCAATCTACTCCCTCTTTCCCTAATTCGATTAAGAACCGCAAGCTATTGCCGAAAACTCAATTCTCCTATTTCCTTTCAATCTCCTAGTCTCTTTAGCCTTTGGTTGTCCGCACCTTGAATTCACGCCTCCTATGTGCTTAAATAGGGAGAAAGCTCAAAACTATAAACGGACTCCTCAAATCTATCCTAAATCTAGTTTCCCCAATAATCAGAATTCAACTTCCTATCTTAGACATCAAGGAAATATTATTCCTAAAACCCAAGAATAATATCTCAAATAAATCAAGATATCTCCATCTTAATTTTCTTCTCTAAACATGTCCAGAATCCGCACAAATATTGAAAAATTTGAGTTTTGTTCAGTTAACAGATCTGGGGCAACCTAGGCTTCCAAGTTCACAGCCTAAGCCCTCTCGGATTAGTAAAACAACTTTGCGCACCGAATTTCGATTGGCCATAACTTTTTCATCCGAGCTCCAAATCACAAACCGTCTGAACCATTGAGTTACTAACTCAATAAGCTTTCCATCTATATGGACTTTGCACAAACGAATTGAGTTCAACCTGTCCAAATCCACCGAGAATTTAGAGGCTGCAAAAGATCATTTAACAAACTAACTCCAAAAATCACCTAAAAACAAACCAGTAGCTAATGAAAACTCCTAAAATCTTTAAGAATGCAAATGAATGAAAAATAAATTAAAATCTACTCAAACTAAACTAAACTTGATAAACTAACTCCAATTATATCCGTAAAAAAAAGTGTCGAATAATAGAGTTATCACATCCTTATTCAACTTAAACAACCCTTGTCCTGGTATGCTCCAACCTATTTGTCTCCAAGCCTTGGACCTTGGGGCATTATAGAAATCCAGATCAGTCAGCCGACCAGCAAAATAACACGCCACTCTTAAGATCTTCTCGCACGCTGATATGGACGAGTAAATTCGGGATTAAATACGTCGTTGTTGCGCCATCTCCAGACACAACCAACAACTCATTCCGAAAAAATAAGAACTCAGGATATACCATCCGCTCCTGGTTGCGAGAGAGAGAGGTTTCGAATCATCTACTGTAAATGGGACTTGGTATCATTGGCATCCACACCGAAATAGCAAATAGGCAATCGCGAACCACATGCATTATATATATATACATATATTTATTTATTTATTTAATTACTCATCAAAATACGACATACTTTTTCAAATTCAGTACACTAAATATCATATAAATTGTGTACAAGAATTTTCATTTTACACATATCCTCTATTTACTTTATTTTTTCATACACCTGTACATAAATTTATCGCTCTATATCTATTTTGCATTTTTGTAAGATTATATTAAGTATTGATTTATCAATTTTCACTTATAATTTATAGTAACAAATCTATTAGGGACATATATTTTTTAAATTTCTATTTATTCACATCATATGTTTTAATTATTTACATTTGATAATAAAAAATTGAAAAAAAATTACCGCATAAGATTAACATTTGGATATCATCTAATTTATATATTATGCAATTCAGACTATTCCCATAAAAGCTTTTTGTTCGTGTGAGGAGGATATCATTTTAAATTTGTTTTCTCTACCATTAAATCATCTTTTGACTCTCTCCTTCCTCGGGTTCCTCTTTCACTAATTCTTTTCAATTCTGGAAAATTCATATTCACATTCCTTTCCCATTTCTTCTCCCACCATTTATTTGATGTGATTTTTTTCATTGTTTAAATAAGTATTTCCTAGAAAAATATAAGAAATATGTAATTTATTCTTTCTTTATAGAATGTGAAATTTATAGATAGATTTTTTTTTCGCAAAATTATATAGAGTGAGTTGACAATATTTCAGCTCGCTTATTATAAATGAAATCCTCAAAATTTCCTCATACGCAAACGTAAGCGGCTGAGGCTGAGGCTGAGCGGGAAGCAGAAAGAGAGAGAGAGAGAGAGAGAGAGAGAGAGAGAGAGAGAGAGGCTGAGCCGCTGAAGCTGAGGCTGAGGCCGAGGGGGTGGAGGAAGCAGAGAGAGAGAGGAATGGACGCAAGAGTAATTTCTCCGGCCGTTTCGTCAAGTACAGTGCTAGTGCGACCTTCGTTTTTTCGACGACAAGAGATGTTGATGATGAGGTCCATCATCACTCTCCCTTCCTCCTCGAAGTGGAAGCCACATTTCGATGGCGGAACTAGGGCCAAAATCAGCAGGAAAGGTGCAAGGACCGCCCTTCTCGTCATCAGCAGCTCCTCTGCCTCTTCAACCGAAGCTCAAATCGGTGGCGATATCTTGGAGATCGCTGATATCAGAGACGGATGCCGCAAGTGGCTGTGGAAGGGCCAGTACTCCATCAATTACTTCGTCTCCGGTCCCTCCTCCGCTCCGCCGCCCTACGCCAAGCCTCCCCCAGTACTCCTCCTCGTCCACGGGTTCGGTGCCTCCATTCCTCACTGGCGCAGGTGAGGGAGGTGGCCCCATTTCATTGATTATCATATCGTATCGTATCGCTTACCATTGCTGCTTCTGCCTCTGCCTTCTGTTTCCTTTTCCCTGTTCTCATCATCAGCTTCTTCCCTGCAATTTTTTGCTCCTCGGACCTGTCCTGGAACATGACATCTGCATGCAATATCTCTTACTTTTTGCAGGAATATCCCCACACTGTCCGAGAAGTTCACTGTTTATGCGATTGACCTTCTTGGCTTTGGTGCTTCTGACAAGCCTGCTGGCTTTACCTATACCATGGAGGACTGGGCTCAGGCACGTGCCCCTCTCTGTTTACCTTGACTTGACTTTGAGATGCTTCTCTCTTTCACGTCAGTAGCACAGCATCAAACAGCGATTCCCTTCCTGAATCTGTCTGAACTTCCTTTTTTTCTATTGTCTCCTCCTTCAATTTGATTATGATTCTAGCATCCCTTTTTTTTTTTCATTTTTTCATTTTGAGACAGTTGATATTGGATTTCTTGGATGAAATAGTTCAACAACCAGCTGTGTTGGTGGGCAACTCTGTCGGCAGTCTTGCCTGTGTAATTGCTGCCTCAGCCCGTAAGTTCGAGTCGGATTGACTCATGACTGGCCTGTTGGTGCATCCATTTTATTCATTTTTTTTTATTGGTTGGCGTGTTGTGTAGCAGAATATCGTCGGAGCACGGACATGGTTTGTGGGCTTGTGCTGTTAAACTGTGCTGGTGGCATGAACAGCAAGGCCATTGTTGATGATTGGAGGATAAAGCTGTTACTCCCACTTCTCTGGTTCTTCGACTTTTTATTGAAGCAACGGGGAATAGCTTCAGTCATATTCGAGCGTGTGAAGCAGAGGTCCGCTCTGCTGTCATTTGATCCTTATTTTCAAAATCTTAAAGTGAAAGGAGTTAGTTACTGACTTCTCTCCATACAGGGATAACCTCAAGGATATATTGCTATCTGTGTATGGGAATAAGGCATCTGTAGATGATGAGTTAGTTGAGGTACTAGATCATTTCTGCTTCCCTCGCCCCCTCCCCTTTTATCCCCCCTTCCGCAATTTCTTCCATTTAACTGGTATCTGCTGAGAAGTTCTGCCTTCACATACCAAATGCAGATAATTAGGGAACCAGCAAATGATGAGGGCGCACTGGATGCATTTATCTCCATAGTGACTGGCCCCCCTGGCCCAAACCCAGTGCAACTTATGCCAACTGTCTCAATGCCTGTTCTCGTTCTATGGGGCGATCAAGACCCATTTACACCTCTGGATGGGCCTGTCGGTAAGTACTTCTCTGCCTTGCCCTCCAATGCTCCAAATGTGAGCCTCTCCATATTACCAGGGGTAGGCCACTGCCCTCATGATGACAGACCCGATTTGGTCCACGAGAAGTTGCTTCCCTGGCTAGATTGTATCTTTAGCTTTTGATGAGTTTGCTGTAACAACAATTGCTGCTTCTTAAAGTCCAGCAATCCATTGCTCTGCCTTCTCAGTATTAGCCTGTACACTTGCAGCAAAGTGCTGCATAAAGTTTTAGCAGTTCCTCAGCTGTATATTCTCTCTTCGAACAATGAAGAAATAGTTTGTGGTAGCAAAGAAAGGGAAGAAACGTAATGTATGCCAATCAGTATATATCCATATTTCCAAGCATATATTATTTAGAAGAAGACAAGTGCCAGTGCTAAAAGCGTATCTTCATGGAACAGACCAACAACAATGAGATCAGCCAAAAAAAAAATATACAGAGGCTTGGGAGAGCCTTGTTGATATCTGTAAAATTCAGAAGGAAGGATGCTCTTTAATCAAGATTTCACCATCCTAAAGGGTAGCCAAGACTCAGATAGGGTAGCCAGGACTCAGATTGGAGTATGGTGGAATGATGGACAATTCCAACTAAGGAGGTCCAAATATATGTTTGCGTTGCCGGTCACTAATATCTTGAATCACTAAGAATTATAATACTGCAATATATGCATTTGGAAATGCTCAATGTCATGGTTGAACTTCAGGAACCATTGCTCCATAGATGGGGCTTGGGAGGTGATTTTCCAATCACTCCCTAATATATTCTGCATTCATATATATATATATATATATATATATGAATGCAGAATATATATAGAAGAATGCGAACAAAACAGAGGAGGTTAATGTCATATAGGAAGGGTAATTTCTTGCATGGCCTTTTTTTCTTTCCATTTGAACTGGGAAGTAAATGTTGAAAACTTAAAATGGCACAAAGGAAAAGGATAACATTAAGAAGAAAAGCAACTAAAATATCCTTGCGAGACAAGTTCCATCAATCTGAACTTGCTTGGTTTAAGTTTTCTCGATTTATTAGCGAATTATTTGTCCTTCGCGAGTGGTGGGCAGGTGACTCTGACTATGAGGTTATTGAATTGCCCGTGATCCAGTTCTTGCACTTAACTGACACCTTTCAATATAAGCCAAATGTTAACAGTGACAACTTTCTGAAATTTTATATTATGATGATGTAGAATAGGGAAATACTTTTTCTTACATGGCGGGTAGAACTAAAACTGGTTCTGAGGTTGCACGAATTCTCATTGTCTTATTGCGTCATGAAAACAGAAGGAACTAACAGCTCGAGAAAATTGCTAGATGTATATTGTGATCATGTCTGTGCGTGCATGAAGTATTGAACTGAACACATGCTGTCTTGGCTTATGTGAGGGTTCGAGCCGGATAGGAAGACCCCTGACTGGTACTGGAGAAGGGTTGTAAGTGATTTTCTCATCAGGGATGACTTTCTTCCATCTGAACTTGGTTACCACATTATGCATGAAAACAAGTATCTCTAGCCTGGCATATTCCTTCCCCGGGCACATTCGAGGTCCTCCTCCAAAGGGTATGAAAGTGTACGGAGCAGGTCCAATCCCGTCAAATCTTGAAGGATCAAACTTTTCTGGATCAGAGAAGTACTTCGGGTCCTCCCGCGTGGAGTGTACTGTTCAGTAAGTCTGTGCTTGAAACCATTGATCCGATAATTTTTGTAAGCAGAGAGTTGTTGCATGTCTATGCCCTAGCTTAGCTGAAAGCAAAGCAACTCTACTACTTAGAATGCCAGGGAAGTGTCCTGACCACGAAAGTTTATTAGTTTATTACCGACCTTCCAACCCTTGGGAATGGTAAAGCCAGAATAGGTGAAGTCCTTTATTGTCTCTCGGAAGGCACCTTGAGCAGGTGGGGCAAGCCTCATGGCCTCGCAAGCAGCCATCCAGGAGTACCTCATCTTTTGTATGTCTTCCCAGTTCAGTAACTCATCTGGGCCCTTGTTCCTCGCGATTTCCACCTGCTCTGCTCTCATGGGACCCAGACAGGAGGATTAGTCAGTCATATGCAAGTGCTTTTAATTATTTACTCATTTAACTGTTTTAAGTAAACTTTTCCTTTTTTCTACTACTACCATTTTTACCCTATGATCTCTAGCTACTGCTAAATAAGCTCCGAAAATCTTTGAGAGGACAATAAGAGGAAGACAGGGGCCAGCCAATTAGTGGACAGCGAGATATGTATACTATATTTACCTTTCAGGACCTGCTCATGGACATTAGGATACTCGGCAAGATAGTTCACCACAAATGTGATTGATGTACTGGTCTGTGTCATGGCTTGCGATGAGTAGACCTATGATCTTATTAGCAATCTCGGTTTCCTTCAAGACCTGCCATTCTCGTCTTGCGCAAGCAGCATCCGGGACAGCAAGTCCCGTGCTGCTGTGTCCTTGTTCTCCAAAATCTCCTCCTTCCTCCACTTTATGATGGACATGAGCTCCTCTCGTATTCTCTTACCTCCTTGGATCGCCTTGTTGAAAGCCGTCCCCGGAAAGTTTATAGGAATGGACATGAGGCCGGTAGTGACGAGAGCAAAGGGGTCTGCAAATCTGGCAACGTGCTCAGGATCCTTGATGCTCATGAAGAGACGACAGACCAAGGCCAACGTGTACTTCTTCGAGGGGGTGAAAGCCCTGACTTCCTTGTAAGGGGACCAGTCTGCTTCCTGGCCATGGAATCCATGATGGGTATGTAATGCTGCAGGGCTTCAGGCTTGAGGAACACAGGAAGGAAGCTCCGCATCTTGGTGGATTCATCCTTGGAGGAGTTCTCAAGAGCCTCAGGGAAGAGCAGAGCCTTCTTCATGGAGCGGGGCCACCATGAGGTGCCGTACTTGTCCTCGCCAGAGAAGAGGAACCTGTTCCCAGAAGCTCCACAGAACACGGCCAAGTTCTCGCCCAGCAGAGAGGTTAGGAAGATGTCAGGGGAGTAGGCGATCATCCTATCTGTGATAAACCTCTCTGGGGTGTCACTGCGACTTGCCATTACAAAGGCCAGGGTCTCCCCGATGATGGGCCATCCTGTCTTGCCTGGCGGATGAGGGTTGGTGCCAATTCTTGAATTTTGCTGGCGGACGAAATAGATGAGAGAGAGGGACAGATAGAGAATGGCGAGGTAGAGTGCGCAAGTTGAGAAAATATCCATCACTGTTACGATCTCCTTGGTCAATCAGTATACAGTGCTGGAGACTTGATCGAGGACCCAACACAATCTAAGGAGCTAGCCTCCTGCAAGTTTATATTATGTGGTATATGTATATAGAGGCCTGCCTACAAGACTCCATCTAGAGAGAGGTTAGTCCGTTGATTTCTATCGAAGGTGAAACTAAGCATATATATATATATATATATGCACACACACGAGCGCGTGCGTATGTAGCTTGTTGTTGAATGAAGTCTATATACGATATAAGCATCAAAATGTATAGTGATGGTAATGTGCCGTCTGTCCGTCTTCAAGGTCAAGCTAGCTGCTTGCTTGATATGATATTCAAAGTAACGACTCTATGAAATGATATTGCGTGAATGCATGGCATGCATGTATGCGTGTGCATTATTATACAAAATAGATGGATAGATGGATGGATAGATAGATAGATAGATAGACAGATCGATAGATAGATAGATAGATAGATAGATAGATAGATATTGTTGGGCTCTCTGAGCTCTGCTCATGGCTCAGCCTGCAATGGCCGGCTCTCTGAGCTCAGCTCATGGCTCAGCCTGCAATTGCCAACACCGCAGGCACACCCTACACCCTCAGTAATCAGATGTTCACATTTTTTATGTTCGTTTTCTCTCTTCTTCTTCTGGTAAAATTTATCCAATCCAATTGACCTAACCAACTTGTTCTCACTGTATTAATAGCCAGGGAAACAAAAAAAAAAAAAAAGGGTTCTACTGCTTCGCTTGGCGCATTCAGTGACTTGAGAAACCAACATGGAGTTGGGCATCTCCCTCAATCTCGAATTCTATGGATGATGTAGGGTAGATCGAGTTGTTTCTTTAGTTGTACCGTCGATCTTCATTCTATTATATTATTAGCATCCATTTCCTTAATCCGAGGGTGAGTCCCAAATTCAACAAAAATTGAGGAAAATAACGCACCCAAAAAGATAGAGAGAGAGTCATAAATGTACAGCTTTCTCTCTTTCCCCGCTGGCCTGGAGAATCAAAAACAGAGAGAGAGAGAGAGAGAGAGAGAGAGAGAGTCATGAATGCACGGCTCTTCTCTTTCTGTCCGTCTTTCGAATACCAAACTAAAGCTGTATTCTGTAGACAAACTAGTTTACAAGACGCCGAAAAAAACAAAGCTCTAAACAAACCAGATGGACATACCTATCACCCAGCAAAAAAAAAGATAGACATGCCTACAGGAAAAAAAAAAAGACAGTTATAAATGCAGTATTTTTATTATCATGGTAAAATGCAATGGCTTTCCTTGAGATTTGAACGCACACTCTTTTTTTTTTCCTGAATAAATTTCAGTATAATTCATTACGGATTAGTAGCATTGTTACATGGGTAACCCTCAAACATACAAAAGGAAGCAAAACTTGATCTTGTACCAAGTTGGCATAGATCAAGAGCTTGAGAGTTAGCCGAGCCGGGAACCCAAGTACAACGCCAATTCTTAAAATAAGATAGTAGCTTTCTAACATCAGAGATAATGTTTCGGGCAGCCCAGGAACATCTCGAGGGCTCGACAAAGCATTAACTATAACTAAAGAATCAGTTTCTAGCCATAGCTTAGAGCAACCAGAATGCAGAGCTACGGAGGTGGCAGTAAGGATGGCTTGTGTTTCAGCTTGCAGGGGCGATGCTGCAATAGTCGGGGCACACCATGATTGAAAGATGTTCCCGTTGAGTGGCTTCATCACACCAGCTATGGTTGCTTGGCTTTCTCTCCAAGCCGCATCGGTATTAATTTTCCACCATTCTGAATCTGAGTTGTTACAAGACGGCAGCATGGTGGGGTTGTTTGAGGAGAGATCTCTTGCAGCTGGTGTGATGAAGCATGTGTAAATAATATTCGGATTAAAAAAAAATACTTTCTCAAAGAAAATTAAATATTACAATTAATGATATATTTACATAAAATAAATGCAAATAAAGAGTAACGTAATTGTAAATATATATACAATTAATATACCTATATACCCAAAAACTAGACAACTAATTTTTTTTTAAAATTATCCTCAAAACTTAAATAATTGCATGAGTTTCTTCTTCTTCTTCTTTTTTAGTGCAAAGAGGGGCTAAACGCCCGATACAATGAAAAGAAATTAAGTTACACAAAGGCGGGGTAAGGAGGTCTCATATAGATCTCCTAATAGGAGTAAATGAATTCATGGCGGCGGGACGGCATGAAGATGAGAGCCCAAGGAACTGTGTAAACTCCACCGGGCCATCCAGTCTACGCACATGTTGCCTTCCCTGTAGGCGTGACTGACTTTTACTTGCTAGTCACGCGAGAGAAACTCCTGAATTCCTTTGATGAGCGGGTCAAGCTGTAAGTTTGGCGTGGTCAGGCTCTAAATGAGTCACACGACAATCTCCAAGTCAAGTTCCAGGATGATCCTTCGTAACTCGAGATCCCAAACATATTGCAGTCCTTCTAGCACACCCCAAAGCTCTGCTACTGTGGACGATGCATAGCCAATATTCCGCATGTAACCTCCCAGCCAAAGTCCGTCTACATCACGAACAATCCCTCCGGCACCAAACAGCCCTGGATTTCCCCTCGATGCGCCATTGGTATTTAATTTGGCCCAGGAGGACACTGCCACCCGATACACTTCCAACATTTTCGCAGCTGTGCAGACTCCCGTCCACTGTCGCCCGTCACCTTCCAACTCTCTACCACCCTCGATATGGCTTGGCATTTGTCAGACGGTCGCATAAACCCTTCCTCAAATAAATCATTGTTCCGCCAATTCCATAGCAACCAATAGGCTATTCCAAATGTCGCTGCCCAGTGATCATCACTACCTGACAGATTGCATTTGAGCCATCGTTGCAGCGGCATGATGAAAAAATCATGTTGGCAACTTTGCAGGACAATTCTCCGCCAAACCGCCTGGGCCCTCGAGCAGTCCCGGAGTGCGTGTAAGGTCGTCTCTTGTCCACAGGAGCATCCCTCGCAGAGGGCCGAGCTAGTCAGCTGGCGACGTGCCCGATGCTCGTTAGTTAGAAGGCGCGCATGGGCAGCTAACCATAGGAAGGTTCGTACCCGCTGCGGTCCCCTACAACTCCAAATTGATTTCCACACACGGTCCTCCTCAGCCCAGCCAACCTGTGCGAGAAAGCAGTACGCTGTCTTGACAAAGAAATTGCCGGTGGGTTCAAATGTCCAATAAAAGGAGTTTTCACCTTGATCCCTTGCTGGAGGTCGGTGCAATGCAATGTAAAGCAGCTTTGTGTGACTGAGGTAGCCCTCCATCAAACTATAGTCCCAAGTCCCCACGTCTGTCACAAATTCACATATCATACGCCCCCGGACAATCGGTTCTACTACTCGGGCTGTATCATTTATCAAGGGCCCACATCCTTGGACCCATCTGTCCACCCAAAACCGAACATTTGTCCCATCACGGATGGCCCAAGCTGCCCTACTCGCCACACAATTCTAGGCTTGAGTTATTCCCTTCCACTGCCAAGAATCGGTCGCCAAAACTCTATGTTGCAAGGAGGCATCGAGTCTATCCATGTACTTGCTCGCGAATACCTTCACCCATAAGGAGCCTTGATTCGTAATTACACTCCATCCCTTCTTAGCAAGTATGACATCATTGAACAAAGACAGATCCTGCAAGCCTAGTCCCCCCGAGCAAGCGGTTGCGTTACTGTCTACCAATTCACAAGGTGGATTTTTCGTTGATCAGAGGAATGCCCCCACACAAAGCTCCTGCAAAGCTTCTCCAAATCACGGCAAATCAACTCCAGTAACTTCATTGTGTGCATTATATATGAGGGCATAGCCTGGAGGACTGATTTTGCCAATGTAACTCGCCTGGCCAATGATAGTGTCTTCGCAGCCCATCCGCTTAATCTCACATGTACCCGATTTATTATAGGTAGAAAATGATCCATTCGAAGTCGTCCATGCACCACTAGGACACCCAAGTAGCGCCCCAAGGAGCTGGAGACGTTAAACGAACTCAGCCTGCATATATTATCCCGCTCCAGCATTGTTACATTTCGTGAAAAAAAGATCGAAGTCTTATCCGCGTTCACCTTTTCCCCGAACACCTCACAGAAATGGTGCAGAACTTCACACACGGTTCAGATTTGGTCCTCTGATGCCTTGGCGAAGAGTAATAGGTCGTCTGCAAACATTAAATGCGATATAAGCGGTCCCAACCTTCCCACTCTAATCAGTTGCCATCTCCCATCCAAGACCGCCTCTTGAATTAAATGACCAAGGCGTTCAATACACAAAACGAAAAGGTAGGATGATAAGGGGCACCCTTGGCGAACTCCTCTACTTGGCTTAAAAACATCTGTTAAATCCCTATTTCATAAAAGTCTCATGCTTACAATGGATATGTAATCCATGATGATAGCCCTGAGCTAAGAAGGAACGCCCACGTCGACTAATGTGTCATCAATAAAATCCCAGCGGAGCCGATCGTATGCCTTCTCAAGGTCCACCTTAATTGTCATAAATTTCCTCCCACCCCTCATGCGCTGCATCGTGTGGACTAATTCTTAAGCAATAACTATATTGTCATGGTTCTGGTGTCTCGGTACAAAGCTCACCTGGTTCAGCGAAACTAGCTCGGACATATACCCTTGTAATTGATTTGCTATGGTCTTCGTCACCAGCTTGTACGATACGTTGCATAAGCAGATCGGTCTGAAATGATGGATAGTCTCGGACTTCACAATTTTTGAAATTAGGACGAAGAGAGTCCCATTGACTCTGGAAATCGAAGTTGCTCCCTCCATGATCTGCCTTATAAATTCAAATAGCGAGGGCCATATAAACTCCCAGTTGGATTGAAAAATTACGGCTTGAAATCCATCCGATCTAGGCGCTTTGAACGGCCCTATATCAAAAAGGGCGCGATGAACTTCCTCTACTGGAACCGGCTGAATCAGTGACTGGAGTGCCGTAGGTGACAGCTGAGGAAAACAGTGCGGTATGGTCGATTGGATTGGACCGCACTCCCCGGAGAACAGCCTTCGAAAATGGTCAGTAGCATGAGCATGAAGGGCTTCCTCCTCCGTGATAAAAGTTTCATCTGCCCGCTGCAATGCCTCGATCCGAATACGTTTCCGTTTGATCATAGCTTTCATATGAAAATATCGCGTATTGCGGTCCCTGGATTCCACCCATTCGGTTCGGGACTTTTGAAACCATAATAACTCCTCTTGTACCAAGATCTCCTCCAACTTCGCCGCCAAAGACACTTCTAGACACATAGATGTCGGTTCGACCGGGTCTGTTGTGCTCGTTGTACACCACCAAGTCTAGCAAGAGCACAGTTTTTACGTCTTTGGATGTGCCCAAAAGTGTCTCAATTCCATTCTTTAACATGCTCCCTAAAAATGGCAAGGTTCTGTGTGAGCCCTGATTCATTGTCCCAAGTTGCCTGCAACAGTCAGTCAAAATCGAGGTGACACTTCCAAGCAGCCATATAACGAAAGGGGTGGGTGCCATGTTAGCTCCGTTGTTGTCCATATAAGTCCACTCGCAAAGGGTGATGATCCAACTTCACTCTCGGTAAGACTCTCACACTTGCATCGTCAAAGAGGGCTCGTCATTCCGCGTTGCAAACGGCCCTGTCCAATCTCTCGAACACCCGGTCATATCCACCCCGAGCAGCCCCTCTCCAAGTAAAGCGTGGGCCCGTACTACCCAAATCCAAGAGGCTCAATTGTTCAAGCACTTCATGGAACCGAGCAGCCCGATTTGGATCAAAGGGAGCCCCACCACGTTTTTCCTCGGTTGATGCGATCTCATTAAAATCACCTAATACCAACCACAGGCCAGTCACTTGCTCCGAGACTTCTAGCAAAAACCGTCATAAATCGAGTCGAGCTCTTTCAACAGGTCGCGCATACACAACTGTATGAAACCAAGTCGAGGTACCACAACGGACAAGTATATGCATAGCCTAGGGATGTCGATTGACCACTGTAATTTGCAATTTCTACGTCTTCCACCAAACCCATATACCTCCTGCAAATCCTTGTGCTTCAATTCTTTCACAGGCAAAAGAAGTGAATTTCTGACAGACTGCATCAACTCTAGCGCCACTGATCCTCGGCTCCACAATCATAACAATATCAGGCCGCTCTGATCGCAAATACTCTTTAGCCGATCTAGTAAACTTACCACCACTAGCACCACAACAATTCCAAAAGAATAATCGCATTATATTAATAGAAAGTTGGGTTAGGACCTCACCACAAGAGAACCACTTGGTTCAGCATTCCATAGCGGACATACACGCCCCGGGATCTAGCTGCGTATGTTGGGCGAGTTCATCAATAGCCATTGCTCCCTCGTCTTCCTCACCCACTCTTCCATCCAATATCACACCATCCGGTGGCTGGAAGTCCACCTTGGGGAGGTCATCTTCCATATCATTCAGTCCCTCACATGCCAACGTTGGATCGTCCGGGTCCGGGTCCAGGTCCGGATCCGGGACGAGACGAGAGCTCTCCCCGCATGTGGAATTTGCTGCAGCCTTACCCACCTGGAGATTGGCCGCATTAGCCAGGCCTGCCCTTTGAGCCCGTGGGCTGTCTTGGTGCTGGGCCGCGGCAAATGAGTTCGTTCTGCCATGTCCATTCCTTCGCAAAATGCTCGGATGAGTAAATGCTGAAGCATCTGGTTTCTGAACAGGGCTAGCATGTGCTAGACCATGATCCACACTCTTCCTTGGCAACACCTTGGGTCGGCCCTCTGCGGCCCTCACCCCCTTCCCCTTTTCCTTCTGAGCCACAACACCATTAGGTCCATTGTTTGAAATCTTCATTGTTTCTCCGGGTAGTATTATTAATGCTGCAGTTGCTGAAAAGTCAAGAGAATCTAAGGGAATATTCTCCTTCACCAAAGCAGCAAAACGTGATCCATATCCGAATCCTCCCACTTGACTATGTGACTCATTTTCCCCAATAGGTCCCGATCTTCCCGCCTGTTGCCGTGATTTGTGATTCTTTCCCCGGACGTGCATCCATGGCCCAAATTTTGTATCATCGGCCGAAGCCACCACCCCCTGGCCATCCTCCGCCAACCCAATGGCAATCTCACCTTCCTTCGATCTTCCTTTAGCACTCTCGTTTTGTTCTGTCATTGGGGACGTCATCTCTACTTCCTGGTCACCGCCCTCCCCTATCACCTAGTCCGTGGCTTCCATCGATAAACATGTCTCCTTCCCGTGTCCGTATCGGCCACAATGGAAACAAATGAGGTTTAGCCCCTTGTACTCCACTTGATATTTCCTGCCATTGACATCGATTGCTAGCACCAACGGCTGCCCGAAATCTACCTCAACGCAAAGGCGAGCGTAGTTCCCCCGAATGAGGCCCTGAGTATGCTTGTCAATTCTCATCGTACGACCCAACGCATATCCAATACGACGCAATGACAAGTTAGTGTGATAGTCCATTGGCAAGTCCGAAATTCGTACCCACACTGCGGCCTTGGCAATTCTCGACACCCGGGGATTAAAATCATGGGTCCGCTCCCGAACAGTCAAATAATGCCCTTGTATGATCCACGGTCCCCCTAACATCACCCACTCCTTGGCATCTACGGACGAAAACCTAACCACATAGAAATTGTTTGGTAGATCCACAAGGTCGAAATGGCCAATGGGACTCCATAGCTAGTCAAGCCTCCTCTTTTGCGTAGTGTATCCAACATTCCTACCCAACACCTTGATGATGATAAAGCCTCCGAATCGAGATCGCAGGCAAGAGAGTTCCTCATCAGTGTGTAGGATCCTCGGTCGTAAGGGGTTCGTAAAATCAACCATCGACTTGGCATTCTCCTCAGATTTCGGACCCCCCAAAAATATGCCACTGCCCGCTCCAATCTGGCTCCCCAACAGCGCCGCCACATAGCCAACCTTTGGGTCATCTGCCACCCCCGATCGTCCTTGGCTCGGCTCCCCTGCACGGACGTTACTTCGTGTCCCATCAGGATCCACCACCTTTTTTGCCCTTTTGGTGCTACAATCAAGCTGATCGGCCTCCTCCACCGTGATGGAAGGAGAAGCCGCTTCTGTGCCGTCCGTGTTCGGAGAGAGCATTTCTCTCCGAAAAAGATTTCTCTAAGTACCGCGAGTTTGATTCTATATTTTTTAATTGCATGAGATTCTATTAAAATAAATACATACTTTGTTCTCTCATTAAAATAATTGATTCATTTTAACTAAATTTATACAAATTTAAGCTAACTTTATATATATATATATATATATATTTGACTACAATTAATATATTATAGTGTATATATGCTTTTCGGCCAATATATCTAATTCCTCATCCTCAAATCTATCCTTCCTGGGGTAAGTGATAGACAATTTTCCGTATTTTGTATATGGAATACTTAGTGTGTTTGGTTTTAGAGTTGAGTAGAGTTGAGTTTTAATTTTAATTGGGTTGTAATGATTGTGTTGTTGGATTAGGAGAAAAAAGTATGAAAAAGTAATGAATACTTTATAGAATTTAGTATTAAAAATTGAATTAAGTATAATGGAGTTGTATGTGAATTTATGTATGGGGCCCACCTTTTTTACTTTGAAGAATTAATTTTTGTTATGTATTGAGTAGAATTAAAGTTAGAGTTAAAATCTTAAAATTCGATTGCGAAACCAAACGGAGTGTAATTTCTTATGCAGTATCTTTATGGAGAGATAATATATATATAGAGAAAGAGAAATGTCAATAATTTAAATTGTTAAATATGATAATAAAAGTTATTAACTTTCGCCTCCAACACTAACGAATCGGCTATAAAAGATAAAGTCCACTGATTGTCTGCATTAAATGGTCTCATAAGAGTGTTTTCACCATCAATGCCAATGCCAATTCAATTTAAATTTTACGCTAATTTTGTATAATAAAACGGGTACAATAGTAAATATATTGTAATTCATAGATTAATATGTTAAATAAAAATTAATTAATAAGACATATTATTGTAATAACAGTAGCAAATATGAAAATGAAGAATATATTAATTCGAATCATTATTATTATTTTAATAGTAAATAAATATTCATAATTAGGAAAATAAAGAAAATTTATAGTTGTATGAATTTAAACTTTATTGTATAAAGTTTTAAAACTATTGTAAATCTCATAAAAGTTCGATTAAGTAAATCTCTAACGGAAATAATTGATTCATTTTAGCAAAAATTATTCAAATTCACGAAAGTTAATGTATGAGATTTGAGTAAGAATAGCACAACATATAGTAAAATTTGATTTTATTTTGAAAAAGTAAAAATTATCCTCAAACATATATATATTTTTTTTGATAACTCATCAAAAATCTCAATTAAGAGAATACTGTAGAGTACGACAAAGAGATCAAGATCTGAAGAGATTACCTACAACAACAAAAGATAATAGGAAAGCAAGTGTAATGAAAAAAGTTGTAGTTACTAATTTTTTATTAGATTGAAAAAAATGATAGTTTTGAAAATGTTATGCCACTATTTTTCTTTTGCTTCTCCAATATAATTGTAATATATGAATTGATCAAAATTCCTAAAGATATTTGGATATAATTAGTATTATATACTATAGGAAAAAGAATGTCTTTTTATGAAATTTTGGAATATAATTTAAACGATTAAGTTTGAATTACGTAAATAAAAATATATTTATCGTAAAAGTTCTATGCAACGCACGGGCAAAAAAATCTACTATGAATTATATTGCATAGTATGTAAGGCATATATGAACTAACAGCTAGAAAGTAATTCTTTTATTATCATAAATATAAAAATTTATCTCACTTATTTTTTAATATACTTCTTTTTAAAAATAATTCTTCATACTGAATAACAACCAATAGGTCCTTCAGCTAGTTATACATAAGCGAGGGGGAGTTCAGATCATGTCAAATTGTTCAGCGTCAAACGAAGGCCACGGCCGATGTTATTTGAAAATCTGAGGATGCAGCAGCAGCAACAACAACGATGCTCCACTAACTAATTTTTGTCAATAATCATGTGCATCGTGTGGCAACCCTGCGCAGACAAATTAGAATCCGCTCCTTCGTCCTCACTACTGAACCTTTGCTTATTCTTCTTTATCTTTTCTTTTTTCTAATTATTATTTTTTAGTCCAACCGGTGTCCAATCAAAATGAAACAGTCCCCGCAGCAGTTTGTGGAAAGCAAATAACTCATCCAAAGTCCGGAGGTTGCTGTCGGGTCCCTTTTTTTTTCTTTTTCTTTTTCTTTTTTTAAGATTGCTAAACATAATGTTATGGTTGGTTGGGTGTTAGGCCCTATGGGAATTCGATTACTGATCAATAGGTACGTAATTCTCATTACGTTGTTTGTTTTTACTCGTAATTGTAAGAGCAATTGCAGATGGCTTATAATGGAATAATAAATGGCCATGCTCTACCACCATGTAATTAGAATCTATTTATTCATAATATAAAGTGGAGCTATGATCGACTCAGTCAAATATCTCAGGACATTCCACTGTTACATGAATTTTCTCGAATTTTTAAATTTTTATTTCAAAATAAAATTTTAAAATACATAAATATAAATATGTGAAACCATTCATTATTTTATTATTCTTTGAGATTTCTTTTAATTTTTAATTTTTAAAACATATAAACAGATTTCTTAGATCAATAGTTATTTTCTCAACTTTATTACTTTTAAAAAAATATTTAAATTTAAAATTTTAAAGTTTTTTAAACATTTAAATTAAATTTATTGGACCAATTATTATTTTCTCATTTTTTTATTTTTAGAAAACAATTTTTTTTAACTTTAAAAAACATGTAAATATAGATTTATAAGACCAATCATTGTTGTCTTTTTTTACAGATAGATATATCATGAAAAGATCTACATAAAACAATCACATAAGATTATTTTTGCTTTTTGAAAAATAAATCAGATCATATTATCACAAACTTTATATATGTATGGACTGGGAGAAAGTAACATCAGATTCTGAACAAGAAATAATGCATAACTCAGTCCGAAGCCATGATAGGTTTTCCATGGAAAATGAGACCGAATCACAGTCAAAAGAGTAGTGTGGCAAAGCAGTCGCCTCCCGGGATACAGCATATGTAACTTATTTTCAAATCGAGAGCCAAATGATACAAAGGAACAAAATCCGACATTCCGTCATATATATAACCTTTTTTTTTCCTGCAACTTTTTACCCGAAGGAACTAGCAGGCAGCAGCAACCAGCTCCCAGGCAATATTTAACTCTTTCAGAATTGCAAGGGAAAAAAAAATGAATCGAGCAGAAATTGCTTGAGAAACCAACGCTGGAATGCCAATGCCAACGAGGGGAAAAGACATGACGAGAAGAGGGTGTTTGTCCTAGTATCTGTTCCAGTAGGTCCTGCGCCTGAACCAATTGTAATCAGGCAAGCCCTGGATTGGGCCCATGGCAGCTATGGCAATATCCTACAAGACACGGTAACCAAGTTTCATTAAAAAAAAATGTATAGATAAAATAATACTAACAATGTGTGCCGAAAAAGCGACAACTTTTTGAGGTAGCGGTCCTGTACCCTGTCATAGATAAATCGGTTTGCAACGCGTTTGATGGTACTCGCATCAACAGCATCAATCCTAGCAAACAGTTCGGCAAACGGTATTCTCCGGCCATAAGTCAGCAGCTGCATCCATGTGGAAAAAGAAGGTTTATCAACCTCATTTTTTATTATGGACTATGAAGAGAAAGACCCCTTCCAGCAGAACTTGTTACACATCAGTTTTTAAGTTTTAGGAATCAATCACGAAGTGTGGGTTCATCAAAGGACTTTCACGTGCTTAAGCACTCAAAGTGCAGGGGTAATCAGACAACAATTTTTGATAGAATGGAGTAGCGTCAACCGATCATATTGCTTCAAGAGTCACACAAGCTTCCTCAGATAGTGAAGGCAACAAAGGCCTTACACTTTAGTGTTTGTTTTCAACTATACATTAAGATTAGCAACCGTTTTGCTGGATTCTACAAGACAAGCAATTATCTGTCCAGTCAAGCATGTTCAATACCTGGCGCCCAATATCTTCAGCCACAGGGCTTGTGCCATCAATATGAAGCAGAAGGGAGGATTTCAACTGCAGCAAACATCATCAGTGACTAAGTAAGCTCTATAGTTCATATGGATAACCCAATCCACAATCACGCTTCTTTCATTGTCCAATACACATTACCAATCCATTTCATTTGTAAAAGATAAGGTAAAGAATGGAAGCACTGCCAACTCACCTGATTCCGTGCACGAGTCACATCAGCTTCTGAAACACGATAAGCCAATTTGGTCGTCTCGTACATGATCGCATATGCCAAATCATCCAAACAATCAGGCTGAAAGAAAACCAAAGCATTAACTTTTTATCATGTTATATCCATAAGTTTTTTTTTTAAGATGAAATTCAGTGGACTCTACATTTAATAACAAAATATCAGTACAAAGCCCAAAACTTTTTGGGCCAAAGTAACTGGGTACAACATACTACCAGCCCAGCTTTCCAGTCCAAAGAGCTGAAAGGCTCACAGGCCTAAGAACAGCCAGGACACTAAGCAACAATACAAAGACAGATTGACAGTTAAACAGTTTATCCATAAGGTTATAGTATACAATTACATGAAATAAACTTGTTAATTGGAAGCAGAACCTCAGTTTCTAACCCAAAAAAAAAAGAAAAATCTCATTGATCTTCTTCCAAGGCAATGAATGCCAGAGACAAGATTTCTCATCTGTTCCTTTCCAGTAAGCAAATACAGACAAGAATCCTTTCTAGTTTTCCACCAAGAACATGAGATTTTTCTTTGACCTAAAAGGAATTTAATTATGCACAAGTAGAACTACTTCAGGAAGTGCACCTTAGCAACAGCATAAACACCAAACAGACCAGTGTCCTTATAGTTGGTATTGAAAGCCATCATACTCTCTGCCACTTCATTAATGCCAACCCGCTGTGCCAGCTCAGAGCTGTTCGCGGATTTACAAGGCTCATCAACATGGGTGATAACAACAGAACATTAGAAATGTTTATGTTTCCATCAGTGAGTGACCAGAACTGCTCACCCCATATGCTTTCCACCTCCGGCATTTTTATTCCATGAGCCGAGCATGGCTTGCATCACCATGAGAGCAATGGAATCCGGATCTGTCCAAGATGCTCCATTGAACGCTACAGCAAATTGGGCTAAAGGAATGTCATCATCAATAATCCTAACCTGTGATCACAAGAAGACACCACTTTTAGCTGTTCAAGGCAAAAGAAGAGCAGCATGTCCAAGAGTCCAGATTATACTCACCTCAGAACCAGTAAAAACTGCTGGTTCTTTTGCAACTAATTGAGATGCAGTGATTGGATCTGATGATAGTTTGGTAAACAACTTCTTTACTTGCTCAACAATATCCTCATGCTTAACAGCTCCGGAAGCAGCAATCACCTTGACACACAAAAGAGGTTTTTCCATTGATGACGGTTGCGGAATTAAAACAGAAGAAATGCATCAAGCGAGTGTTACTATACCATCCTTGGAGCTGTATAGTGTGTGTGTATGTAGTTCTGAAGATGCGCCTTGGTGATTGTCTTGATGTTCTGAGCTGGTCCAAGAATAGTTCTGCCTAAAGGAGTATACTGAAAGGCAGTTGCATGCAAATGGTCAAAGATGACCTCTTCAGTCTGTCCTTCAACCTACAACATTTTGAACAGATTAGACACCTTCAAACCTTATGTAACAGATACGGGATAAAGCTCCGGCTCTGGGCAAACAGGCAGAGCAAATAAGCAAACCTATAGTAAAAAATAAGAAAAACATTATACATTATATATATAAAGTATCATCTGGATGATTGAAGCCTTATTCTTAGAAGCTAGAGCTTTTATCTTGGGATCAGAAATGCACCCAAGAAAAATGGCAATCTTTCGTTTTTCTTGCTTTAATAGAAAGCACACCTCCTTAGAAACATGGAAGGACAGTGAAACAGCCACTATCAAGGTTCAAGGAGACGTGTCTTTATATTCGTATCCGTATGACAAGGAAAAACAGCTGATTTATGGGGCCAGATGAGCCCCATCCATCAGTAAAAACGCCAGAAAAAAGTTTGAACTTATATGGGGCCAGACTAGTAATCAACACGAGATAGCCAAAACTAAATTAATAGCCTCTACATTCAAAAGAGCAATAAATGTAGTACGTTATCAAATGGGATAACAAACCAAAGAAGCTTAAGGTACCGAAAGAAACAATCTTATACCAAAAGATGACAGCAAGACTGCTTAGAAATTAATGGAACTGTCATTATGGGGCAAAGGATCACCATGAAAAGAATTTCCAATTTGAAGCATCAGGTCAGCTACAAAAAGTACAGACAGAGATACACAAGTACCTCCTCCATTTCACGGAGAATGACATCGCGCTCGCGGTTAATGCGACTCTCATCGAACCTGGAGTTCTGCAATATATCGGCTAAAATGTCAAGCGCCTTGTTCACATCCTTGTCCATCACTTTCGCATAGTAAGTCGTCTGCTCCCTCGAAGTGTAAGCATTCAAATGGCCTCCCATGTTCTCTATTTCCTCCTCTAGTTCCCTTGCGCTTCTCCGCTCAGTACCTTTTAGAAACCAAAGCCTCAGAAGCCACCAGACCAAGCAGAACAAAATCGGCGCATCCAAATGAATGGAAACATACAAGAAAGAAAGACGGAGCCTTTTATATATATATATATATATATATATATATATAATTTGGATGGCTCAGCTATCCACCTTTGAAGATCATGTGCTCGAGAAAGTGAGCAGTGCCATTGGTGTCATCGGTCTCAAAACGAGAGCCAGCGTCGATCCAGACACCAACAGTTGCTGTGCGGGCAGCAAGGTTCGACTCAGTGGCCACACGGAGTCCATTGGGGAGGGTGGTGACGCGGGTCTCTGGGGCGGAGAGGATACGGGTGTGGTCCACGAGGGCCGGGTGGGGGGAGCCGTACTTGAGGAACCTCGGATCCGGGTTCTCGAGCTGCTTCAGCTTGGACTTCACTGCCTCGGCCAGGCGGTCGTATATCATGGCATTGGGGGGCGGAGGAGAGGGTGGGGCAGCAGAAGTGGCAACAGCCGGGGAGGTGGATGCGGATCGGACGGTCTGGTAAAGATAAGAGGATGAAAAAGCGCGGCGGGACCGGCGGGCTGCGGCCAATACATGCTTGAAGGCCATAGTAGGCAGCCTCCCACTCTCTCTCTCAGTAAACTCGATTCGAACGGGGTGGGGGAGGAGATTGATTGCAGGCAGCTATTAGGGTTTCTGTAGAGTTGTGTGTGCTCAGAGATGAGAAGAGAGAGATTGAACCCTTCACTTTGTTCCTCCTGATCGGGTTTTGCCCGAGAGAAAAGGGCTCTGGTTGACTGATGGAGCTCCACCGAAACGACCGTGCTTCGAGCCCTGCCATCAAAACGACGCCGCGTATCATACCCAAACAATTTATTTATTACTAAGGGGAAATCGCACCGTGTGTGCGCACTCACACCGCGCCAGGCCCAATATGTCCGAGTGTAGCCAATAGTGCGCCTCGTGTTACTGTCCCCTCTCGCCCGAGCACGGAAGATGAGCCCGGCTCGAGGTCAATTGTTGAGGACGAGTGTTTAAGGGCACGTGACAATGTGTAGGCAGAAATAAACCACACGTCGCACGTGAGGGCGAGTGTTGAGGAGTAAAATCCATGGGTTAATATATGGCTTGGGTACCACCACTTATCAGCTTGAGCTTTTAAGTGGATATGGGCCCAAATCCGTATAAGTAATATGGGCATGGCCCCATAACCACTTAAAAGTTCAATCTGATAAGTGGTGGTACCCAAGCCATATATTCCATGGATTTTTCTTTTCTTTTCCGATGTGGGATTTATCCTATTTTTACTCATCGACACCCGCTCTCACGTGCAACGTGTGGTCTATTTCTGCCTACACGTTGTCACGTGCCCTTAAACACATGCCCTCAACAAATTGATCTCGAACCGGGATTTTATCTTCAGTGCTCGAGCAAGGGGGGATACTAACACAAGACACACTCTTGGCTGCACTCGACATACTGGGTCTGGCGTAGTGTGAGTGCACACACGCGCGTAGGCACGCATACGGGTAACATAGGCTCTGATACCAAATTAAATTTTCATTGGGCTTATGCGGGCTTGGACCCATTTCCACTTAAAAAGCTCAAGCTGATAAGTAGTGGTACCCAAGCCATATATTAACCCATGGATTTTCCTTTTCTTTTCCAATGTGGAATTTATCACATTTTTACTCCTCGACACCCGTTCTTACGTGCAACGTGTGGTCTATTTCTTTCCAACATTTTCAAGTGTAACACTTTGATATAACGTGGCGTTTGGTACATTGTCAATCAAGATTACTGAAAATCTAATGGTGCGTTTGGTTTTAGAGTTAAAGTAATTTTGATTTTAATTGTGGAAAATGACAAATGATTGTGTAGTGTGTTGAGTTAAAGTTAAAGTTAAAATTTTTTACTTGGGAAATGTGTATTTTTGTTATATAGTGTGTTGAGTTAAAGTTAAAATTAAAATTTTTGTGATTTTAACTACGAAACCAAACGGAACATAAAATTTCACACAGATAGATCTCCACCTTTTAAATTAGTGAGAATATTGCATAACCATGTTTAATATGGACCGAGGATCTTATCAGTAATCCTTATTACCTTGTTTGGCATAGAAAGAAAATTACTGGAAAACTAGTCTTTTTTACCAAAATACAAAAAGCAATATGGCGAGCATATATGTATCCAAGGATATTCAAAGGACCAAATCAGCAAGATTTGCTTACATAATCACAGGAGAATATCATATGGAAGAATAATAGAGGAAATTTGACGAAAACATAAACTACCCTCGTCGAATTAGGACAAGAAAACAAATAGGACATGGGCAAAATTGAAGACGAGATGAGCAAAATTAAGGAGGAGACAATGAGCCATACCTGAAACGGGCAAAAGGAGCAGTAGACGGAGAGGACGCGAGGTGCTGGTGACGGAGAAGAAGCAGGAGCAACGGAGAAGAGGTAGGAGGGAGGGAGAAGAGGTAGGGCAAAAGGTGAGAGCCGTCTGCTCTAATACGTTAGGAGAAGGGAGAGTTAAGGTAAATGAGGCAATTTTGTTATAAATTATACAAACTAAGATTCCCACTTGGGTGGGAATCTACTTGGACCCCTCTCCCCATGGGAAAATACATTACCATCAGATTGGGAATTGACATTATTATTGGGCATTCATTTTTCTAGTAAAAATTTGCAACCAAACACAGTAATTTAGTGGGTTGAGGAATTTAAAATCATATTTCTAGGAATCTAATGTGCTTTGTTTGGTTTGTTAGTGTGATTTTAAAATCATACTTTAACTTAATTTTATCCACAATAAAACAAAATAAATCATACAAAGTCAAAATATGGATTCCATTTATACCACTTTTTTTCATAACAAAACAAAATAACTCATACAAAGTCAAAGGGTGGGCCTCATACATAACAATTTATACAACTCTGTTTCAAATTCAAAATCTGATTTTAAAACGTTACTTACAAACTAAACGTAGTATAATAGATTTCCTCATCCCAAACACCCTCTAACAACTTTCTTTTAGTAACGATCTGATACAATCTGCCAATTGTACCCTCAGAACCTCCTCAGGTGCCTATGCCAACGCGGGGCCTTAGTCCAGGTCCCGGCCTTGTCCCCATTGGAGGAGGCCTGAGAAGGCCCTGTCCCTCTACGCAGGGACGAAGCCCTCTTCGAGCCCAACAAATCAAGGCCCCCCACCTGGCGGCCCTTTGTTGTTGCTGTAGAGTGAAGCAAAGAGCTCTTCACATAGGCAGGCCACGTGTGACCCTCCTTCCCCTTTAAAATAATAATAATAACAATAATAAGTGTGAAACTACAATAGGGATCAACTACTAGAAGAGCCGATCCCTTTTTCCCCGAGACCTCTTCGGGTGATGTGGCGCCTACGTGGTACTTTGTGGGCCATCAATAAGGACTCAAAGAGTGTTCATCATTGTAGATGCTCTAACGCCATCAACAATTTAATAAGGTGGTAAATGATATTTCAATGTATCAAAAGTAGCATAGAAATTAAAATAAAAATATTCATTTTTTAAAAATTTTCAATAAAAAATAAATAAATGGAATGATTAAATTTATTTAGAAATAAGGTGATTGGACACCTTCGCTGATCTCGGTTGGGATGTGGGGTTACTGACAGCAGGATCCTCAACCTCAACTTTCCGTGATCCTACCCCCGACTAGTAGCGGATCCAGGACCAAACCCGAGTGCAATGGATGCAGACTGCAAACAACCTTGCACTATGGCCATAGCGATTCAATATTTAAATAATATATGCTTTCATATTATTGTAGAAAAATTATAATAGTAATTGAATATTTCTAAAGACCTGTTGAAATTTAATAAAATTAAGAATAAGCATAATATAAGTAGTGCGCCCCTGTCGCGAACTATAAAAAACTCCGAGACTTTGTTTGAGAGTGTGGTCAAAGTTGAATAATGGCTTATTTTATTGAGTTTTAGGCAGAAGCAGTGTTTGGTGAGATCTTTTAAAATCATGGTTTGGCCAATTTTGCAATTGGAAACGTGATTTTCTCCAGTAGGTTGATCGGTACTTGTAAAAATTATTATTGTTTATTCTCTATATTAAACATTAATATTAATTTCAGTAGTTTTAAATTATTACATCCCAAACAATTTTACTTATTTTAAAATCAGCACTTATTTTTTAATAATTATACTTCAATACTTTTATTTCAATAATAGCACGTCCAAACTAAGCTTCAGGTGAGGGTTGGGGTGCTTTGATTCGGGGGCTAGGCGACCCCACTGACGACCCCACCTCCCTAACCAATTCGCCGGCGATCCTAGTGGTGAACTGGGTTGGAGGTTGGGGTCGTCGGCAAGACACCCCTATCCTAATTCACTTGAAATTAAAAGGTAAAAAATATTATATAATAAAAAATAGTGGAAGAGAGATGGCTTTGACGGACTTCCGATGACCAGTGAATTACCAGAGACACCAATGAGCTTCTAACGATCTACGGGAGAGAGATGGCAAAAGAAAGGGGAGAGGGAGTGTGTGAGGACGAAGAGAGGGGAAGGTAAAGGAGAGAGGCTTTCGAAAATTTCATCATCATCATCTTGTTCAAATTAAATTTTATAAAATGATTTTTTTTTATTTTAACATTTTGCCATGTCAAATATTTTTTGAAACGACATTCGTGAAGCCACTAAATGTTAACGGTGTTAATGAGAAGTTTATGGACTACAATTAATTATTTATAAAAGAAATTGAAAGCAGTTAATTACAACGGAGTTAGAATGTTTTGTCTTGTCTAAAATTGTTACATAGGAAAAAAAAATACTCCCAAAACTGTTACCGGCTGCGACCTACGGTGCAATTTTTTTTTCCTATACTTATTGGAGTAGGAGATGAGTACTGCAAACAAAACAATGTTACAGCCAACAATCTTGTTGCGGGGCGGGGCATGCAATCGGGTGAACCGACCCCACCCAATAAATTGAAAATTTTCGAGTTAGATTTTGCTCATCCAACCTAAACCGAAGAGAAAAAGGAACCGAACCAAACCTTGAGTCATTTCGAACAAAACCTGAAAATTTTCAATCTTAGGTCTGTTTGATTTTAAAATTCTTTTTACTCTGCTCCACTTATTATCAACTCAACAATATATTCATTATTTTTTTTCACAATTTAACAATACAATCATTATTTCATCTCAATTATTCATTACTTTTTCATATTTTTTATCATAATTCAACAACATAATTATTATAAATCAATTAAAACTAAAATTCATTATATGTTTGCTCACGTTGCTAAAAGAGGACAGCTGCTGCTTAAAAAAAAAAGAAAAAGAAAAGAATTTTGCTGAAAGTAGACACTACACGAGGCAGAAGGCAAAAGGAATCGACATCTTCATAATCCCAACGCCTCCTGTTGGATTTTTCTTCCCGAAAATCCCGAGCTGCAAAGGAGCACAAAACCCTTCAGTATTTGATTCTTCAGTGAGAGAGATGAGAGAGGTGGCGTGGAGGCGACTGGTCAGTGACGAACCAAGGGAGTGAGCCATGATCAACGGCGGCTGGCTGGTGGGTCGCCCTGAGAAAAGACAAGAGAGGAAGGTGTCGCCCTGAGAGAGAAGTAAAAACGATAGGAGAGAACAGGAAGAGTGCCCCAACGTCCGAGGACAAACAGGATTTAGTGAATCTTTTTGCCCTCGAAAATATCAAGTTTCGGTTTGGCTCAGTTTGAGTTCAGGAAATTGGAACTCGAAAACCGGACTGGAATATATCCATTGAAATGTGGGTCTTGAACCGAATCGAAGCGAGAACCAAAAAACCAGCGCTCTAGCGCTTGTTTAGTTCGAGCTGTTGGTTCTACTCGTTTAATGGATACCCATATTTCAGACAACATCTATCAATCTATCAACGAAGGAAAGATCGCGTTACCATTTTTTATTTTTGGTGAAAATCCCTTTTTTTTTTCCTTTTTCTTGATTCATTATCCACAACTACAATTATAATCAAATTGGAAGATCGCGGAGCTAAATTATTTTATCTCATCTCACCTCATGGTTTTATCTACCAGGGGGAGCACTTTATTTGCAAATGAAGTCGTCATCTTCATCATCATAATCGTTACCTATTTTTCATTACACCCACAAAACAAACATTAATTCATCATGTTGCTTGCAAGTCGCAAATTACTTTTTTTTTTCCCCTTTTATTCTTGTTTCTTTAGTGCAACTGTAATGCAGTCTGTATAGTAGTTCACCTTAGTTCAAACATAAAGGATCGGCCCAATGGGCCAAGGCTACTCCAAAGTGAGTGGGGAGAAGCAAAGCTCCATCTTCAATGTTTCGGCCTTTATTATTTACTAAGGCAAGGTGCCCGCGTGATGCCGGCTGAAATTCTTTTGATAAAAAAAAAATCATAATTGTAATTCAGGCAATGCTCAATATAACATATAACCTCAATATATTAGAACAGAATTAAAATCACAAACTCTCAATTGTCAATAAAAATTTAAATTTTTAAAAAAGGTGTATTATTTAATATATGTTGCATGAACTGCAAATTTTATTTTTAATAGTTAGAAAGCTATTTTTTTATTTTATTAAGTCATTTTTTTCAACCAGCATTGATAGGACATTGAAATAAAAGAAATAATTCATCTGATATCTTTAATAAGAAAAAAAAACCATGATGATATGTTAGGACCTGTCATATAGTTAGAAAAGCTTTATAGAAAATTTATAAATTATTCAAAAGTTTATATCATATTTAGTGACTGAAATTCATGAAGGGAAAATAGCAAGACAAAATATAATTTTACAAGAAAAAAGTTTATTAATACTCGAGGAGAAACTTAGGGTGTGTTTGTTTTCAGAACAATATTCAACTCAACTCAACTCCACTCCACTTATCTTCAATTCAATATCACAATCATTACTTTTTTTATTTTTAAAATATTTTTAACCATTCAATTCAATTTTTTATATTAAATTTTCTCAACTATTCATTACTTTTTCACAATTTAACGACACAATCATTACTTAATCATTATTTTCTCTCAATTATTTATTACTTTTTCACACTTTTTCTCATAATTCAACAATACAATCATTACAAAACAATTAAAACCAAAACTCAACTCAACTCAACTCTCAATCCAAACACACTCTTAGAAATTATTATAAACAAATTTATCGATGAGGAAAATTTTAGAAAGATTAGGAAAAATGTTTTAAAAAATCATTTGATAAATATATGAAATATTAATTAAAATATGTTGAAGATTGAAAAATGTCAAGCATATTGGTGAAAAAACATAAGCACAAGATTTAAGGAGAGAATAACTTTTAAAACTTGTTCAAGTATTCATATTATAATTTTGAAAAAGACAGAATGGTGTAAGAACTTATGACACCATGTGGCAGCCTATAAGACGGCTCCACACAAAAATCAATTTTTAAATCATTATATGTAGATAGACATAAGCAAATTTGAATATGATCAATAATAGCATTTAAAACTTAAATTTAATAATCTAAATAAAATATGCGGTCACAAGATTCCAACCCCTGTTGCTAAAATTAAAGTATTAGATGGTTTACCAAGAAAATCCTTCATTAATTTTTTAAAAAAAAATCTTATTAATTTTACATCATATTATAATTTCAAAGTAAATTTTTTAAAAAAAAACACCGTCACAATAACCATATTTCTCTTTGCCAAGTCTCCCATCATACTACATATTCAACTTTATTGAATTTTCATTGAACTCATATGGGCGTGAGTTCACTTTCACTTAAAATGTCTCTCCACCAGTCCTCATTAGTCTAGAACTTATATTTCACAAGAAAAAAAAAATAACATATTACCAACAAGTTAAAACTCCATTGCACATCAACCTTACTTTATCAAGCTTAATGAAGGAACTAAAGTTTGCGAGGAAGTTGAGATCATAAGGCCAATATTAACGGAACACAACATACACTAAAAAAAGGAAGGGAAGAAAAAAAAATCCATATCCGCCTTCATAATACATGTCTACATAAAAAAGTAAAAAAAAAAAAAAGATGGAACAAGCGGCAGCAGGGAGGGATTTCGCTTGTTCTTCTTCTTCACGGAGTCCAAGCAAAGCATGAGTAAAATCAATTTTTCAAATCAAAGGGAAATCAAATTAAAATCATATTGTAAAATTTCTGAGCTAGCAAGAACCCTAACGCAATCAAGCGAATCCCAAATCTTCTTCTTCTTCTTCTCTCGCTCGTATGTTCTCTGATTTTTTTTTTCCTTCTCTTGAGATAAATCAGATTGTAATGAAAGATGAAGTATACTTTTATAACCAGTTAAATTTTTTACTGATTTCATTTCATCCCTCTATTGTTTTTTTTCTTTTTTGGATAATACATAAATTGCTACTTGTCATTTGTATTGCACCAACAAGAATCCAACTCAGCATACTTAACGATATAAATAACGTAAGGACGAATATAGAAAAGTAACGGAAGGTATACAATAAAAAAAATGATAAAGGTATGGGATTAAAAGTATATATTTTTTCTTTAATTTAATAAATAAAACACATAAATAAAGTCCAAAGTAATGAAAGCGACGCGGCCGCCCACGTCAGGAAAGGGACGGGATGGCCCTCTTCTTCCGGTTCCCATTGATTTGAAAAGCGGATATTAACGATTGGAAACTTAATGGTTTCTCTTAAAAAACTTGAGCCCTAGAATCGACGGGCTTTGGCCCTGCCCCACTCCGGTTGGTATAGACAATAAATACAAGCTCCATAGCTGTACCCTCACACAGCGGAAGTAAAAGCTGGACATTTGGAAGTAGTCCCCCATTATTTGTCATGCCGAGACATCTCACCAAACATTAATCAACTGAAAATCTCTAATGATTAAGCAAGAATCTTTCTGGCCTTAATCATCTACTATTAATAGCCATCCAGCCAGTACTAGTATATATATATATATATATATATAATCTAGCCAGTACTAGTATAGCAGCTAAGTAGCTTGGGATATGGGGTGTACATATATACTGAGTATATTCGGAATCGATTGAAACCTACCCGTAAAAGTATGGTCGGGGTAATTCCAATTGAAAATAGGGTAGAGTCCGGTTAATAATTTAAGGAACCAATGACAATAAGTTTCGATTCCAACATACTTGCTGTAAAATCCTAATGAGAGTTTACTTCCTCTGTCTATTAAGAAGAGTTATATCATCTTTTTTTGCTAAATAAATAACTGCATAATCTTTTAGTTGTGTATTTATTTTGTCTATTATATAATCCTAAAGAGAGTTACATAATCTTTTAATTCTGTGGATAAATGTGATCTGATTAATCTATGTTGATATTTATTTATTTTACGTAATTATGAATGGAATCTTTTTTATTTTAATTATTTATTTTATTTATTGTGCTTGAAGGAAATTTTTTTTTACAGATTTCAACATGATACCGAAACTAGTAGTATAATTCAAATTTATGGTAGATTTCGATTCTAGGTTCTAACGGTATAGAATCCGATTTCAAAATCTTGAAACATATCCCCTACAGCGTATGATCCAGATATCGTGAAAAAAAAACTCAAACCGCACACCCTTAGCTAGCGACGACCTTTTGTGCTCTTTCCGGCCTTTACACATATCTCCACTGTTTTTGTTTGATCGGAGTACCCACCTCGTCTCCCCGTTTAATTCTCTGATCAGACGATTATAAAACTAAAAATAGACCCGACTTGATCCCTTAATTAATTTCTAACAAAGTGACATGTTTTCAAACCAAACCTGTTGTGTGTGTATATACATATAAATAAACACTTCGCTTTGATTTGAATTAATTTGATAGACTGGTAATTTGGTATAGAAGTACAACTCGTTGATGGACAACCAAGCATTCTTCTACTAAACCAAATCCTTTCTCCCTTCCATTTAAAATAACAGTAATAATAATAAGTAGAGAGGAACTTCTCTAGCTAGATCATTACCAAGTGGACAGCAGTGATTATTACATTGAGGTTGGCATGCATGCATGGATTGTCATGTCATGCCATGCCATAGCCTCCTCAAATCTTAATGAATTTCCAATTCATTATGAATCAAAAGCCAAAATAACACTCCCAGCCGCGGCCGGGCTTGATCAAGCTGGTTAATAAGTGTAGCCAATAACACAACCCAGCTTCCAATACCGAAGACCAATTAAAAGAGTTCGGTCATCATACATCAAAAGAGAGACTCAAGAGAGAAGAGCATATAACCTTTCACACAAATACTGTCCACAGTGTCATATCATCAAGAATAACAACCAAAGTTTCTATTCACAGCCAACAAATTAAAACCATATATCGTTGGTAATACATATATCCAGCCATCCCTCCCTCTTACAATATGTGCTGCGCTAGAGCAATTAATGCGTCCTTTTTTTTTCTTTTTTTTTTTTTTCCCTTTCTGTACTAGGGATGTGTATCTACCTATCCATCCATCCAATCCAATCCATAAAAAGGAACAGTCACCATTGCACCCCAACAATATTCCCAGAGAAAATTAAGCAAAACACCAACCGCCAAAAATAAATAAATAAATCACTGGACTCCCAACATTCGAAACTAAATTGATGCTGATGATGATGATGATGATGATGATGATATCAGACAACAGGAAGAGATCGAACTGAATAAATGTTGATCCAAGAGCAGTACCATGACTGACATCTTTCCCCATTTAGTACCTTGTTCAATCAGAGGAGGGTTTGGCCTTGGACCTGTAGAGGAGCTTCTTCTTCTTGGAGGATTGATTGTCGACGGTGATTACAACCTTCCCAGGTTCTCCCGTCTTGAAGCTGTTGCAGATTACAGTCTCATCGGCTGCTGCAATCTTCCTGGACTTCTGCACGATCACTGTGTAGCTGCCCTCCGCGCTAGGCACAAACTCAGCTCCATAGCTCACGTCCCAACCGACGACCCTAACTTCCCATACCAATTGGCATTTCTGCAGGTTCCCAAGAAGAGCTCCTTAGTTAAATCAAACTTCCCATGCCAACTGGGGCTCTGGCATATGAAGCAAGTCAAAGAAAACTGACAGTACATACATAGCATGTCATTAATCTATATATTTTGTGTTTGTGTTTCTCTAAACCATTATACCAAAGCTTACCCCGTTCCAATCAACATATTTAGAGTAGAGGGGATTATAGCTATTGCAGTTCTTTTTTTGCTAAATAATGTAATTCATAATAAGCGTTTGCAGTTCATTTACCTCAGAGATGGGGAATTCAACAGTGTGCTTGGACGTTGGCTTGATTGCAACTTCGGTGGCAGGGTCAGAGGTTGTGAACTCCTGCTCACCCTCCCTGCTCAGCCCACCATACTGCACCGGTACTTGCTCAGGAGCTATGTACCTGATTTAATTATAATTGCAAATGGTCAAACTTAAGCTCCCGAGTTCAAGTTCTTGAAAGAGAACCCAATAACTAATATCGGAGCTGAGTCAGAAAAGGATTAACTCACTTGAACAGGGCTTCCGCAGATCTTGCTGGACCGGCAAAGACAAACTTGCTCTTGGTCCTCTGGGTCAGGAAAGGACTGATCATCTTGTTGAAGGCAAGGTACCACCAAGGAACATTGATGAACACCTTCAGTCCAAATAGATCTCTAATTAGTAAGTTAGTAGCACGACCATGAAATGCAATCATCATCATCATCGTCAATCAATTATAAAAAGAAGAACAAGGAGAGCACCTGCTTAGCCAAAAACTCAGGGTAGTTATCCTGAAGGAGCTGAAGTGCCTGATTGGTGGCGAGCCTGAGCTCCCTCTTGGCAAGTCCAGGAGAGTTCTTGAGATCATTCACTTGAACAATCGTGCAGACTCCATTAGGGCTGAAATCGAGCTTCCTGATGCTCTTCTCCAAGAACTGAATCCTCCACTTAAGGAACTTCTTCCTCTTCTCCTCATCGGAGAAGGTGTTCTGGTACAGCTCCTTGTCCCTGAACTCGCCGAACACATTGTAGCAGACTGGGTGGCCCTTCTTATCAGACCCGTGCATGAACACCACCTTCTCAAGATCGCATCCAAGATCCTCCTCGAGCAGGGCTTCGATCCCGAACTCCTTGCGCCAGCGGACCATGTTCTTGATCATGGCGAACGCATCCTTCACCTTGAAGTCCCTGGCCCTCAGGAACTTGAGGAGGACGACATCGCTCCTCTCATCTCCAAGTAGCGGGATTCCCCAAATGAAGACTTGCTCCGGTGGAGGCGGAGGAGGGGTTGGGACCTCGGCAGCATCTTGTTCCTTGGTCTCTGCGGGGCCCTCCCCCTGATCAGCTGGCTTAGGTGGGGCTTGGGTTTGTTCAGCTACCGGAGCTGAGAACTCAACTATGGTCTCCTTAATAGCCTCAACGGTCTTAGAGCCGTCCTCATCTACTTCAGTCACCTTCTCTACCACTTCCTCGACGACCACAGCCTCTACAGCTGCCGCTGGAGGTGGCGGCGCTTCCTGTTCAGAACAATTAATTGTCAGACCAACTCCTTGTAGATCAAGTTCTCTCCTTCTTTTCCAATAAATATATATTCTGGTCTGGCGCATAGGAACTCATAGATGGATAGGATGTAATGAAAATGGATCTAATGATTGATGGCGGACTGGAGATTTGTAGCTTGGATAAGAGAAAAATCTGGGCTTTGTGTGTGTGAGGGAAAGCAAAGAACAAAGAAAAAGTAGTTACCTTGTCTTCCACCTTGTCCTCATCTGGGGGTGGTGGGTGGGCCGGAGCCTCTGGCTCAGGTCTGGGAGGTTCTTCTTCAGCAGGGGAAGCTGATGGTGCTTCAGCTGCAGGGGGTGGAATCTCTTCGGTTTTGGGAGGCTTGTCTTCCTCCTCTTCCTTGATTTTCACTTCCTCCTCCTCCTTGGAGGCAGAGGGAGGGGGAACGGTGAACTCGTGCTTGCTGAGAGCCTCCTGGATGAGGGATTTGAGTTCATCGAGAGCCTTCTTCTGCGACTCGGGGAGCTCATCGACCACGTTGCTCTCTTCCTTGAAGGAAGACGACTTGGTGACGACCTTCTCTAATTTCTTATTCTTCTTATCCTCCTCATCCTCTTCTTCAGCCTTGGGCTTCTCTTCCTCCTCAGCGACAGGGACAGGGGGATTCTCCTTCTCGGGGACGGGCTCAGGTTCAGGTTCAGGTTCAGGTTCAGGTTCAGGTTCAGGAGCAGGAGGGAGTTCTTTATCGGCGGAGAGGGAGAGGGGGGGCTTCTCGGGCTGGGGGACGTTGGCGACCACAACTACCTCCTCCTCAGGGGCAGAGGCTTCAGTAGCAGCAGGAGGAGGTTTGTGGGGGGTTTCTTCAGCCATGGATAAGGACAGAAAGGGACTGATGAGAACTGAGAGCTAGAATATATAGAAGGGGCACTGGCGGAGCAGAGAGAGAGAGAGAGAGAGAAGTGGCACTGGCAGTTGCTGAAGAGGAGGGAGTGGGGAAGACAAAGGGAGGCGAAGGAGAGGGTAGGGGGCGGTGGTTCTTAAAGGGAAGTGGTGGCAAATGGAGGCAATGTTTGTCAGGACGTGTTTTTAGGGGGTGGTCAGGTGAGAGAAAACAACGATGAACAAGAAGAAGAGGAGCCTAATACATAGACTGTCACAGAGAGAGAGAGAGAGAGAGAGAGAGAGAGAGAGAGAGGTTTATTTATTTATTTATTTATTTATCAATGCAAAGCAAAAAGATAGAAACAAAAGTCTAGTCTAAGTTTTTGCCATTGCCAGCTAAGTACTCCACTGATTCCTTGTGTTTGGGCCCCACTTCTACCCCTCACCTCCCCCTTCCTATAATCATTATCACGTTGCCCCTTTCTTCTTCTCCTTCTCTCTCTACTGTTTTCCAACGTTATAATTCACGCCATTCCATCCCATGAGATCATTCATCTTTTTATTATTATTATTATTATTATTATTATTATTATTTTAAACAATTCGATACTTATTTTTTTATATAATATCTTAATATGAATTTTGTGAATTAAATTAATTTATCTTTTAATAAGCTGACTATACTAGAATTGAATTAATCGAAATCCGATAAACATTCAGATATCATGATGCATATAAAAAAAATATAATTTATCTAATTGATTCAAGGCTTACTTAATTTGACTAAGCATCCCGGGTCCCCCAAAAGCTGTTTATTTTTTTCTCTCACAAATAAATAAATAAATATATATATATAGTATATCAAGTCGTGTTTGATTTCGATTTTCATCGTAGAAGTAAACGTAATTTGGTTTTTTAAAGTTTGTTTTATGGTAAAAGGTGTATACGTATTCATTTCATTTCAAGTTTGAATCCTCTTAGAACCAGTTGACATGGTCTTTAGCTGGTTTATTCTGTTCCGTGCATTTGTAGGTCTATATACGAGATCATGAGGATTAGATAGGGGAACTCCAAATACCCAACGTTAGCAAGAAAAGTATAATTTAGTTTTTCTTTTCTTTAAAATGGGTAATAAATTAAAGATAAAGAAAAAAAATATTCCAGATGTAGTTATGTGTCGTACCCTTTACTTTTTTTTTTTTTTGTCCTGAGGAATTCAAATTGCCATTTGATCATATCATCAAGGCCAAGACAAGTTGAATTTCATTTTGATATGATGGCACATCGGCTGGAATGATGCTTTTGCAATCCGCCTCAATGATGGATAAAATTAAACTAATAATAATAATAAAGTTAAACAAAATATATTAATTCTGGCTCTGCTTTGAAGAAGTGTACAAGTAATGTACAGAGGACGACGCGGTCCAAGAAGATTATTATATAGAAGAAAGATATGGATAAAAGATGAATCGACGGATAAGAATATAGATTTCACGGCCTGACTTTATTTATGTCATTCAGAAAATAAAATCTAATATTCCACCAAATTGTGCATCGATCTAAGAATTCCAAAAGTCATATGTGTACATCTTCATTCCAACCTCAATAAAAATGCGTTTTAAGGTCGGAAAAACTTGCACAAAACATATAATTCTAGAAATAGAAGTTACCAGCCACGTTGACTTCTTCACGAGGACGTGATAATAAATGTTTACCCAAGAAGAAAGAACGTGATAATGTGAAATAAAAAATAATTAATTATCTTTGGTAGCAATAATAATAATACTACAAAAAATGTTCGTAGCTATTTGGTATGTATCAGAACCCTTTCTTATCATGCATGGATGGGAATAAAGAGGAGAAATACAAAAGAAAGTTCTAAAAATTTGGAGTTTTTTCAACTTCAATAATAGGCCATCACGGAACTACTAACATGGACATGACGCTATCAAAATTGTCATTGCTGACCATTAATTGTCAACCCCACCCCAGAGATGAGGTTGCTAGGGAATGACAACCTCATGGGAAGGATTGGATGGTCGAAAGCGGCCCCCCAACCTAGAGCCCCGCCTTGTTTCATACAGAGAAAAGGGTTGGGGTGCAGATCGGGTGGGTTCCTTCTAGCCACCCATCCCTTCTAGCACGAATTTGTTCCATCTTCCCCTCCCCTCTAAAAGCACACACAGAGGGAGGGGTGATCATACCTAAGGTCGCTCCCCTTTTGGCCACCCCTCTTTTCTAATGATCTTGCCAGAGGTTCTGGGACGAGTTGGCCAAAAAAGGAGTGTTTGCTCTGGTCCTCTCTCCTATGAAGGGGACCAGATCGAAGACCCTTTCGCCTACCTCTGTCTCTCTGTGAGGTCGTCGTTCCCTTGAAACCTCATAAGGTGGTGGGGATCGTCGGTGAGGGGCCCATACCTCGTGTGGCCACCCAGCCAACAAGGGTTAGGGGTTCTTTTTATTTTTATCTTTGATTTTCTAATGAATTTCCTAGTTTTTAATTTTCTGCCAAATATAAATTGCCATGTTGATAATTAACGGCCAGTTAGAACAAAATTTGATGTTGTGACCTTCACATAAGCAACTCCATAACAACAAGTTACCAATAAGACCAAAAATGTATGCAAACCTTACGTTATAGGATTGAAAAATCCAAATTGGAACTTATAATGACTAAAGTTTTAAAAAGTCCAAACTTATAGGACTTTCATTGTACTTCTCCATTGGATAAATGGTCTGTATCATCAATATGAGTTAGTTCGAGTGATTTGGTGCTTGTACCCCTTAAGCAAGGTCTCGGATTCGAGTATTATGAATGGAGAAAATCTATGTTGAAAGAGTTTTACCCCTTAATAGGCCGACTCGGTTCAAATTGAATTAGTTGAAACCTGTTGCATTTTCGAATATCAATGTACACTCCGAGCAAAATGTTCTTATCATCTTAAGAATTAATTTTTCTAGCTATCATCTTAAGAAGTAATTTTCTAGCCATCATCTTAAAGACTATTTGAGAATACACATTATTTAATAGGATTAATTGCACCGGTGGTCTAAAAGGTTTCATGAATGTTTCAAGTTGGTTCAAAATATTTTTTTGGTAACTTGTTGGTACATTAAGTTTCAAAACCGTTTTGATATAGTACATTAGGTCATCTGTGTTTGATGTCGTTTCTACTCCAAACTTTTTAAAATTGCAAAACGACCCAAAATTTTAAAAAATTTCAAAATGTACCCCACATTCTCTCTATCTTCCTTCTCGACTTTCTCTCTTTTCGGCAGCACCTCGCTTCCTTTCGAGAGCAGCTCCTCATTCTACCAAGGGAACAGTAGCGGCAACGCTGGCAAGTCCAGGGACGGCAGCTTCCCGAGGGGGTTTTGTAAGAATGGGAGCGACTTCAAATTCATCCACTCGGACGATTTTGAGGGTTCCACGTCGGCCCTTTCGGGCTCCCCGAGCAGCTTTGATGCAACCGAGCATATGATGAGACTGAAGCTCACCCATCAACAGAGATGAAGAGAGAGAAAATTAGCAGAAGAGAGAGAAAGTCGAGAAGGAGAGAGGCGATTGGACTGGAACTTGCCGGGTCCAAGGAGAGGGCGGGTCTAGAGACGATGAACAGTTGGGGGGGGGGGGAGGAAGACGATGAATAGTGGAGGAGAAAGAGGGTTTGAGGCAAAATTGAAAATGTTCAAAAAATTTAGATCGTTTTGAAATTTTAAAAAGTTTAGAGTTTTAATTAAAATTTAAAAAATATTTTTTATTATAATATTCTTGCCACATCAGCATTTTGCTAACGGCGTTAATCATGAATTGACGGAATATACTACATCGAACGGTTTTGAAACTTAATGTACCAACAACTTACTAAAAAAATATTTTGGACCAACCTAAAATATTCATGAAACCTTTTGGACAACCGGTGCAATTAACCCTTATTTAATATGTAACAAAAATACTGTAGAATGAATCTCTCTCCTGCACGCGCTTCGTGCATGCAAGATTACTCTCCCATCTTTGAGCACATTCAAGGATTCTTACTTTTTAAAAATTGTATCAAACTTTTAACTCATTTAGAACTTGCTTATTTTTAAGGTAATAGAATATTGAGTTTTTTTTCAATTTTTCCTTGAAAATATGAGAGATATTAGTGCCCTATATATAACAAAGTTTAGAAAAAAAATTATAGCGGTTACAAGATGCAAGTTTACCTTAAATAGTGGTAATGTATATATATATATATGTATATATAATATATAAGATATAAGATGATGAGTGAAGGGGTATGACCTTGTATAATAAAATAGAAATCTCAATAGTTAATAAAAAAGTAGTGTATTGGGTCCATGAACCTATTTTGAAATCAAAAAATAAAAGAGCATAGGTAGTCCTATCACGTGTATTAAACATAGAACATCTCGGTTACCTGCGAGAGCATATGCGACTTCAAACCAAATGAGTTATTGTAAGTACATAAAAATTATATGTTGTATTTCTATATGATTTTCATAAATATAGCTTAATTATTTCTTGCAATTATTCTTGTTTGTTTAATCGTCTTTGGTTTCGGACCCACTGCGGAAAGTAATTTGGTGATGGGATGGTCCCCAACAGGTCCGTCAATTTCTCTGGCTCACTGCTCATGGTCGTCTCATGACGCAGGAGTATCGGCTGAGATGTCATCTCACAAATTCCGCCCTCCGTCGTCGTTGAAATGCGGCTAGCGAAACGGTCATTCATGTACTGCGCAACTGCCCCTCTACAAAAGCTGCTTGCATGAGATTGCTTGCTCAATCCCAGGTTTTGGCTTTCTTTACTTTACCTCTGCGGGAGTAGCTCTTAACTTATCTTCGACCAGATCATCGTGTCACTAACTCTATCAGCTGGTCAAGAATTTTCGGGGTCGGTTGCTGGCTATTGTGGAATTGACGGAACAAGGAACTATTTCAAGATGACTTCCATTACCCGATAGACGAAGGTTCGCATATTATGGATATTGATTGGGGATTCCATTCGGCAAAGTGTTGTGCATCTCGGGCTGATCCCATTAGGGCGAGGTCATGGCACCTTATCAACTGGGATGATCAGGGCAACCGGTTCGGTGGCTTCATGCATAACATTGGTTTTTCATCCTCGGTAACGACAGAATTGTGGGGAGTTCTCTTGGGACTCCATCTCGCCTGGTCTCTGGTTTGCAGAAGAGTTATTGTTGAGTTAGACTCTCTGTTAGTCCGGAATTGGCTCGTTAGAGTGTCTTCCTGTGGGCCATTTCATTATCTGCTAGTACATGAGATCGAGGGGCCACTACAAAAAGATTCGGACGTCCAGATTCATAATGTGTATCGCGATGGAAACTTTTGTGCGGATTGGCTTACCCAATGTGCCATTCTTCGCCCTATCGGCCTCCATGTCCTTAATTCCATTCCTAATGGTTTAGGTTCACTGCGGTTAGAATATATTGTAGGGGTTATCACGGCCCGTCTTTATCCTTCTTAGTCTTTTAGGGCGTTAATCCCGCTTTCCTACAAAAAAAAAGAAAAAGAAAAAGAAAAGAGAAATGAATTGAAGTCATACAATACATAGTAAGTCTTAAAACGGTGTCTGTAAATGGCTCCTTAGCTGGTTACTTCTCCCGTGGCAAAGGGGTAAGACGAAGTGATCCGTCCCCTCTCCTTATCTTTTTGTTCTTGCTATGAAGTGTTTTATCTTATCTTTTGATGCTGCTGTCTTGAAGTGTTTGGGTATCATCCGAGGTGCAAAAGGCTGAAGAATACTCGTTTGTGCTTCACAGATGAACTCTTTATACTCTCGAATGGTTCCTGCAACCCTATACATGAAATTTTGAGAATTTTGGAAAAATTTCATGAACTTCCAGAGCTTCGATTGAATCCAGAAAAAATGAAGATATATTGTGGAGGTTTTAATTCTGATCAAATCTTTACGATTTGGAAGTTGCCTGGTTTCAAGCACGACAATTTACCTATGAAATATCCAGGTGTTCAACTTACATCAGGGAAGCGTTCCTCTCAGGATTGCTCAGCAAGGACCGATAAAATCACGCAAAGAATAAAGAGCTGGACTGCCAAGCATCTCAAGGTGCAGTTCATGAATTTAGTCCCTTTGCTATGAGAAATTATCGGTGTGCTGCTTTCATTCTCCTGAAAAGATTATTAAGATGGCGTATCATAGATGCAGAGTGTTTTTTATCTGGTTCTGACAGACATGAAGGAAGAGCAAAGGTGAAGTAGAGCATTGTTTGCTTGCCCAAGCATGGAAGCGGGCTGGGGATTACGGACCTAGAAAGCTGGAAGAAAATATGGTTGTTATTAATGAATGTAGGTTCTTTGTGGGTTGCTTGGTTGCATGCCTATTTGATCAAGGGAAGATGCTTTTGGGCTGTCGAAATCCAAAGGGATTACTCTTCAAGTCAGGCCCGTTGCTGATTCATTCATGGTAAACAAGGTTGGTGGTGGTTTTAGATCTTCTTTTTGGTATGACTCTGGCTTTTTGTGGGACTTCTTTGCTTCCCTACAATTTCTCACATGGCGAATGTCCCTGTTGTTATTAGAAATGGTGAGTGGTCTTAGCCAAGAATTGGGGGCTCTCGGGCTTTTTTGTGATTGCTTGCAGCTCAATACAAAGAATTGAAGTTAATGCAGTTATTTGGAAAGGCGAGAAGGCTGAGGCTTACAACGGGGAGCACCCATTTTTGAGGGACCTACTTTGGTGTCACATAATCAAGAATGGAGACCCAAAATAAATGGAGATTCACTCCACGATGGTGAGTCTCCATCCCCATTCCCTAAAAAAGAAATTAACTTTATCTTTATCACTGGCATTAGAAGGGCCCTAAATGGGTCCACTATTGCCACGCAGCGGGCGTCCAATTCTTAATATATATATATTGCAACAGATTCTAATTGGAGCTTGCCACAGCCGGGCCAGTCCTTGATACCAAGGACCATCCGGGCTCATTTCCCCTCCTCACAATCAGGAAAAAAATGGGGACGTCTCGACTGCTTATGTGGCAGCAGTCGGGATGCCCATTGTAGATGGTCTTAAAAGTTTATTTGTAATATCCCGAACTTTTCAATAAAAACATATAAATACAATCAGTAACATTTTTGATACTACTTACACCAATTTTTTGCACATAACGGCCTTTACAAGCCTGTGACGGACGTGATACTTTTGAGGGGATTAATTAGTCAAATTTGGGTTCAATTAAGGCCCGTGACTCGACATTTACACTATGGACACATCAAGAGGTCTGTGCATAGAAATGGCTCATGACTGAGGATTCGAGGACTCAATTCAAAGAGTCATGGCATTACCCAACTTGGACAGCCGTTAGATGAGTTAGGGATTCACGGAAAAGTCGTGAAAGGTTTCAGCTAGCGTGGTCCAATCATTTAGCTGGAGGAATATCAATTCTTTCAAAAACAACAGTATTGCGCGAATTTGGACAAGCACGAGGATGAGTACGTTACTCTACATAGTAGCGAGGGTTGTTGCCTTGGCTTTCCCAACAGACATTGAGAGTTACGTGACATATACTGTCATTAGCTAAGTAAGGGAGTTAGTTCGATCTTTTTCCTTTGTTTAGGTTAATGAGTTCGTGTAAAGCAAGTGAGGTACAGCTAGTGCCTTTAGTTGGCGTTTGGGACATCGCCTTGGACAGGTCGCTCATATGGAGGTTACCGGAATGTTTAGCAAGTGTATCATCTCAACTTGGCAATTTCCTTATCTTTAAATAGATGGATATGCATGTTTCCCAGTTTAGCCAGCTATTAGGGAATTACGAATTTTATTACTTTTTGTTGCTTATTTCCTCGTAATAAGGCCGAATTTTTGCTCGATTAGGGTTCTTAAGTCTACCTTATAAGAGTTAAAAGGTGCCATCATTGTAATCTCTCTCGACAACACAAACACAAACAGGCTCTACGCTAACGTATCCTTACTTTTCCTTTACGTGTCTTGTCATTTCAATTCCGCGTTATTCTTCAATATCGCAATACCTGTTTTGCACCTTTCAGTATCTCTTTTCTCGCAGCATGCTCTTCCAATATTTACCTTCCCGCACATGCATCTGAATAGCTAGACTCTCATACTGCACATTTCATCTTACATCAAGAGCTCTCGCTTCCATCCTCTCCACTGTTTCTCACTTCCGGGCAAGGATCGAAAAGTCTCTTCACTTCGGTTTTAGGGTTGAGGTTCTATTGACACTCGATTGCATAGCCGAGTTACTTGCATCTCGTGCAAGTTGACTAGCAGCTCAACTGCATACTGCTTGAGTTTGCTGATTGGCCGCTCCTTCTAATTCGTAAGTTCAAGGTGTACAAGTCATGCGCCCGTGGGTAGAACTTCGGCAGTTTAACTGTCAAGACCGTTTCATCGTCTAGTACATCTGACACACCTGCGACATACATCAATCACATTCATGAAATCCAGCTACCGCTTACTCCTACGGACCTTAGGGACCGTGGAGCTACGCTATAAGTCAATTAGAATAGCCGGTGGTTTCGCCGTTATCTTGGGACAGTGCCTTGGCACGCTTGGTACACTTGTCTTGCCAGGTTTAGGCCGAAGATTGGCCCGTCCATTTCTAGGCGGAATATATACAAATTTTGAATACATTCGATAAATATAATTTCAATTGAATAACTGAAAATCTCGATAAATTTCCTCATTTCCACAGCCACACGACCAGTAAAACAACTGCGAGGGTATGTTTGGGGTGAATTTGACACCTAGTGAAATAACCAACATCTAAACTAACTAGTTTCTGCACGGGTTTAATAATATCATAATCGATCGTATAAAATATATGCATGATTCATAACATCGACATGAGCATAATAATGTAGTTATAGAAAATATGAATATAACGGCAATAAAAGTACTAGTTTAAGAATATATTACTCACATCACCCCGAATGTTGAAACCGACCATTTTCGCTCTCGGCCTCTCTGATTCCTCTTAATACTTAGTCTTGAAATTTGCGAAAGGAATGAAAATAGACGAGCAGGGGGAATGGCAAAAATAAATGAGGAGTCTAAGGCGGTGACACAAAATCAAATATTACCCATTACCCACAATGACTAAGCTTAGCAAATTGTTGACACATGGAAAGTTTATGATTCAAGCGTATCTCATATAAATATTAATTAATCAATTATCAAAATACCAAAATATGTTGCAGTCAAAACCACGAAAAGTTTCTTGGATAACCTTATGAAAATTACATTCATATACGTGTGCGTAAATGTATTATTAAAACTCTTTTAACTTAATAGACAATATACGAAATCTGAAAATACGTATAGGAAGACATGTCATAATAAAGTTCGGGATTTCAATCATACCTAACATCTCTCCCGTGTTATGTTAATATGAGATTCGCCTAGGGTGTCACATTACACTCCCTGTTAGGGACTCTGAGTCCTCACTTAGGCTTGCTCCACCATCGTTCAAGTTTGCAATAGAGCGACTCTGATACCAATTGTAATATCCCAACCTTTTTGATAAAATATATAAATATAATCAATAACATTTTTTATATAAATTTTGAATACATTCAATAAATATAATTTCGATCGAATAATTGAAAATCTTGATAAATTTTCTCATTTTCACCGCCACTCAACATGTAAACCACTGCGAGAGTATCTTTGGGATTGGATTTGATGCACAGTAAAATAATCAACACCTAAATTAGCCAGATCCTGCACGAATTTAATAATATCATAATCTATCGTATGAAATACATGTATAATTCGTAATATCGATATGACCATGATAATACAATTATAGAAAATACAAATATAATGACAATAAAAATACTAATTTAAGAATAAATTACTCACACAAGCCCTGTGTTGAAACCGACCATTTTCGCTCTCGGCCTCTCTGATTCCTCTCAATACTCAATCAGTTGAAATTTTCCAAAGGAATGAAAATAGACGATCGGAGGGAACGGCGAATATAAATGAGGAGTCTGAGACGGTGACGCAAAATCAAATATTACCCACATGACTAAGCTCGGCAGATTGTTGACACATGGAAAGTTTATGATTCAAGCTTATCTCATATAAATATTAATTAATCAATTATCAAAATACCAAAATTGTTGCAGTCAAAACCATGAAAATATAACCTTATGAAAATTACATTCATACACGTGTGTGTAAATGTATTCTTCTAAAATCAAAACTCCTAACTTAGTAAATAATATACGAAATCCGAAAATACATATAGGAAGACCTGTCATAATAAAATTCGGGATTCCAATCATACCCAGCATCTCTCTCCCATATTATGTTGATGGGTGATTCGCCTAGGTGTAATACTCCTATTGAGTTTTTTCTTTTTTCTTTTTTGGTAGACTGCGTTTGAGTCTTATTTTATGCCTTTTTTACTGTCTTTTAGTCTTATTTACTTTCTTTTATTCTTTTTGCATATAAAAAAAATTAGAAGTATAGATATGATTGTAATTTTGTGGAAATTACAATCATATCTTTGATTTAATGGTAACGAAAAATTGTAACATAAATTTCACAAGTAATAATGGAAACTGAATGTTCGACAAAATAGTTCCTTCTAGTTTTATAGCTAGTATTGTGCCCAGTGTGTTGCATGAGTTTGCCGTCGTATAGCTATTATTATTTTTATACTAATTTTTCAGACTTTTTTTATATAACTTTTTATTGGAAAAAATATTATTTTTTAAAGTTTAAATTTTAAGTAACAATTAATACAATCCTTTAAAATGTAATCTTACTAATTATCTTTTCAATATTTCTTAGATTTAATTATTAATTCATTAGAAAGACTTATCATAGATGATCAATTTATACGTTTATTTGGCTTTTTTTCCCTTTAAAAACAATGTTTTTTTTCGAAATACTTATTTTGAATTTTTAATTGGATTAATATCACCATATAACATGATATTTTGAAATTTTTCACCACATAGCACATCTCGTATTAATTTCACCATTCAACACGATATTTTGAATTTTTTTCATGACATAGCACAACAAGCAATAATTTCACCAAATAACACAAAATTGTGAAATTATTTCATCATATAACACAAAATTGTGAAATTGTTTCACCATATAGCACAAAAAGTTGTTGAAAAACTAACGTCGTGCTACGTGGTGAAATTTTTTTAAAATTTTGTGCTATGTGGTGAAATTATTGCTTGTTGTGCCACGTCATGAATTTTTTTTCAAAATATGGTGTTGAATGGTAAAATTAATACGATATGTGCTATGTGGTGAAATTTTACAAAATATCGTGTTACATGGTGATATTAACCCTTTTTCACTTTGATGCATTGTATCAGAACCGGTCCGGATCGGCCGGTTCGACCGGTCAGATCGAAAATCGAACCTATGTCCGATCTGGTTAGCTAAAAAACCCAAAATGCATAAAAAAACTGATGAACCCAAAAAACTAACCGGTTTTTGGGTAAACCCATCGAACCCATTCGAACCAGCCAGTTGCATGGATTCATAAATTTAAATGAAACCCGAATCGAAATCCCCCTCCCGACTCGAAATGAAAGCGAGCAGAAATCAAAAACCCTAGTCTTTCCTTCTGTTCTTCATTAGTTCACCTTCGCTGTTGCTCCCAACTGAAATCGAAAACCTCTCACCTAAGTTCATCAGTCATCTCAAGTTTAGTGTTATGCTTCGAGCTCTTCTGCGTCGAGCTCAATCATCGCAAGTTTCGTCTTCTCTTTTGAGCGGCAGAGTCCTTCCTCTTCTCCTTTGAGCGATAGAGTCCAAAGTCTCAGAAGATTTCTCTTCTCCTTTTGTCATTTGAGCGGCAGTTTCTATGATTGCAGAGTCCAAACCAGAGTCTCTAACGTCCAGACTGACGACGGCGCGACAACGGTTCGAGCAGGGTTTGAGCTTCATCTTCCTCTTCTCTTTTGCTTGCAGTGACTGGACCAATTTTAATTTAATTGTGGTAACCTTTGCTTGCAGTCGCGGTGAAAAATTGAAACATTGGTTGGTTGATTTTGCTGAAAATCACTGTTTAATGAAGTTTTTTCGATTCCAAATTACGGGTTGATTTTGCACGGTGACTTGCTGTTACTGAATGCTGAGGGATTGGTTGGTTATTTTTGCTGAAAATGAAGATTGAAATGCACGATGACTTGCTGTTGCTGAATGCTGGTTATTTTTTATGGTTGGTTTTGCTGAGATTTTGAGAATGAAATGCTCGGTGAATTCTGCACGGTGAATACTGAGGCTTTTTTTTTTTCACTTTGTTGGTTATGGCTGTTTGAATACGTGCTTGATGAAAGACAATATTTTGGATGTTTTTCATTTTGCCTAATGCGCATCCTATGAGGCAAGAAATTGGATTAAGGATGTGTATGCCCTACGAGGGATTCTTATGTTGTAAACAAGAGTGCTTCATGTAAGAGTTTAGTGCAACATTTCTTATTCATGATGTAAGAGCTATTATTTTGGAATTTAATGCAGTAATGCTTTTGACATTACTTTGGTGTGTTGTGTTTTGGTTGCATTCTGCATTTGAGCATTTTCTACATCTTTTAATTCCATTTTAGCATATATTTCAGCATTGATGCTTTTACTTTTTGTTTCTGCAGTGATACTTTCACTTTCTGTTTTTGTAGTGAAAGAAAACATGATGCTTTCATTTTGCATAGAAGCATCACTGTAGCATTAACAAGGTACATATAGTGAAAGGTCACTTTTTGTTGCATTGCAATGAAGCAGTTGCAGCATTAATAAGAAGAAGCATCAACAAGCTTAGGACAGTGCCACTTAGTATCTGTTCAAGATCGTGGGGACATCAGTACCGGAAAAGTGATGCCATTTTTCTCTTATTTTTTTGGACACATTAATTATTATCTAATATTTATTATTACTTTCATGTATTTTATATTATTTTTTAAAAATAATAAAATATTTATTTATTTTATAATTAAACATGCGGTCCGACCTATTAAACCCCCGGTTGAACCCATAAACTCATGAACCCATGCCTCGGTCGGTTCGATGTCCAATCCGGTTCTGATAACACTGCTTTGATGTTATTCTTTGATGAATGTAAGTTTAAAGAGTTAATGGCTCGTGATAAGGTCTTATCCTTTACAATACCTTAAGTTCAAAAATTAATGAATCATGATAATTTTCTTAAAAATTATATATAATAAACTAATTATACTTTGTAGTATTTTAACCTTTACAATTGCACCCATTTGTTTTCTTAGAGTAATGACATTTATTCATATTTTCATTAAAATTGCTTATTAGGAACTATAAAAATTTTAAAATATTAATTTCAACAATTTCAAACAATAATTTTTTTTATTAAATTAAAGTAATTTTAGATGGTTCAATAATTATTTGTGACTTCTCAATTAGTATGCATCACGTATTTATTTAATTCCAATGTTGTAATATATAGGACAAATTTGTGAGAGATGTTCAATTTAACATTCTGTTTACTTTTAAAAAATTGATTTCCAGTTTTCATCTTTATTTTTCTTCTCCTTTTCTAAATTTATTTTTTGAAAATATAAGAATATGTTTACTAATGTTAAATTAGAAAATTTTATAATACGAGAATAATTGGAGTAATTGCCAAAAAAAGTTGATATAAAATAAATTTATAAATATAAAAGTCTAATTTTTATACAATTTAGAATAATGGAGATGAAAATTTTCTTTGAAAAATTAATTCAATTCAATAAAAGTAAACGTACTCTTTGTAGTTTTCCTATTTTTATAGAAGTTTCCTAGAAAATTGAAGAATTCTCCGTAAGTAATCAAACCATAAAATTTGTAGTTTTCCTATTTTTATAGAATTTTCCTAGAAAATTGAAGAATTCTCCGTAAGTAAACAAACCATAAAAGTTTCTTAGAATTACTTCACTCCCACTACTTTTTAGAAAACGTCTGTTTTAGTTAGCTGCGTTTATAAATATTTAATTTTTATCTCTTTGTATAACTTTAAATTGATAGAATCAATGAACCGTTTGTGATAATTCCTTTTGCTACGATATATGTGATCGATTAAGATAAAGATTACTTTTAAAATTATGATAGCACTAGTTGTTTGTCCATATTTTGCACGGATTGATTAAATAAAATTTATTTTTTAGGATTAAATATTGAAAATTATTTTATATTTTTACTTTTCATGTAAATACATGAAAAAAATACATGATTATATGTCCTTCAGAATATACATTTAGCTAAAAAAAGTTAAAAGTCAAGTATTATATAACATTCTTCAGATTTTACTACTTGATTTATCTCTATTATAACATTTTTACATTATATAGATTGGAGGGCTATGTGTATATATATAAATATAAGACTTACCTAGAATGTAATTGTATAATTATTAAATAGAAGAAAAGATAAATAAATGGTTAATTTCACCGTACAACGCGATATTTTGAAATTTTCACCACATAATGCATTTTATATTAATTTCACCAAATTGCTCAATATTTTGAAATTTTTTATGACATAATAGGACATCAATTTTCCGTCAATTCCTTAAGGGAGAGCTGACGTGGCCTACATTGTGGGCCCACCCTTAATATTATATGTGCTACATTGTGAAAATTTCTAAAGTTTCATACTATATTGTGAAAAATTAATACTATATATGCTACATTGTGAAAACTTTTAAAGTTTCGTGCTATAGTGTGAAATGTTTCAGGGTCCACGAAAAGTCCAGCTATGCAAGGTGGGCCCACAACATCGACCAAGTCAGCTTTCCGTTAAGGAATTGACGGACAATTGACGTCGTACTATGCCATGAAAAGATTTCAAAATATCGTACAATTTGATGAATGTGTTATGTGGTGAAAATTTTCAAAATATTGTCTTGTGCGGTGAAATTTACTCTGATTCCTCTTATTTTATAAAGATTGGTGATCTATTTAGTTATCAAAATCTCAAGAAAGTTAAGAATCAATTGAAAGTACATATATGCTAAAACATATTCAAATTATAAATAACATAAACTATATTAAGTTAGGCTCCATCCTCCTTATTAGCTAAAAGATAATTGCATGAAAGAATCTGTCGAAGAATAAATACACTTAAAGAATAACATAGGATAATATTTTTACTTGCATACAGTGAAATTATTTAATAGAAGGATAGTACATGCTCTAATATGAGAAGTCTTCATTCTTCTTGTTTTTTAGTTAACTCCGCACCCAACTAACACCAAAGTAAAAGCAAAAGGAGAAAAAAAAAATCAGTAATGAGAAAGTAATACGTACCATTATTGCGGAAATTGAATATGAAAAAATATGAATTATCACGATTTACCTACTTGAAATTTGGGCTTCTCTAAATCTGCTTATATATATATATATATGTGTTTAATTATAACGATTAATTTTATTATAAATCAATTTATAGCAGATTGATTTGAAAAACTGTTTCTATTGTCCTCCTTGAATGAGGACAAATTAAATGCCGTAAAGATTAGACGTTATGTTGTATACTAAACTGTTATAAAAATACAAAGCTTACTTATTATGTCCACTGAAAAGAAGCTTACATATTATAGATTCATTTTCTTTTATAAAAATCTACTATAATAGTAAAGTAAATAAATTCAAGTAAAATTTTTCATTTTACTTTTCTTTGTTTTGAACTAAATTTAATGGATTGGATGTATTTTACTCTTAATTTATAGAATTCTTTTTTCCTTTGTAAAGTATATTATAATAGATTTATCAAATTGATCCTATTATTATAGAGTGACTGTTAACAATATCCAAAAATTACATAGTATAGACGTTAAATTTTTTAATACATATTCTTTTTTTAAAAAATCCACTATAAAAATAAGGAAAATTAATGCAAAAAAGTGACTTTTCTAACTTTGATATTTTTAAACTAAATTTTACATACCATAAATTTTAATTTCGTTTTGTAGCATATTCTTTTCAATAATTTCACTAAAAAAATAAAGCAAATAATTCAAATAAAGTTTCTTTTCTAATTTCCATTTTTATAAGTTAAATTTACTCTAAATTAGATACAAAAATAAATTTTATTTAGATATTGACCTTTGAAACTCTATATTAGTAAACATTTACTTTTAGATTGGAGTGAATATATATTGTTGGGTAGGTTGGAGTGAATATATATTGTTGGGTAGATTGGAGTGAATATATTTATGTGTATATTCAATTATTTTCCTATTTGCGGCAAATATATTAAATATAAGTTATATTAGTTATTATTTAGACATAAAAAAGTGAATGATATTTTGATATCATAAAAAGTTGAATAGAAAAAAATTATAGAAATTTTTATAAATTCATTATTATAAGTAAATATATGATACTTCTTTCCTAACAATGGCTATAAATAATTAATAAATAGTTTTTAATTATTTTACTATTTAAATGTATTTAATGCGAGAATTTTACTTCTTTTTCCTTTAAATGATATTTCAATTATAAATTTTATTTAGATATTTACATTTGTAACTCTATATAATCTTGAATTTATTTCTTTAACTTTATTTATTGCATGAGATACAATTTTATATATATACTAGGTTTTTAGACCCGTACAATGCATGGGTATATAAATAAAAAGAACACGATTCACTTGGTTGCTTCAAATCTTGATTCATGATGTACTTGATAATGTTCGCTATTTTTTGTAGGCTCTAATAGAATTATGCTGATTACTATACTTGAAAAAAGAAGAGTTAAATTAGAATTATAAATTAATTAGAAGAAATCAGTTAGCCTACCTTGTAAATACCTTGCCCAATAGACCGGAATATTCAAATTAAGAGCTTTTATCAATATTAGCAAAATAACCTCACCACGAGCATATAAGCTCCAAAATCAATATATATATATATGTAATATGTATATATAGATACCTATGCAACTAAAATAATTCAATTTTTTTGGGTGAAAAAAATAATTCGAAATTTTTTGCTGGATAAAATAATTCAAAATTTAATAGTCATAACAATACCATTTCTCTTAATTATTACTAAATTTATGATTTCTTTTATTAATAATTAATGGCATTGGTGGTGAAATTGATATTGAATTTACATTGATGATAAAATAAAAATATTACGAGACCATTTAATGCAAAAAAGTAAGTAGAATTTATGATTCATAACCATTTTATTAGTGTTGAAAAATTAAATTGATAATTTATAATATTATAGTAATTAAAGTAACAATTTAATTTATTGACCACAACTTTTTCTCCCATATATATGAAATATATATCTTTCCATAAAAATTTATATTAACGGCATACATATACTCTGTTATATTATGTTTTAATTTATTTGATTTTCCGTACTACCTTTATTTAGTAAGAGGGACTTAAATATATATATTGATGCATGTATATATATGAAAAGTTTCACCATTTATTGTGCTACTTTTACTCATATACTTCCATGAGACATTACATAATTGAACTCTTATAAGTTTTGCTATCCTATTAAAAATGTAATTAATGAAGCTTAAATTTATATGATTATAAATTTTCTTAACTTTCCTAAAACTAGGAATATTTATTTATTGTTGAAAATACCATGGTGATTTAAATTTTTCTTTGGTACTACTTTGAAAATATTCTTCATTTTCATATATTGATTTCTTTCACAATTTTATGGAAGTTTTGTATTTAATGCATTATAAAATATAAAATATATATTTTCCTTACAAATAGTATTTATTAAAGCATTGACCTTTTTAACCCTACTATATTTACACATTTACTTTTCTAATCCCATTTATTGTCTTGTTATCAAGTTTATATATATATATATATATATGTGGGTAAATTGCACCGGTGGTCCAAAATATTTCATTAATGTTTTAAGTTGGTCCAAAATATTTTTTGGTAACTTGTTGGTACAAAAAGTTTCAAAACAGTTTCAATATAATACATTCCGTTAAATTCCCCTGACACCGTTAACATTTTGCTGACGTGGCGAGTCATATGTGTCACTTTTGACACGTAGAACCAATCACGGTGCGCCACGTCATTTAAGAGAAAATAAAATTTGAAAAAGTCTAATAAAAATACAAAAAAAAAATAATAAGTAAAATTTAGAAAAAAAAATTATTTTTTATTATTATTTTAAATTTTAAATTATTATTAAAAACATTTAAAATTATTTTTAAAAACATTTAAAATTATTTTTAAAAACATTTAAAATAATAAAAATAATAAAAATAATTTTAGAAATAATTAAATTTTTTTTTCTAAATTTTTACTATTTTTTGTATTTTTTTTTGTATTTTTATTGGATTTTTTCAAATTTTATTTTCTCTTAAATGATGTGGCGCATTGTGATTGGTTCCACGTGTCAAAAGTGACACATAGGATGCGTCAAGTCAGCAAAATGTTAACGGTATCAAGGGAAATTGACGAAATGTACTATATTGAAACGGTTTTGAAACTTTTTGTACCAACAAGTTACCAAAAAAATATTTTGGACCAACTTGAAACATTCATGAAACGTTTTGAACCACCGGTGCAATTTACCCATATATATATTATATAATTTTTCTTAATTTTTCTTAAACTATGAATATTTATTTATTGTTGAAATGACAATAGTGATTTGAATTTTTATTTAATACTACTTTGAATATTTTCTTCATTTTCATATATTTATTTTTTACTTTTTTTTATAATGAGGGGTTCCGGGCTTCGCCCATAATTCCCATGGTCGACGTAAGCACCCTACAAGTCCACGTAATAGGTCAGTCCGGCCAAACAGGTTGTGCATGAGGCATAATAGGGAGTTTTCTCATGCATGATTCATCTAACCCTATATTATTTTTATTTTTATTTTTCTAACCCTATTTATTGTCTTTCTATGAAGTTTATATATACTAGCTTTTTTGCCTGTGCGATGTATGAATTATTATTTAGAGTGATTATTTTTAGATTGATTTTTAAAATTTTGACATCATAATTGAAATTTTCATTAAGTTATATATATTCTTATATTGAAAGCATTCAATTATTAGTGCATATAATAACAAATTCATAATAATTGGAAATAAATTATAAAACCAAGTATGGATGAAGAAAATGATATTATTTAGAAAACATATTAAATTTTCTTAAATATCAAATTCTAAAAAATTGTAATAGATGGCCTCCATGTATTTTATAAGAAAAGTGCAAATAATGTATTTTTAATAATTTTTAGGGTAAATTACAAAAAAAAACCCAAGTTTTGTAAAATGTCTCAATTTTGTCCTAAATTTTGTTTTGTAACAGAAAAAACCATAAATTTTCTAAAATGTCTCAATAATGACATCTGTTATAACTTCCGTCAATTTTTGCCTACGTGTGACCTACGTGGACTGTTAAAGGGATCCACCATCAGCAGCAAAAATTGACGGAAGTTATAACGGATGTCATTTTTGAGACATTTTAGAAAATTTATGGTTTTTTTGTTACAAAACAAAATTTAGGACAAAACTGAGACTTTTTACAAAATTTGAGTTTTTTTTTTGTAATTTGCCCTAATTTTTAAATAGATTTATCCATTACTATTTTAAAAGTGTTTAATATTTAAACATATTTATTGCATATAATAAAATTTTCTTTTAGTTACTAATTATGTCAAAAGATTTTTTATAGATATTTATTTTAATAAATTGTATTTTTTATAAATAAATTTTGAGATTATATACTTTAAATCAAGGAGGTGCTTGTATAATAAAAATATTAAGTATTTAATGATTTATATACATTTACTTATTTAGTCTTAATTGTTTATATATTTATAATTATTTATTTAAACATTTACCTTTATGACCTTACACTATATATAAAATTACTTTTTATAAATAAATTTTGAGTTTGTATATTTTAAATTAAGAATGTACTTATATAATAAAATTATTAAGTATTTAATGATTATATGTTTTCACTAATTTAGTCTTAATTATATATATATATATTTATAATTATTTATTTAGAGATTTACGTTTATGACCTTATAACTTTTCTAATCCTATTTATTATGGGGATACAACATTATGTATATATATAGATATAGATAGATATATTAGGGGCATTAATATATTTGTAATTAGTTTTAATATATGTTTATATATGGATATGGATTCACTATTTTAGTCCTGTTAAATATGACCTTAATCGACATAGATTGGTTCAAGAGGTTCGATATTTGCTCATCTTAAGCAGTGTCTCGATTTCGAATATTGTGAATAGATAAAATTCATGCTAGAAAAGTTGTACTCCCTTAATGGACCGATCCGATTTGAACTGGATTGATCGAACTCGTTAGGCTTCTGAATAACATGGTATTAAAAAAAAAAGATGACCTTATTTAATTGCTAAAGGTAGTTCATTATAATATATATATATATATATAAATTAATAGATAGTATCTAAAGATATAGATAGTCTTAGATAAAATAAAATAAAAATATAGAAAATGGGGATTTTGGTGAGCTCAGTCCCACCAGAAGACATCCATCATCCCATCAGTTGAGTCGCGTTGAGTTGAGTCGAGCTCGCCATCGGCAACAGCGGGGGATAAGTTTCTGAAGCAACCACACAGAGAGATGCAAGCGCCTCCTTCAGGCGGCGGTGAACCAGCCCGTTCCGGGCTGGCCCGGTTCCATTCAGCTCCCGCGCCGTGGCTAGAAGCACTCCTCGAGGACGAAGAAGAGGACCCACTCAAGCAGAACCACTTCTTCACTCAGCTTCTGGCCGGCGCCGTCAACCCGCCTCCTCCCACCATCCCTTCCCGAACCTCCTCCGATCTCTCTGCTGCTTCTCCTTCCTACGGCGCGGGTGCTGCTTCCGGCCATTTCCTCCGGCAGAACAGCTCTCCCGCCGATTTTCTCGGTAGCTCCAGCATGGACGAGTCTGACGTTTACTTCTCCAATTACGGGGTTCCCGGGGATATCGATTTTGTGTCGCCTGACATGGGCGTCTCCCCGAGCGGGAAGCGTGGCCGGGGGCTCCAGTCCGCGCAGCAGCTTTCTGGAGATTACAATCCTCACAATCTGGTAAGTAATTCCCTCATCGGATTCCTGTTAAGAGCAGAACAGTTCCAATATCATGCTGAAGTTCGCATCTTTTTTTTTTTTTGGATATGTAGTAGTTTCTGAAATTAAATGTCCTCTGGCTTTGCATTTATTGGATTGAAGACAACGGAGCAACAGGACGGTGGTCAGACACGAGGCGGAGGAGGAGGAGGAGGAGTAGATGCAGCATGTATGGAGAAGCTGCTTGAAGATTCGGTTTCTTTCAGAGTGCGGGCGAAGCGTGGATGTGCTACTCATCCTCGAAGCATTGCTGAGAGGGTGAGTGAGTAGAGATCTTTTTTGTCTGTCTTGACCAGTTGTTGCCTTATTTTCTTTTCTGATATTTTGATTTGGTCCCAAGTAGGATTTTGTCCCTCCTACCCTTCGTGCCCAAGTGAAGTTCGTTAATGTTCTGATCAGTTGTATTCGTAGTTGACCATGTTGTCTCGGTTATAGGTGAGGAGAACTCGAATAAGTGACCGGATAAGGAAGCTCCAAGAACTCGTGCCCAACATGGATAAGGTTCGCTGCTTCATCCCTTTCCTCTTCATCCATTGGGTTGTATGTTTGAACAGCCAAGCAGGACAAGTTTCTCTCCTTTGTTATATATTTTATTTGTTTGTATCCCTTTACACCTGCTAGCCTTCTTTCTTTCCTTTTTTTCCTCTTCTTCTTCTTCTTTTTCTTTTCAGATAACCAAAGTTGCATTAATTAAATCCTGCTGAACAACTTGCTTTTAGAGTACTTTCGAAGGATCGTTCTAGTATTGATCTGTCAGCTTTGTTGGCCTCAAAGTACTTTTGAATTCATTATGGTGCTCTCCGTCTTCCATCGGCTCTGTGGCACAAATGCTTTTATCAAGTATAAAGTATATTTAAAAGAGTTAATGTAGTATGATGGTCTGGGTGATCTTTAGTAAGGAGAGCAAGATGGGTTGGTTGTGTCAAGCATCCCCCTTTGGCTTCTACACATGTTCCGGTATTATATTGATGGATTTTTGCTGTTCCATGTTCGCAGTTGTGGTTGTTGCGGTTTGTGGTGTCCTCACGTGGTCCTTTAGAATAAGTACGCAAGGTTGCCGAATAATTTGAAGTGACTATTTTGTGAAAATATCTGTAGAGTTACTAGCTTATGGGGAATATTACGATTTAAGTGAGAAATTCGGATGCGTATAGCTGGATGTGTACACTTGGGTAGCCACCTTACTGAGCTTGCCAACAGGAGTGTTGGGGCGAAAGTACTATATTGACCGTATCCCTAAATATGGTTTGGATGCTTTGCCTTGGGTTCATTCTGAGGTTTATGCGATATATATGTTCTTTGAAGGAGACTTGCGTAATTGTTTCAGAGAAGTCCCAAGTGGATCGTTAATATCTAAATAGAAGGCAAAATAAAGGATTTTGAGGAAGATGTCTAGAATATTTTTTATGGTCTCTCCATTAGCTCTGTTCCCTCCCTAGACAAGCTTGAAAATTCAATGCTCACTTAGTGGTCGGCGCTCACAGCAAACAAATACTGCGGATATGTTGGACGAGGCAGTGGAATATGTCAAGTTTCTTCAGAAGCAGATTCAGGTATGTCTGGTCGGTTTGATACTTGTCCTGCACCCTGTTGTTCTGATTCCCAGTAGTTAATTTGTTCAGTTTGCCTTTGCTTCTTTTTGGAGTAGAATTGCTTATTTACCTTACCATTGGTGAGACTTCCACTCACTACAAAGTAATAGGAGCATGCCATGTGGGGTTTCTATGACCGGTCCAGTATGAAAAATTGCAGGAGCTATCTGAGCTTCAGAAGAACTGTAGATGCACTAAGAGAGAGTAAATTAGACGGAGGCACCACAGCAGCGGGTACTGCTACCTGCGGCGGCAGCTCAGCTGCACCTCGCCACCACCTCCTCCTGCACGAGCCTGCCGTCAGTCTCCTAGGATTGACCAACATTTCATCATATATTGGGCCACTCCTCCCTAGATATAAACTGGTGTCCTACAAGTCCGAGTAATCCGTTTCCCTAGATATAGTTTTAGTGGCTACAGTTCCTCTTAGGAATGAGAAGACTCATTATAAGGAGGCTGCCATTCCTAATTCTGAGAATATATATATATATATATATATATATATATGTCATTTAATTTAACCATATCCTTTCCGTGGAGGAACCATCATCTGTGCAATTCCACCATTCTTGATAATACCTTTGGTTCGTAGGATCGCCCTCTCCCCGTATATGCTCAATAATGATCTGAGAGGGGTACAACCTGTAATTCCTTTCGGATCATATATTCCCCAACCAGCATGCACTCTCCATTAGCTTCTCACTCGTGTCGAGTACTCTGTCCGGTTTGTGGAAAAAAGCAACAATGGCAACCCAGAAAGCAAAACTTTGCATGAACATTTATAAGATGCTACGTTCAAAAGAGAGAGTGGCATGCATCCTACAGAGCGGAGGATCCTAACACATACAGTAGCCTAAAACAAGTTTGACAATTAAGCCTAGTATAAACGAAAAGATAGATATTTTCTGAAACATTACGGCGAACTGCTACTGGGCGTTCAACAAGTCGGTGACACTCTTTGCCCTAGATAAACTAGATGCCAAGAAAGGGCCATCAAGGTCAAGATGTTCAGCAGCGATGAGTATGAGTTAAGGCTCTTCAACCTCTCGTTCAACTTAGCTACCCTGGCCCTAAGAGCAGCCTCCTCCGCACTGTCTGCTACTGGCGAGGCCACTGCCGTGCCTGCGGCGGTAGGTGCAGTGGATGCAGGAGCTTCTCCAGCTGGGCTCGACTCATTTGTTTGCCTGCCTCCGACTCCGACTCCAACTCCAACTCTGAGCTCCTCGCCAAAGAATTCCCTTCCTCTGCCTTCTTCCTTCTCTAGCTTCATCCTCTCAAACATTACCTACAGAAAACAGTATGTAATTAAGCGGTAACAATACCAACCACTAGCGTATGTATTAATAGAGTCATGCTAATCTCATATTCGTACACAGTAGGTGTTAATTACGCTTCCCAACCTTGGTGGCTCTTGGCTCCAAGTACAGCATATTGAAGCAGACCATCAGGAGAGAGGCCAAGAGATTGTAATTCTGCAGCATCTCCGGATTACTCGAAAATAGCCGCCTCTGGTGGCTGAACATGTGCCCCAAGAGAGACCCTCCGATGCTATAAGCCATGGCTCTGAAGTAAATTGGGTAGAGCTTGCTCTGCACCAGGGCAAACTGCTGCCTGGGGAGTGTCTTCGCCAGCACGCGGCTTGAGATGAATGTGACCCAAGTGCACATCCCATAAGCCACTGCGAATCCCAGCAGGTTGACCAGACCCATAAGAGAAGTAGGCATCAGGGACCGTGAAGCCAACAGCTTGTAGCCCATCTCCTTGATTTTGCTGGGCCCTGCCTTCACCCGGCCCTTGGCAGTCTCTTTAGCTCTTCTCCCCTTCTCCGCGGCCTCGGACAAGCTCCTAACTGTTTCACCTATCGTCTTCTTGGCATCTTCTTTCGCTTCCTTTGCAGCGTTTTTGGCTCTATCTAATTGTTCCTCGACATAATGGGCTCCCTGAGACAAGGATTCTTTTGCCCCTTCCTTAGCTCCCTCGAATCTCTCCTTGGCATCATGGGCTCTCTGAACCACAGATTCCTTAACCTCTCTAGCCTCATCCCTGGCACCCTCGAACTTCTCCTTAGTGTGTTCCTTGGCATCGTGGGCTTCACGGGACACGAATTCTTTCGCTTCACCTGCCTCCCTCCCAATTTCATGAACCGTGGCTGCTGCCTCGTCTCTGGCCTTCCCGAGGGTGCTGGAGATCACATGCTTGCACTTCCCGTAGGCGTCGCAGATGAGCTCTTTGGCCGCAAACCCAGGACCATGACCAGATTCGTGCAATTTTTGGTCGGAGTCCTCTTCCTCCCGTGCCAAGTTGTCATCTTTGTCCCTGGCCCGGGCTTCCTTATTAGAACTAGAAGCGGAGAGGGAAGTAGTGTCGGGGGAGATGGAGACCTTAGTGTTGGGGTGGCCGTCCTGGTCGTACTCGACAACGATGGTGCGGTGACCGTCTTTGACGATGACTGCATCATTATTGATGTCTGGCGGGTGGGTGTGAGGCCGAGGGGTAGGGGAGGGACTGGGAGACCAGACCCCAGCGGCAGCGAGGGAGGTCGCCACCAGACAAATGGCCACCACATTCATCATCTCAGACAGTACTCTTAAAAGAAATCAAAAAGACTCCTGATGGATGGATCAGACTCATGCAAACACAATCTCTCTCTCTCTCTCTCTCTCTCTGTCTCTCTGGGATTCTAGACTGACTGCTAAGCTATGCGTGTGCTGATCCTCTTCCTCCTTTGCCTTTGCTAACAAGAAGACAAAAGTAACTGAACTCAAACAGATATCAACATCCCCATCCCATATATCGATCCCCTTCCAGCTCCTTCCGACGACAGCGATGGAACTTCCGCAGCAAGCAGTATGAATGAATATATATATATATATGTATGAATAACTGACACGCGTAAAACCGGTTCTTCCACGTGGATGCGCACGTGTCTGCAGTGGATAAGGTCCTCCCCTCCCTCCCCTCGGTAACTCCTCGTCACAGAACCAAACGGTCCAGTTCTCGTCGTAAAGGGAAGGCCCAAAGATGTATTTGCCGGAGACCGGCCGGGCCTTCTCAAACTTTTTTTATTCTCTAGTCTGCAGATATAGCTATCCATCCATCTATATCTATATAATATAATACTAGGAGAATTGCCCCGTGCATGGGTTGTGTTATATGTATATTGGTGTTCGTGTATTTACATTACAGTTTTTGATAAATGTATATATATAGAAAAAGTTCAACGCAAAAATTTTAGCTCAAACTTTGATATTTTTCTATTATTTCCTTCTGGCCTACATAAATCTTTGTTGTGCAATGCTATATTACATAGGTATATCGCAACTCGTAAATTGTAGTCAGCATATTTACATTGAAAGAATAAGAGAGTACGAAAATTAACGTTGAAAAATATATAGAAACCAACTAAATAGTAGAGTTTTCGAGAGGGAAATAATATATTATAACTTTATCAGATAGGATTTATCTCCAAAAAAATTATCATATTGGAATTAACGCATGTACAACATTATATATGTATATTTTTTCATCTCGGTAATTCACTAATGAACTTTTTTCACATATTAGTATACATAGATTGCTTCGTTTGACATAATTAATTATGTACAGTTTAATGTGAAGAGCTTAATCCTATTAAGAGACAAATGAATTGCTTTAACTGATAATAAAAATTGATGAAATGCCCTGCACGTATAAGAGACAACACAAACGTTTTACGTGGTCTGCCCACTTATTTTTTTAACACCACCTGACCAAACAATAAAATGCTATTAATTAGATTAGAATTCAATAATGATAAAATCACTCCAATTTTCTTGAAAGTGTTGTTTTGTAAATTATAATAAAATATTTGCATTGAAGTGGTTGATTAATTTATATATTTGGATGGTGTACTTAAACGCAAGATAGTCACTACTGATTTCTTATTAATTATACTTAGTGTATTTTAATGCAACAGATGATTGAAGTCTAACCCTCTTTTAGGCACAGTATAATTTTGTATTTTTTTGATGTCTTAGGATTTACTTTCTCTTAAATCGTTCTGTTCAGTATTTGTGCGAATGGTCTGTGCTAATAATATGTTTGACTTCTCCTTCGGAGTCTCTTTATTAATTAATTGGTTGTAGTAGTGGAAGTTTAGTAATAAGTAATAACAAAATAAAATAAAAAATCAGTTGAGAATTAACAGCCAAATTAATGATAAAAATAAATCATAGAAGAAGAAATTTTCTATTAAAGTGTGAAAATAATATACATAAAGAGTAGTGAGTACGATCTCAATGAACTAATAAAGGTTGGACGGACTATTTCCATTGTCCTTTTTTTTTAGAATTATATAATTCATTCATTTTGTAATTTATGCCTTACAAAAAAATGAAAATTTTTTCATTAAAAATTGAGTAAGAGAGTAAAATAACATATTAAACTTTAAAATCAAATAAAATCTATATTTTGGTTTTTGCCTAATAAGACACAACATAGTAAATGAGAAACTTGCTTTCTTTATTTATATAGTATAATAGAATAAATTATTAAATAAAACGAAATAAAGTAGAGCATAAAATGATTGGAACTCTTCCTAAAAAGTCCAAAACTTTATAACTTAATAATACATAATTATTGAAATAAAATGAAATAAAGTAGAGTTGCAAGAGTATAAAATGATTGAAACCTCTATAAATGTCCAAAACTTTATAAATTGGCATTATATATATATATATATTCTATATATTACAGAAAGAAAAAGGAGAAACTTATCTAAGTTTCATTTTTTTGGTTAATAAAAATAATAAATTAACTTTCAATTTCAAAAATATCCATGGTAAAATAATTTAACAAATTAATAGCTATTAAATCAGTTGAAAGATAAGGTTAAATTAGTAATTTTATATATTTCTACTTCACTACTGCTTCCCATTTTCTCTCCCTCTTTGCCTCTCTTCTCTCTAATATTCACCGAGTTTCCATCTTTTGCTTTATTATTTATCAATTCATAATCCTTAATAAAATATCACTTTTAATTTTCTCGAGAAACTCTGCGTACATTTGAAAAAAATTACCACATCAATATTACAAAAGGGAGAAGGAAGTTAGTTTGTGTAACTTTCCTTCCTGATGATATCCATTACAAAATAGCGCCATTAAATATGAAAGAAATTGAGATTCTATCAGTAAATTCACACATTATCTGTGACTATTAAATAACTATTCATTATCCTCCTCTCTCATCTCTCCACTTTCTCTCTCTTCTTGCACGCCGCATTTCTAATAATTTTTAATTAAAGAAATTAGGTTTGCCTCTATTTAAAAATTGGCCAAAAAATCAATTTTAAAAACTACTCAAATAAAAATAAAAGTACTTTAGATATACATTTTATAAAAATAATTTAGCTATACATTTTCTAAAAGTAATTTAGATATACTTTAGATATAGTTGCAAAAAGATCAAAAATACTTTAGACATACATTTTCTAAAAATAATTTAGCACGGTTATAATCTTCAAATAAGAATTTGATTTAGTTCCGTACGTAGCACGGCTCCTCTCTAGTATTATATTATTGGAAGATTTGTATTAATGTATATAATAATGCAAAAGAAAATGTAAATACCGTACATAGCATGGTGTGCGATCTAGTCTATCCATATTCCAAAAATTGGGAAAGAAATTAGTTGATGTAACATCTTATTGCTGGAAATGCCCATTAAAAAATAAAATAAAAAATCATGAATCATTTAATTATTGAAAATTAAAAGGCAATTTAATAAATCTCATTATCTTTGACCTCTTAATAACCCAGTTCTCCCGCTCCTCTCTTTCGCCCTTTCTTTCTTCCTTGTCTCTCTCTCGGCAAATTTCCCTTTATAAAATCTATTTGTCTTTTTAAAATTCTATTAATATTGTCAATAAATACACTAATTATTACTTTTTTAAAGGTAATTAGAACATTGACTAGCGCTCCATGCGAAAGCATAATTAAATTTTTTTTTATTTATAATGGGGGCGTATGAGTATCATTCAATTAATTTCATGATTCACGTGAATATCCTACAAGCTCACGAGATATGTTAGTCCGGTCACATGCCATACGGTAGCCCAAGAGGAAATATTCTCTCGTATAGTTTATGCAGTGACTCGAATCTACAACTTTCCCAGAAAAGTCACACTCTTTAACCACTAAATCGATCCTATTGGGTGTGAGTTAACAAAAAAATTGTTAATTTACATTTGATAAATAGGACGATATTTTTACATGCTCCGTTTATCTACATAAGGTATGACATGTACGCACCGTTTGCATGTAAATTATGTCCTTTCTATTATTTGTAGGGGAAATAGAATTTCCTGGGCGAGGAAAATAGAGGAAAAAAATTGAGGGGAAATTAAAATAAGAAGGGGGAGATAAAAGGGAGAAACGTGGATGCATTAATAGAAGATATATAAAAGACTTTGAGAGGAGGGACAGAGCACAAAAAGATGTACACGTGTTCTCAAATAGAAAAGAGATCAAGAAAGTTGAGGGCAATTTTATCCTCAACAGTGCTGTAATATATATTCTTTTGGTGTGTATCTTAATTTTCGAAAGTTCAATCAGTCTGATTAATTCAATTCGAGCTCTCCTAATCAAGAATTTTACTCTCAATGGTGCTCTAATACATATTTTCTAATTTTTCACATTTTGTTTATATCTATGTTACCTGGGTGACGAAATATGATATTAGAGCCAAGTTTGCAAAATTTTTGGGAGAGAATGGAATGGATATTGTAAGATAGTTTAATTTCAATCTGTAAGATAGTATAAAAATTACAGTAAGTAAGAATAAATTTAGGTTGAAAAGAATAAAAAAAATCCAACTTCATATATTTCTTTTTTATTAGTCTTGGGAATATTCTAATTTTGAAAAGAATAAAAAATTCTAACTTCATATATTTCTTTCTTATTAATCTTGGGAATATCTCAATTTTGTAAATCATGTTCGATATTTGCAATTCAAACTTCTTGTGCGTTATGAAGATCTTAGTTAAATTCTATCATTAGCATAGAAAATTCAGTTTGAGCTTAATGAAATGAATAAATACTACTAGTATCTGAACTAGCACTAGATTTTCAACGAGAGAGTTTTTTAAATAATGCAAACATCTTAATTTCTTTTTACAAGATCTTGGGTAAATTGAAGAAAGTAAGTTTAATTTTAAGTGCCTTTAGGTGTTGTGCGGTCGCCATTGACCAACGGTCTCACTGCCTCTCCCAGGGACTTACTTATGATACCACAACTATCTAATAAAACACTTTCAAAGCACCTAAATTTATTCTTATTTACTGCAATTATCACACTATCTTGCATATTGAAAGTAAAATATCTTACAATATCCATTACATGCTCCCCAAAATTTTTGTGAACATGGCTCTGATGCCATATTTCGTCACCCAAGTAATATAGATATAAACAAAATGTAAATTTTATTAGCAAATAAATGAAGAAATTCTTTCTATCTAGAAGTTCAAACAAAAAATCCATAAAACTGAAAATTGAGCAAAAAAGTGCAGTGCTTTGGTTTTGAGTGTTTCTCTCTCAATGGTGATTTCATCTCTGAATATAGGGCAAGGGTTTTACCCTCAACGATGCTCTAATATATATTTGTTTAATTAAAGAATATCATTGGCCTTTTAAGCACTTTGTAATTGCAACGGGACACTAAATTTACAAAATGGCTATACATGATATGATGTATACAATTAATTTACTTATTTATTTATTTTTTGTTCACATTTTGGTATTAAAGCCATGTTCGCAATATGGTATCAGTGTGCGTTGTTCAATTGTAAATTGCTATTGTAATATTTTATTTTCCCAAAATTACAATTTGAATTGAATTATCATTTTTGTTATTTGACGTAATTCATTGTTAAAATGGATAGAATGCTCTATTAGAATTCAAAAGTCTTGATTTTTATGTTAAAATAGTAACGATAGAGAAAAACGCGCACTCTAATTATTTATTTTATATTGAATTCTTATTTTTGTTATTTGTGTAACTAATTAGTTGAAACTCAGCGAGTCAAGATTATATTAAATTTTAAAAAGAAATTTTCTCTTAAAATAAAAATATATATACATGTAAAACGTAGTGGCTATATTTTAATGAATTAATCAAAATGGAATGAAAAAATTTATATGAAAATATAAAAATAAATATATTTTCCTTTTTATGAATTAAATTCATGCATTTTCTAATTTTTGCCTAAGTTAATAATAAAATAGCAAGACAAATTTTTTTTATTAATGATGATGATTATTATCATTGTTATTATCATCATCATAAAACAAAGAATTTTTATTTTTTTTTCCTAATAAGACAAACTACTCATTAGCGAGCCTTGCCCAGCGCTCGCACAACCCATGGCTCTAGAGCTCCAGACCGGGCAAGCCATGGGCCCGCCGAAGCTAACCAAACGAAAAAATTGAATCCAATTTCAACCCTGCTGATTTTTATTCCCTCCTTATTCTATTACATCTTAATTTCTGTCACCTACTAAACGCACACCTTGTACAAGAGTTATGCTTATTGGAGGTGAAACCCCAGAAATCGATGAAGATTTTCCACGGATTCCAAACAAATATTTTGAAGGAAAATCATTCCCTCAAAAAAAAAAAAAACTCATTGGAATGACTTTTCAACGGATTTCCGCAAAAAATTATGTTGGATATTATAATTTAATAATGAATTCTTGTATTCTTGCGCTTGAGACCTGGGTTCCCAATATGGCAGGTGCCCATTTTACCATCAAATAAATTTAGGGAAAATTGAACATAAAATATAAAATATTTTATAAAGGAAACACTTTGTTATAAAAATAAAATTTGTAATTTCTTTTTACATATTTCATAATTTGTTACCATGTTGAGCAAATCATTAATTTCAGGTTAACGACATCAAGTTTTTCTACCAGAAATCTAATTTTTTTACATATTGATATTGATATTGATGTTGATGCATATGCATGCTGCTGAATAAAGTGTGTGGATAATTCCTCCGTATTGATTCATCTAACAACTAAATAATAAATAATGATAAAGCAAAACATGACATTGGCGGGGGCAATAGAGTTACTGATATATATATATATATATATTATAATATATAATATAAATAAATAATATACATATATATATATATATAGGTGGAATTCGAAGATCAAGCAAACATTTGAAGAGAGATTGCTCACAATCGCATCTTCGTCCACAAGACAAGAAACAATTATTGGACCCAACAAACTAATAATCAATGCATTCTTTATCCACCAGAAAATTTGCCGCTGCAATATAAACATTATAATCATGTATAAGGAAGGATGTTACATTTGCTCGTTACTTTCTTCTTTTGTTCTCAGTCTTGCAGTACGTTTGAAATATATTTTATACTTCGTTTGCCATTTTTTTTTTAATTTTTTGTTTATATCCTGATATATTAATCTATTTTTCGGATACCAAATCTATCGATAGCTGTTGGTAGCTTGCTAGGATGCACTACCTTAATTAGCGAGAGAATCCATTGTAGATGCTAATTGAAATGGCCAACAACGTATCAAATGAAGAGAGAGGGAGCTACAACTAGAATGGAGGTGAGGATTTTTTTCCCCTTGAAAGGTCAAATGAATCCATTAAAATCCACCACAAAAAGGGATACATGGAGAGAATGACCAATTGGATATTATGAGACAAGAATAGACGGTTTATCTACCGAGCAAATGACAAAGGAAATAAGTGAAAATCACTCTGAAAAAAATAGATATAATCATCATTTGCTATTATGAAATTGTTAATTTCGATTTCAACTTGCTAATTGCATTTTATTATGGACCCCAATGAAAATTGGGAAAAGAGAGCATCCTTCTCCTTAATCCATGATGAAATCCTACTCCTTATGGATACCACAACAAAGTAGATTAGGTATAGTGTATTGTGTCGATATCCGAGTGTAAAATCCAATCACATATCACAACCATTAGATAGAAAACCAATCGACATAACCCTAAATAGACCAATTCCAAGATAGTCATAGCCAAAGCTGTGAGGTCTTCTTTGATCGATTCAAACCAGCGATCACCGTTAGGGAAGCCGAGACCTGTCCAAAACCAATAAAAAAGACAAAGCCACAAAAAGCCGGTTTGAGCAGGCGGGAGGTAAGACCATTCAGACTAGTGGCGCAATATCAATGTGCTGAGCGGGAATGCTGTCGCTGAAAAGAAGTAAAATAGTCATAGGTGAGAAATCACAACGTAAAATAGGAGAAAAGTTGGTCAAATCAGGGTGGAGGCCTGCCACGCTGTCACCGGTTAAGGGGCATACAGGGAGTGGACAGTGGTCAGGTGACGATCAGGAGGTGGCGCCGCCGCTGCTGCCGCTATCTCCCAGTCGTCGACGATTCAAAGGGTCGGGGATATACATATACATATACATATATATACATACACATACACATACACGCGTATATTGTCGGTAAAAGAATAATTGACGGTAAAAGAAAAAACAAAAAAGGGGAAATTCAATATTCCATTCCATGGACTGGGATGAGGCTATAAAGAAAAAAGGCTAAAAGACGATCCTGTTGAATATCCCAGAAAAAGCACTCATGTTGATATATATGATATGCCATTTCCATATTCTCCTCAGATATATATATATATATATGTATAACAAAGTGATGGAATAATATACATATACAAATGTATTCATATTACAAAATGAGAATAAAGAAGACACGACTTTTGGGATCTTGGGAGGCCTATATCTATCTCTATCTTCACTTCTTTCCCTTATCTTTTCTTTTGCTTTATATCCGCTTCGGGGGGAAAAAAACAAATGGGAGAATCATAAAATATGCTGCCCTTTTTGTCCCAAAGACTTATCGACAACGGGTTCCTTATGACCATCATCAAGTTAAAAATTTTGACCTCTCGAACGTTCATCGTCGACGATTTACCGATTTAGTTCGATGTCGTGGTCATATTCGATTCTATTTTTCTCACAATATCCGTTTAGAGGAGCTCCTCAGTTGTTCAGATTGTATATGTGCTTGGTTAGTCTTAGAAGATCTGTTATCGGGTCTTATTTGCACGATAGTATGTGGTTGTGATTGGTTTCTGCATGATGTGCGGTTAGTTTTCCTTGTTGGTGTTGTAATATACCTAGTAGTTCTATGGTCAGGACAAACACCGACAGTGTCATGGCTAGGATAAACTTTGACAGCGTCGTGATTGGGTAAGACGTCGACAATATCATATGATCAATTAATGTATATTATGTTTGCTGATTAATAAAATATATCCTTTCCAAAAAAAAAAAAAGAAACTGACTCCTTATTATTCACAATTTAAATGAAGTAAATTTTCTTTTCAAAATTGTACTAAAGTTGCCGGCGGCCCTATGCCCCTTTGACATGAAGATAATATCACCCTTATATTCATGTATCAAATTAATGTATATCACGGGTACATGCATATATGACAGACGCACCTGCGCTATCCACGGATTTTAAAAAAAAAAAGGAGAAATGATTAGGGAAAAAAGGCAAATAAGGACGAAAAAAAAAAGGAGGGCGAGAGGTGAAAAGGAAAGTGAATAAGTGAATGTAAAAATTATTTCACAAAATTATTAAATTATTCAAAACATAGTGGTTGTAATTAATTAGAGAGAATGTATCATGTGTATTGTAACATCAGAAAGATGAATGTGTTTTGATACAGTGACACAAGGCGTAATTCAGAATCAAGAAATTTTAGATTCGATCCTTACTAATGGGACTTATGTATCTCTTTATTTAACTTTTTTTTTACTAGACTTATGTGGTTCTTTTATCACTTAAAAAAATTGACACCAAAAAAAGGAAAGTTTTGCCTTTGTATAAGAGTGTAGATATATATATATATATATGTATGTATGTACATGTATATAACAAAACAATTGCCATTAGTTAAAGGAGGAAAATAATCCAGTTAATTTAACGGTCAGTACTCTTCTCTTAGATAAATAACAACTTCGGATGCTTAATGAAAAAAAAAAAAAGGAAAGTGACCGGAGATTATTATCATTAGATCACCCTTCATTTTGATTGAAAGACTCTTCTCTTTGTTAATATATGTTACGTACATAGACTCCAATAGAATACTTTAATGGCTCGTTTGGTTTCATAGTAAAATTTTAAAATTCTACCTTAATTTAATTATATCAACAACAAAATAAAATAATTTATACAAAATCAAATGGTGTGCTGCATTTATATCACTCTTTTTTCATAACAAAACAAAATAACTCATATAAAGTCAAATGGTGGATCCCATTTATATCACTCTTTTCCAAAATCAAAATATATTTTAAAATCTTACTTTGAAATCAAACACAATATTAAAATGTGAATGTTCACAATGCGTTAATTCTTATAGTAGCAATATACTCAAATAAATATCAACATGAGGGAAGGAAGGAAGGAAGGAAAAAGATGGATGATGAGAGACCAGAAGGCCTAAAATAAGGAAGGAACTATTACTTACTCTAACTAAACTTTCACGAGGCCCCTCTACTTCCAGAAATTTGAAATTGCAAAGCAAAGCGCATTCTAATCCCATCTCACCGAAGTAAACATATATTTGTTTCTTCCTTCTTCTTGTTGTTTTTTTTTTTTGCTAAGTAAACATATATTTGTTACAGTATATATATGTTTTGTCCCTTTCTCTTGGATTATGATTAGGATTATTTTTATATAATAAGGATTTAGTAACAGAAGATCAAAAAAAGAAAATTATTATCTTAGAAGGAGCTGAGCACCCATTGATTCATGTTCTTCCGCTGACAATATAATATCCTCTTTGGGGGAAACAATATAATTATCTTTTTAGTTTTAACCAAGATGACGTATATAATACTATTCATAATAAGGGTTATTACGCAAAATCTCGTGGTAGCATTCGTTTATTAAATTTATCAATGATTTAAAAATTGCTTAGAAAAGTTTATGGTTTAAATATAGTTTCAAATATATTCTGACATTAATTTCTTAATCAACATTTAACGGTGTTACTGACGTAGAATATAAGCGAGTTCATTCTTATCACCGTGGTCCTTTGCCTATAATAGATTTAAAAAAAATTAAAATTAATAGGTTTGAAACCTACTTATATTTCCTTGAAGATAAATTGACGGCGTAATAGATTTATAACAAAATATAAATCATAATCTCTTTGGGATAATTTTTAAAGTAAGAAATATATTTGAGAGTACAGTAAGATTATGTGACATATGACGTAAATATTCATTCATAATATCTTCGTTGACGGTGATAAATTTGCAAAGATTGTTTTGTGTGCCACGTATGCAGTATAGAAGGATCCCTTTGTTTTTTTACTTTTGTTTTGTTGTGTGCTGAAAAGGAGGACATTCCTCTCTCTTTCATTCTATGATATGATATTATTATTATTATTTTGGGAAAAGACCCTTATGCATATCAAGTACTCAGTTATGGGCAAGATTACTCTAAGTGCAGCATCGAAGATTACTTGGAAGGCGGGGGGGTGCCTCAGTAATTTCCTGTATGATGTTATTAATCTGCACTGCAGATTATATCATTTAGTTTGAGTGGTTTGAATTTGTTTTATAGGGTTTAAGGTTTGTAATGTGAGAGTTTAAAGTTAATAAGAGAGCAGACATGAATTTATCCAAATAATAATTATATTCGTATATCTAAGAAAATGAAAACAAGCTATCAAATCCTCTCTCTTACGCACAATTATATTTCTGAAATTGAAAGTAAAGTGAGAGTTTTTGGTGTCGTGTTGTTCCTTTCCGAATGGCTTTCGCCAAAGTCTACCAATAAAAAACCTTATTTGATAGTTCCAAACAAAAGTTAAGAAAAATATAAAACAAATAAGTACTGTGAATCTTGTGGTCTCTCAAGACAATATACCAAATATTTGGTGGAAAGTTACACACCACCATAGATGTGTGGATCAAATGGGATTTATGTAATGATGAAAGGGAAGGATTTAAAATCTTACTCAAAAGAAAAAAAAAAGTGTTTAAAATACCAATTACGAGACAATTACATTAAAAAATAAATGAGAGGTAGAAAAACAAATGAGATATGAAAATTTAAATTATTTAATAATAATTGAGTAAAAGAAACACTTATTTTATTAAGTATAAAATTTAATTTAATAAATTAAATTAATTTTTACTTAATGATGCTTTTAACACTCATCTTTTCTATACTATTTTATTTTAATTTTTAACTAATTAAATACTTATTTGCCTTGCCTTTGCCTAATCAGACAATTATGCAACACCCCAGCCTGAAATTAAAAAAATTAACAAAACAATAAACTCACGGAATCTAATTTATAAACATTTTAATTAATTATTACTTATTTAAAGTGATGAAACAATACTCATATTTTTTCAACCACCTTCCCCCCCTCTCTCTCTCTCTCTCTCGCCCCTTCCACTGCTGTTACTGTTAGCTTCATTTCTTTTTTCTTCTGTCTTTTGTTGTTGTTGTTGTTGTTGACCTCCTGTTGTTCTCTCTCCTCTTCTGTTGTCCTTGCATACTCTCCTCACCTCTTCTTGTTCTGTTTTCTCTGATCAATCTCCTCCACACCCACACCCACACCCCACTCCCCCTATTCTTTCTACAGTGCAGGATCAGACCTCCTCTCTACCCTTCTTTTCTTTACCTCTCTTTCCCTGGGTTCGGGCCTCTTCCTTTCTTCTTCTTCTTCTTCTTCTTCCTCCTCCTTCTCCTTCTCCTTCTTGATTGATTGATGATAAAAAGCTAATGTTACTGATTAAAACAGGCGTGATCGTGATCGATGACGACAAAGCTGGTAGTGGAAGTTGTAGATGCAAGCGATCTCATGCCCAAAGATGGACAGGGCTCTGCCAGTCCCTACGTCGAGGTTGAGTTCGACGGCCAGCGCCAGCGCACCCACACCAAGCCCCGAGACCTCAACCCCCAGTGGAACCAGAAGCTCTTCTTCAACGTCAACGGCGGCCCCACGGACCTCCACCACCGCATCATCGACGTCGTCGTCTACAACGACCGCAACCACGGCCACCACAAGAACTTCCTCGGCCGCGTTAGGATCTCCGGTCACTCTGTCCCCTTCTCCGACTCCGAAGCTTCGGTTCAGAGGTACCCTCTCGACAAGCGTGGCCTCTTCTCCCACATCCGGGGCGATATATCCCTCAAAATCTACCTCCTCAATGTCCCTCATGAGTACGATGAATATGGGCCCAGCTCCTTCCCTAATTTTCGTCCTCCCCCCCAAAATGCTAATACTGCTGATGCTGATGCCGCCGCCGCCGCCACTACTACTCCTACTATTCTGCAAGATATGGATTTCAATCATGATAAGCTTGTAAATGAAGGCCGCGGCCATATCCACGCTCATGCTGATGATGATCAATATACTACTAGTGATAATTATAATAATAGTAATAAGAAGAACAATACCAAGGAGGAAATTACAAAGCAGGAAAAGGACGCTGCCCGCAGGACCTTCCACTCCATTGGAACTAACAGCAGTGGAGGCACCGGCCGACCCAGCCCTTCCCCTGCACCCCCTCCTCCCTTCTCAGCACCACCCGGACTCGATGCCCATTTCATGAAGGCAGGCCCTGGCCCCACCAGCGTCGTCCGCATGCAAGCCCCCAAGCTTACCCAGAACCCTGAATTCTCTGTGGTTGAGACTAGGCCCCCCGTGGCAGCCCATCTCCGGTACCGGGGCGGGGACAAGACCACCAGCACTTATGATCTCGTCGAGCAGATGCACTTCCTCTACGTGAGTGTGGTCAAGGCCAAAGATCTCCCCAACATGGATGTCTCTGGCAGTCTCGACCCTTATGTGGAAGTGAAGGTTGGGAATTACAAGGGGATCACCAAGCACCTGGAGAAGAACCAGAACCCGGTGTGGAATCAGATATTCGCCTTCTCCAAGGAGAAGCTGCAGTCCAACTTCCTTGAAGTGACTGTCAAGGACAAGGACATCGGGCTGGATGATTTCGTGGGGAAGGTCACCTTCGATATAACTGAGGTGCCTCTCCGAGTCCCGCCCGATAGCCCCTTGGCTCCTCAGTGGTATAAGTTGAAGAATAAGAAGGGGGAGAGTACCACCACTATGAAAGGGGAAATCATGCTTGCCGTTTGGATGGGGACTCAGGCTGACGAGTCTTTCCCCACGGCTTGGCACTCTGACGCCCACACCGTCACGCACGCTAACCTGTCAAATACCCGATCCAAGGTCTACTTCTCACCGAAGCTCTATTACCTCCGAGTGCACGTCATTGAAGCTCAGGATCTGATCCCCCACGAGAGAGGCCGTGCTCCCGACGCGTACGTAAAGGTCCAGCTGGGGAATCAGGGCAGGGTCAGCCGACCTTCCCAGATCAAGACCACCAATCCTATATGGAATGACGAGCTCATGTTTGTCGCACCTGAGCCGTTCGAGGATTCCATAATTGTCTCTGTCGAGGACAGAGTTGGACCTGGGAAAGATGAGCCCTTAGGAAGGTTGCTCATTCCTGTCAGGGACGTCCCCCATAGGGTCGAGACCGCTAAGCTCCCCGATCCCCGGTGGTTCAACCTTCACAGGCCTACATTCCTGGCCGAGGACGAGGAGAAGAAGAAGAAGGAAGTAAAATTCGCGAGCAAGATATGCCTGCGGTTGTGGCTGGATGTGGGGTACCATGTCCTCGATGAGTCCACTCATTTAAGCAGCGATCTCCAGCCCTCGTCCAAGCACCTGAGGAAGGCGAGCATTGGGATTCTCGAACTCGGGATATTGAGTGCTCGGAATCTGCTGCCAATGAAGAGCAAGGAAGGCAGGACAACTGATGCCTACTGCGTGGCCAAGTATGGGAACAAATGGGTCCGGACGCGAACTCTCCTCGACACCTTAACTCCTCGGTGGAACGAGCAATACACCTGGGAAGTGTTCGATCCATGTACTGTGATAACCGTTGGGGTGTTCGACAACTGCCACATCAACGGCAAAGACGATGCCAGGGATCAGAGGATCGGGAAAGTGAGAATCCGCCTGTCTACTCTTGAAATTCACCGAGTCTACACCCACTACTACCCTCTCCTCGTCCTCCAAAGTTCGGGCTTAAAGAAGAACGGGGAGCTCCAGTTAGCATTGCGATTCACCTGTACGGCTTGGGTAAACATGGTGGCGCGATACGGGAGGCCATTGCTTCCGAAGATGCATTACATACATCCCATTCCGGTCAGGTACATTGATTGGCTCCGCCACCAGGCGATGCAGATCGTGGCCGCGAGACTGACCCGAGCAGAGCCGCCGCTGAGGCGAGAGGTCGTGGAGTACATGCTGGACGTGGATCATCACATGTTCAGTCTGAGGAGGAGCAAGGCCAATTTCCACCGAATCATGTCCGTCCTTTCTGGGGCGACTGCGGTCTGCAGGTGGCTCGACGGCATCTGCCAGTGGAAGAACCCCGTCACGACCTGTCTCGTTCATATCCTTTTCTTGATACTTGTTTGCTACCCTGAGCTGATCCTCCCGACTATCTTCCTCTACCTCTTCATGATTGGGATATGGAATTACCGGTTCAGACAGAGGCACCCGCCGCACATGGATGCTCGACTTTCTCAGGCAGAGTTTGCTCACCCTGATGAGCTGGACGAGGAGTTTGACACGTTCCCCACGACTCGGCCGACCGATATAGTGAGGATGAGGTATGATCGTCTCCGGAGTGTGGCAGGGAGAGTTCAGACAGTGATCGGGGATTTAGCAACACAAGGGGAAAGAACGCAGGCGATACTGAGCTGGAGGGACCCGAGGGCAACTGCAATATTCATCATATTCTCGCTGATATTGGCGGTTTTGATCTACATAACTCCTCCTCAAGTCGTGGCTGTGCTGCTGGGGCTCTACTGGCTGAGGCATCCCCGGTTCAGGAGAAAGCTGCCTTCCGTGCCTGTCAATTTCTTCAAGAGATTGCCTTCCAAGTCGGATTCGCTTCTGTGAGATAGATGGACGTTATTTATTGTTGGATTAGCCTCTTTTTTTTTTTTTTAAGGGGGGGAGGGGGAGGGAGTTGGAAATGAAAAATAAAATCTCCCACGAATTATGTAACATAGTTACGGACTTGTGATACTTCTGAAAATGAAGACATTATATATTCAGGTCAGGAAGGAATAAAGCCACAACGATAATAAAAGGGCAAGAAATTTTTATAAGAATTTCAATATTGCTTTGATTGGAGTTGGGACTGACTATGACGTGATGTGCCCCATCTGTATATTTCCTTGTTCAACCTCCATTATTATTGATATTGATATTGGTATTGATACTGGTATTGAAGAAGCAGTTGTTCTTCTTCTGATCTTCTCGACTTGGATTAAGTCCCCTTTTCATTCTGTGAACTGAACAAGAGTGCTGTGGCTGCTGCTGCTGCTGTATCTGTGGCTGTCCTCTCCTCAAGCACACAGTATTCAGTATCGAGTATTATGCATGCAATATATAGAAATATATATATATATATATATATATATTTTGTAAGTGAGAGAATTTTAACTATATTATGCATGCTATAATGTACGTTCACAAGGCGTCCTTGGGGGTGGGGTTGGGTTGGGGATGATATGATTATTTAGTCCCCTCCCAATTCTTTAGATTTGATAATTTCCAAGCAAAAGAGAGTAGGGTGCACGCTAGCTAGCTGGAAGTACATATATAAGAAATGTCCTTTCTGTTATGTATATAAAGATATATAATGAAAGAAGGACCTACCGATGATGTAAGAACAAAAAGAGGATGTGGAATAATGTTTATTTTGGGTGTGTGGAAGTCCCAAGTCCAATCAACTGAAGGCAAGGCTATATGTAGTGATGTTAGAAGAATGACGTGACTTTAAATCAACTATATATGTATGTATGCATATTAATTTAAGGAAAACAAAGGCACAAAATATTTGGATTGGAGAACAACCTGTATAAGAAACCGTGCTCAGAAGGAAGACCGCTTATTTGAAATTGTAATTATAATTTGTAACGGAGGAATTTGTCAACATTTGTCCCCTAAAAGTTAGTTAACTCATCCGGCCAAATCTTCAGGAACAGGAAGAATGCTTCTCCTCTCTCGCTCCTGTGATCTCCCCCTGTGCGTGCGTGTGTGTATATATGCGTAAGCTCCCCTGGCATATGCCTGCCATTCTCTTTGATAGGATAAAAGTAAAAAGGAAGAAGAAGAACGCCATCATTTACTTTCTGCAAATCAGTAACGTATAGGCATTTATCGTCCACATCTTTTTTATCTTTTGGACCTCCTCGATCCACATTCTTTTTTTTTTTTTTTTTTATTGATATGTATATCCACACACAAACACCCACACATATATATGCACAAGCAGGTTTAGAGGTTCTTTCTCATCTACATCGTTAAAGTGTGACCTGTATTATTGTTTGAGTTTGCTGTTACACTATGTGGTGGCAACTGAAGACTGCGTTCATTTTCTCGAATAAATAACTAACTAAAAACACTCTCCTGTTTTTGAATTACTTCTCCTAACATCATCTAATTCCAGTGCCCTCTGTTTAATTCTCTGACGAAGGGATAAGAGCTGCGCCATGGATTCCATCAAAGGACAGGGAGGGATTCAGATGCTATTAACTGCTGAACAAGAGGCCCAGCACATTGTTTCTAGTGCAAGGAACTGTAATGCATTGACTTTCCTCCTCCTTCCGCTGAAAAGAAAAGATCCTGACGATCCTGCTTTTCCAATTCACGAATTGAACCCCGGCAATGCCTGGTCGTGGATTTACTTTGAGATAGAAATAAATAATATTAGAGGAAGAACGTTCAGGTCATATAGCTTTCCTGATCCATGCTTATCTCAGTTCCTCTCGTCTTTCTAAATCTCCAGTGAAGATAGGAGGATTGAAGCAAGCTAAGGAAGAAGCTGAGAAGGAAGTTGCCTTATACCGGTCCAAACTGGACACTCAGTATCAAAAGAATCTGTCCGAGGTATTCTTTACTTAATTAGTTCTATATCCATCCCGGCAAATATTTTAGCTCATCAAGAATATAGTTCCAGTACGATGCTAATCAAATGTCTCTGTCTTGGTTTCTTTCCCATGGACTTCCGTTTTAAATTACCTTTATCAATACACGTATCTTCACAGACGGGCGGGAGCTCTGGGGCGAAAAGACTCGAAGAAGAGACCGAAATGAGGATTAAGAACCTGAAGGAATCAGCCTCTAGAGTGTCCCCAGATATAGTGGAAATGGTAATTAAGTATGTCAGGACCGTGAAAACCTGATCGATCAAGTTTATCTATCTATTACTGACTCAGTATCAGCCTGAGCCTTCAGACACTATAACGGTCCAAGCAGGACCGGAGCCCAGCGCCGAAAGCCTGCCTCTGATGTAGTCCCGCTTGTTCCCATCAGTTCTTCTGTTCCCCCCTTTTCATTTCTCTGTCTGGTGAATTATGATTTACAAGACGATGGAGTAAAAGTAAGCACTCCCGAGTTTGGTGTTCCTATATTTATGTTTCTGAGTTTGCTGTTCTACAATTCATCAAGAAAACAGTTTGGTGTTCCACAGTTTCCTCATGCACATGATGCCTAGTAATATGGTTCTTTGAAGAATACGACATAAATGATGCAACAAACCGCAAAGAGTATGATGAAAACGTCAATCGTGAGGGCACTCATCGCTTGGTCACTCAGGTCCATGTTCCTCCCACCAAGTCGATCGACCGTGTCAGGAACTGGTTTGTAATTCTCCAGATCCTGCTCGTATGGATCCTCCAGTCTCATCCTCATCTTCTCCGCTTGGCGGCTGGCAGCCTCCTGGGCCAGCGTCCAGTCGTAAAACCTCCGGGTTTCCTCGTTGCTCAAGATGTCATATACCTCCCTCAGCTTCAGGAACTTGTCCGATGCTGTTTTCAGTGGGAGTGAGGTCGTGTCGGGGTGGTACTCTTTCGAAAGCCTTCTGTAAGCAGCTTTGATTTCTTCAAGATCGGAGTCAACTGAAACTCCCAGGAACCTAACGAACGATGACCCCATCAAGAAAACAGTAGTCAGCAAAACACACAGCATATCAGCAAGTCAGTGTACTGGAAAGGGCTGGCAGGATCAGCTAGTATTGCCAATAATGAAATCCAAGCTCATCAGAGCATAGTCTATACGTACGCATGCACGCACACAGATGTAGAGCAGAGGATTTCGTGAATGAATTCTTGCAGTTAAGGCAAACAGAAAGCACAAGAGAAACTCTCAACTGGTAATGAGAATCGGACGAATTGTTGAGAAGGTCAGCGAACTCTTCGCCTAAGAGATTCTTCTGCTCCTCTTTGGGGCTGAACTTGTGCTGCTGCTGGTCTTGGTCTTGGTCTTGGTCTTGCCGAGAACCTCCTCCAATCCACCCTTCGTCCGGGTTGTCCCAGTGAATCCTGGTATCGACACCTGGGGCTGCTCTCTGGCGCTTGCTGGGGCCTCCACCCTGTGGCTGCGATGCCACCGCCAGCACTGGCAGGAGGAGTCTAGTGTGATGGTGATGGCTCCTCATGCTTGACCCTCCTCCACCTCCTCCTCCTCCTGCTGTTCCTATTCTGAGGCTGCTGCTGGCTCTTAGTCCTGACACTACAAGTATCAGTATCCTATGACTATCTTCCTGTCGAGTGGGGGCAGTCTTGGTGAGGAGAGAATAGAAAGAAGTTTGAGGAGCTGCTGCTGAAGCCATTGCATATATAATTCGCTGCTTTGCAGCTCCGGTATTGGTTACGCAGGAAATCAACCCGATGCTGATGGAGAATGGCTAGGCTGTGGTGGCTGCTGCTGCTGCTTCTTGTTATTATACTAACTAGTAAATATTTACATCACATGCAGATGCAGGCTGTTTTTGAGCTTTTCGGTTTTGAGTAGAGGAGAACTGCCAATGCCAATGATGCCACAGCCGGACTTTCATTGCAATGCATTGCTGACCTCCCAATTTTTTGTGGCTTAGGATGACATTTGATTTCACTCGACAAGTGGAGCTAGAATTTGGCTTCTTCTTCTTTTTTTTTTTTTTAATGAATATATGTTGGCAAAGGAAAAATATCTATGACAGTCCAATCCAGTCCTACTCCAGTCCAGGCGACCTCATCATCGTTCAGTTTTAATTTTGGACCCACTCCAGGCAGGAATTGGGTTGGGTGTGGGCTCCACAAAGAGTGAGTTTCCTAATTCAACGACACAAAACATGAACCCCTTCTAAAAATGAGGATCATATGCGCCTCGATATATGAAGATAACAAACCTAATAACTGGATGCTCTGCACTGATAGTTCCATTACAAGAAACACACACGATGGTTTTACTTAAAAAACAATGCATGCATCGCCATGCACAAAAGAATATAAGAGCATGTCCAATGGGGCCATTTCGTTATCCGATCATATTATTTATTATATTATTGCAAGAATATATATATATATATATTATATATACTGATATAGTTTGGCGAGGAAAGGGCAGTGAGAAAGGTACCATTGTTATTAGTTAGAGCCCAATCAAATGGCCCATCAGTGAGCCCAACTTAGAGAGACCCAAGCAAGCCCATCTCACAGTGGCCCCCACAACCCCTACCCCCAACAGCTCAATTTGCTCGGTTCGGTTGTGCTTGTGCTTGTGCTGAGCTGCGCAGTGCAAGGCTGACCTCCGTTCATTCTCCGTCCATTTCTCCATTCTCCATTCTCCATTCTCCATCTCCTCCTCCACTAGCTAGCGAGCGAATAGCGGATTTGTTAGACGAGAGTCGACGAATCGAGGGTCTGTTACTTTTACTGTTACTGCAATGGCGTTGAACAACGGATTGAGGTCCTCGTCGAAACTACTTGCCTTCGCTGATCCCCTTCTTTCCAGATCAGGTAATCTCTTCTCATGGTTGTCTGTTTAGGGTTTCTCAGCTAAATGTCGGCTTGATCGCGATTGAAATGAAACTCCCCTGTTGTTATTGGATCGACCTCCTTTGCCCTGATGCATGCGCATGTGAATCAATCTACTGAGCTCCTTGTGTTGGATACGGCCCAGCAACTCTCGTCTAATCAAGTCTCCTATCACTTGACGAATGAGCAATTAATTTGTTACTCGAAAATGAAGTGAGTATCGCCAATTGCTTGCTGCTTGCAGTGCTTGATACTCCATTTCTGTGGAACTGGATATAATGATTGCAAGACTGGGAGGACTGCTCTGCTTGATATTATGTTCCCCTGTAATTGGCTTTTCGGAAACTTTTTTTTTTTTTTTTTTTTAAAATGCACTTCTTCCACATCTGCTAGACTACACTCGGGCAACCGTTTTCAGATTTTGAATTTGGACTCCCACAGTCACAACCACATCTGAAACTATCGTATCTAGTGATTGCCGCTGCCCTCGAGGCTTTTTTATTTTATTTTTTTGGCTACTGTTCTGACACAGCTTAAACCTTCAGCACTTGCACAATTAAGACACTTGAGTGCCAACGCGAATACCAATTCACATTCCATTTTACTCGTTCATTCCATGTCCTGTGATTCCAGATTGCATCACCTCACATTCCACAACTCTTCTTGGCGATTTTATCCTTTGCGACCCTGATAACATCACTGAGTCGGTGTTGGGACCCAGAAGAAGTACATCTACTATATATAACAAAGCTTTGAACTTTCTGAGTTGGTTTGTCAATATCATATGCTAAGTGATGAATGTTATCCATGTAGTTGGGCCGCCTGAACTTGATTATTGATCCTTGATATGAAGAATGATAATTGAGTACAATCACTTCAATTTCCTTCCTAGATGAGCCCGTGTCTAGAATCTATGAGGATTACTGGGTAGCTATGAGTAGTGATTCTTGTGCTCTTCCTTGAGTTGACAGTGAGCAGAGGAATCCACTCAACTGGTGTGAAGAGTATGGGTGGCGGACATGGACATGGACATGGCCACGACGAACCATACTACCTTCATGCTAAGCACATGTACAATTTGGATCGGATGAAAAATCAAAAGCTGAAGATGTCGCTCGCTGTTTTTACTGCCTTTGGCATTGGCGTTGCTGTTCCTGTCTATGCTGTTGTTTTCCAGCAGAAGAAGACCGCTTCTGCCTGATGCACTGGTGCGGTGATTGAGGTGCAATAATGTCAAAAACTTTGCAATGCCTTGAGTGGAAGCTGCGACGCTCGCTTGTTTTGTTTTCATTGACAATATTGAATTAGTCACGTTTACTTCTTTGAGCTGTTTCTCTCTGTTTTTGAAGAGTCGGAGAACAACATTTGGGACTATTTATTCTGCAGATGCTAATAAATAATATTCAACTGGATGCTTGATTGAATTCCATGGCATGCACCTTGCCAATGGTTACTGTATGTTTTCATAGGTTGAACCTGTCCTTGCAAGTGGCAGGCATGCATCAAGAGTTGTTGCGGCTGTTTGGATCATTTCGGTGACGTGTAGCAAGCACATCTACTTGCTGAGTCTTAAGACTTGGTTATTTCGTTTCGTAGGGGTGGTTGGTTATATATAGATAGATAGATAGATAGATAGATAGATTCATCAATCTCATTGTGGGAGCATGGAAATTGCTCCTTTCCTTTCCCTTGCTCGCTCGCTCGCTCGCTCACTCTGGTAAGTAAGGGTAACTAACTAGAGCCTTCTGAAACGACCTGTTTCCCTACTTTTTCTTAATACAATAGGAAAATTATCATTATTATTATTATTATGTCATGTGAGTTATTATTATTATTCAAAGCAAACGCGATAGATAGGAGAGAATCCAAATAAGTCCAACATACAGAGACACAGGGAGGGAGGGTTACTGGCTGATTCTCTGCTCTTCCAATCAAAGTCTTCTGTGTTGTTGGAAGGCATCTCTCTCCTTTTTGCTAGATGGATCTGTTGTGGAAGATTAGCGCGATACGATGAGTGCGTCAACCCAAAGAGCAGGAAATATTTTCTCTTTTTCTCTCCCCTGATATGTTACCGTGGCATCAAAATAAAGTGGATTGTTTTTATCTGGGGATAATGGTATTTTGATCTTTAAGAATGAATGAATGAATGAATGGGGAATAAGTGAGCAAGTTGCCCAAAAACTAAGGGGGAATAATCGTTTTGGCTAAACGCCCCCCACCCCACCCCCTCCAAAAAAAAAAAAAAAACAGAGAGAGAGAGATGGTTTGCAAATCTCTTTAGTTTAGTTTAGTTTAATTTGTGTGTGTGTGTGTTATGGCTCTTCTAGAAAAGAAAAAAGATGAGAGGCAGAGGCCATAAGCTTTGCCTTTCGGTATTTGTTGAGGCATCTGAAATATTATTAATGGGTAAGTCTGTACCGTCTGACGACTTGGGATCTAATACCCCCACACCCCATCTAAATCTAATGGTGAAATGAAATGCGCAACAAAATCAAAATCCACTTGCTTATTATAATTAATAAAAACTATGAACCAATTTTTTTTTAGTTGACAGGTACTGTGAGAGTCTGCAACTCCCAAAATCCTTACTCCTTTTGTTTGGCTAGGAATACAAACTTCAAATTTGTATTGTTTGACAGAATCAGATCGGTCAATCCATGTCCATGCATTGGCTTCATCACAATTCCCTGGAATTCTCCTCTTGAGTAAGTTTAGTTTAGTTTAGTTTTGATCTGATTTGATTTGGGAAGAAGAAAAGTGGCTTTTTTCTTGTCAATCTAGCACATATAGCATGATCTTCGCTCGCACCTGCAGGATCTTAATTGAGCACATCTCGATGGTAACCCTAGGCCTAGCTAGCTTGTGTAAAAATAATATTCAGCAACTTGAGGTATACCAGACCCCACCAGGCCAACATCTCCCTTTCCTCTATTACTACTCCTACTCTTACTAAGAGTAGTATATAAGGGAGCAAGGCATGGCAATTTCTTTGTCAGCTCAGTGCCAAAGTTTCTCCCTCTTGGCTACTAGGTAGGTTGTTCAATAGAATAGAGTCAATTCTTGTCATATGGCTTCTACTTCTCGTACCTCTTACAGTGACTCTACTTGGTCCCCACTGGAGAACAAGAAGTTCGAAGAGGCACTGGCTCGATATGACAAGGACACCACGGACTGTTGGCACAGGATTGCCAAGGCTGTGGGTAGTAAAACTATCGAGGAAGTGAAGAGGCACTACGAGCTCCTTGTGAAGGATGTGAAGAGGATCGAATCGGGCAAAGTCCCTTTGCCCAACTACCAGGGGACTGACAGCGACGATGATGCTGCTGCTGATAATGATGATGAATGGTAGGGATAAAAATGCTGCAGCCCCAGCGATCTTTGTGATTGCTTTATGGTAAGTAATGACTCTAACCACTTCTTCTTCTTTTTTCCCCTTTTTCCTTTTCTTTTTCAAAACTGTCTTGTCTGATATATAAGCTTCAGAGCAGCACATTACATTATCATAATATAAGGAGAATACCAGCACTTATATCTTTTGCCGTAATGTTCCCGTCCCAAGGATTCAAGGACATTGCAAGCTGCAGCTGAGCAGAAAGAAAGGACTGTTTGTGCAGAAAGTTTTACAAAGTCTTTGAACTCATACTTCAGGGATTAATAAAAAAAAAAAAAAAGTTGATAAGAGATTGAAAACAGTCTGCATAATTTCTTAATGTTAACTTTTATATTAACTAGTCCAGGTTTCCTGGAGCATATCGTCCCAAATCTTTCATTTCATTTCATTTTTGGGTAGATAGATACGATTATGAGGTTCATGGAAGAACTCACCTTCACCCAAAGCTCAGTAAACAAATATTCCTTCCTTGTACTTCTTCCCTACGAAATTAAGAATTCCCTAAACACACACACGCACATATATACAAGTATATTTTATATAGCCTTTGGTGGTGCTACGCTAACGGGACCAGTGCTTGCACTGATTGATCAGATCGTCTGATATGTTCGTAGTTGAATATGAGTGCCCAAATATTGCCTAGCAAGGGGGCAATGCTGCCATCGCCTGCTGCTTACCATTAAAAAAATTCAGCAAAAAAATATTTTATATATGCCCCCTCAACTTTTCTCATGGTGGGAGAAAATTTACGCTGAGAGATTTTTACCCCTTAGTGAACTGACCCGACTTGACTGGATTAGTTGTGACACAATTAGACTTCCAAATATCAGAATTCACACAAAAAAAAAAAAAAAAATCACTTCATGTTGCTTGCATCAGTACACTCACATACAGTAGGAAGGAACTCCTTAAGCTGCCTTTCCGGGATTGTACAACTAGTCCCGAAATGCACCAGCACTTCTTTTTTTTTTTTTTTGGGGTCAAAGCACTAGCACTTCTCATTTATACATATATTCTTATGGCCCTCTGTCTCACTTGTGTTGTATGCAGGAGATGCTGACTATCAAAAGGCTTAAGCGAGACGAGCAAATGGATCTCTTCTAGTCAAAAAGACGCGTTAAGAAGATGATTAAAAAAAAAAAAAAGTTAGTACTTGTAAATAAAAGAACCGGATGTGGGGGTGGGTAGTGAATCCACATTATGCGTCTTACGTTTAATTACCACTTAAATTAATTAAGCTCGCTAGTCTGATGTGTTATGAAGCTTATAAATGTTCAGTCTGCACTCAAAAGTATGTGTATGTGTGTACTTTATTATAAAGGTAATGAATATATGGAAGAAATTTGGTCCTTCTAAGCTAATCCTCCCAACCTTGGAAATTGCCAAAAAAAAAAAAAAGTAAGAAACGTCGTTGTAACAATCAAAGTAAAATGAGTGGCATCTTCTCCCTGCTGTCAGTTTTTCTTTTTTCTTTTTTTTCCTTTTCTCGGTTGTCCTCTCTACGGCTTGGCTTCCAACCTAACAAGTCCAAGAAGATGATCTTCTAATCATCGGCTTCAGCTGCTTGTCCTCTTCGAGGGAAATCATCCCCAAGTGCGAAGGATCCTCTAGCATCATCTTTGCCACCAAATATCCAGCAATCGACCATGTCTGATACTTCCTCGCCTGTTTGCCAATAAACCTCCCGAGTTTACCGTCATAGTACTCAGGCCACCCGTCCTTCAGCAATCGGGTCTCCGCTAGATCAATCGCTTTCCTAGCAATTTGAGGCCGCCCCGTCTTTATACATGCAGCCGTTAACAACCATAGAAGCACTGCATTTCAAGCAAAGACAGACACGTCAGTTGCCAAAAGAAGTGATAAAAAGCATCGACTGATTAATGTTTCTCAAAGCAACATGACGGCTATACAGAAAGCTGTGGAACTTGTCTCTCTTACAGTCCTCACATGAAAATTTTAGGGGAAAAAAAGGAAATGGTGTAGGAATTTTGGAAGATTGGACTTTGAATAAAAGGAGCTCGGAGCCATAGACCGAAGAAACCAATCAGTCAAGATTGAGGTTGAGGGGCAACTCAAAACCATAGATGCATCTACATCATCATATCATAGTAACCACCCCCAACTGCTGATGACTTTCCTCAACTAGGAATCAAGCCGATTGATCAATGCACATAATTAAGGAATCTGTCATCTAGAGTTTCAGTAAATTTGGTTAACTAACTAAAGGTTCCTTCTATTAACAACGAAAGTTTAGAGGATTCAGAGTCCATTATTGCTAGTCTCCCCAGATTATTTCGCGTGCTCATGTCATGTTCCCTTCACCACAATATAAAACAGATGATGGGACTGGGAGAAGGGTGAAAGCAAAGGGTGATATTAATTTAAGGAGAAAAACCTGGCCAAGATCCCCCATTGTGGTAGCTCCAACGGGTGTTCTTAGGATCACAGCCCGTCATGATTCTCCATTCATGACTTTCCAAAGCAGGATAAGCGATTTTCAGTGGCATTTCTCCGACCAATTCCTCCCAGCGAGCTTCAATAAGATCCATGATAGCCATCGACTGCTCTGGGGTAGCAAGAGAAGACAGAATGGCCACGCAGTTGCCCAAGGCGAACCATCTAAAGTCCATCCTTGCAGGACTCACGTTGCCAATGAAGTAACCCCCAACTGTTGGCATAAAATCAAAAACCCATTCCGGGATGGAATCAGGAATGACGTTGAACTTATTTACAGCTGTGTGAGAGTATTCCTCAGTCTTATAACGGTATATCACGTTTAGTTGTTGGAAGTCAAGCCAGAAGTAAGTCCGCATGTGGTAACTGAGGGCGTGCAACCGCTTAATTATCCTCTCAATGAATTCTTTTCCTTCTGCATCAGGTTTTAACATTGCCAGTGCACATCTTAGGGCCATAAAGAAGAGTGCTTGTATTTCAATGGGATAGCCATATACTCCCTGTGAACCAAATATCGGAAAACAGAACTCCATGAGGTAAGTACTCTGACATATAGAGAGGGGAAAAGAAAAACTGATGAAAAAGAAATATCCACTTTTCTTTGTCCATGTATATTACGAGAAAAGTCAGCAAAAGCTTAACACCCAGTTTAGAGTGCAATATATATGAGCAAGCGAACAAAGAGCATATATAGATCTCAAGCTTCTATTGGCTTTGAGATACTATGGACAAGTCAGTTCTCTTATTAGGAACAGATAAATCCTTTCCACATAAGAGAGGTAGAAGGAAACAAACGATAAATGTCATGTTAATAAAAGAAGGAAAAGAAGAAGAAAACGCAGTGCATACCATTCTTCGATCTATCATACAGCACCCGTCAGCGCAAAGCAAAGTTGGGAATGTGTCAAAGCCCTCCGAGAGACACAAATTCAATATAAGCCTGATACCCCTCTGGCAATCCGGAGTCTCCGCGAGGGAGAAATCTCCTGTGGACTTTGTATATGCACGAAGTAAAATGATCCACCAGAACCCAGAGTCTACGGGAGCAACCCTTCCTATAGCGCTTTCCCCAAAATCTGCAACAAGAGTCTCCGTTTTCCTAGCGGGATCATGTAGCACTTTGAAACTAGCGGGCATAACACCTTCCCCGAGCTTGAACCGGTCTACTCTTTTTTCCCATCCTTGAAGGTGCAAAGTCTTAAGCAGGAAGTTCTTAACTATGTCGGGCTCTCCATTCATTAAGAAAGCCAGTGCACTGGGCACGAAATCCCGTACAAAAACCTGTAATCGAACCAGAAAACAGATCAAAATTCAAAACCACAAGTGCAATCAAAGGGCAGCTTAGACCACAGCTTCAGAAATCATCTCCAAGGCCACCTAATTAATTTAGAGCACAAATTTAAATTGTAACATCTACTTCCATTTCATTGTACTAAGCCCATGGCCTCCCTTCGGAAAAATAAATTGTGACATCTAAATATAATTCGTAAAATTTTCAATCATTAAGTTGCTGGAAAGTTCCAGTCTTGATTCAAACAAAATCCTTTTGTAGGGATGTAATCAGTCAGTAAGCCCAGCATTCGCTTTTATGTGATGGCAGCCTAAAATCGTCCATTGGCATGAATTACCTGATCGTAATTCAAGACTTCTTCGGAGGCATGGTCACAGGCAGCGACTGTACCAACAGGTTGGCCCCTGAAATACACCAGGGTGCGTCTAAGAGAATCCCAGGCATCGACAACCACCGGGTGAGGCTCAAACGAGTTGCGGGCTGAGGAAGCTGGTGTGGCCAATCCCGACCTTCCACCGGAAGAGTACGAGCAGTCAATGTTGCTCTCAGGGGCCAGCTGTCTGGGGATTCCATTAAAGAGCTCGCTGAAGGACCTCTCATCGAATGACCTCTTGCGGTCAATGTTGATCCGTGGCTTGTCGAGAAGGCGGGAGAGATCGTTGTCATCCATTTCGGACAGGGAGCACTGTGAGCTCACATTCCGAAGGCCAAAGTCCCTAATGCTATCCATGCTAAGCTAGCTAGCCAGCTTTTTGTCCTCTTAGATAGATGTTGTTTGACCGGACAGCGGTTTTTATGGTATGCTCTATCATCAGTGAACAAATATGTACCAAATTAATGAGAATCGAAATCAAACCAGAGTTGCATCCAATGACCAAGATTTGGCTCAAGAGCCACCACAAAGGAAGGACTAACTGCATTTTCATAGGTCTAAACTAAAATGTATATAGCACAGAAAACATTACAATCGAAACGAAGCAGATAACGAATCATTTGCCCGATGAACAAACGGAATAATTAATAAATGCAGAGGTTCTTCTTTTTAGCAAGCTCGCTAGGAATAAGGAGATGATTATATTGCAGAAGGAGTTTGGAAGGTGTACACAACAAACGATATTGTTATCAGTAAGTAATTACATCACATTTTTTGAGCTTCATCTCTTGAGGAAAAGAAAAAGAAAGGCAACACGCATCTCAAGAGAAAGAAACCAAACCAACCACATTGATTGAGGTGATAATGATATTATTAGAATCAAACAAAACACTCCAAAAAGGGGTAGCTGATTTGATTGCCCCCGGAGAAGAAACTAGCGGGTTAGGTTAGGTTAGATCAGATTAGAGACCGGAGGCGAAAATTAAGCCAAAAAGAAGAGGCAATACGCAGGCAGGCAGGCAAGCAAAAACCTTGGAGATTAACAAGACAGACAGGCCCTCGGGACCTGGAGAGCACCTGACACGGGGATGGGCAGAGAAAATGAGAGACCGGAAATATCGATCCTACTCCTCCGACCTGCAGCCTCCGATCCGAGACCTCACCTCACCTCACCGTTCCGTCGATCGGCGAAGAAAAACAATTGTACATACATACATATATATGTATGTATATAAGAGGACTTCACAGCCGGAAATAGAAGAGAGAAAAGAGGACAATGTTTGAAGCGCCTGTTTATATAAGGGAGGAAGGCAAAGGGAAAGAGGAGACGACGAGACGACAACCGGTCGATTGGTTGAGCCTGAGCGCAGCGCGCGCGCGGGAACTTAGAAGGCAGTGTCCGACGTGGCAACAACGACGCCCAGATCGCCTGTCCCTTGTCTCTCTGACTTTCTTTTATTTTATTTTCTTTTTTTCTTCTTTCTGGAACGACGTGGAAGCCTAATGAATTAAATTTACACAAAAACTAGACCCCCATCAATATGAACAATATGAAGTACCCCAACAAGATTAATGGATTTCCTACTAACCAAGCTTTCTCCTTCACGGAAGGTGGGAAGACCGTGGATGTCCCATTTCTCGGCAAACTCTTGAGTACTTCAGCCGCTGCATCCCGTATCAAATATTTTTGTACTTGGAAATAATATTTCGTCCATGAAAAATAACATTTCGTACAAAACAATAAGTTGGCCACATATACGAATCGATCGACTGATATTTCGTATGAAATATTTTCATACTCGGAGAATGACGATTCATATAAAGAGAATAACGTTTCATATTAGACCTGATTGAATATTCAATCTTTAATTCCAAGAATTTTCATTTTCTTAGACATAAGCGCGCCAAACTGATGAATCAAGGATTGCAACGTGGACTTTCTTTTCTTTTCCTTTTGGATATATACATTTTGCTTTTATTGATCGATTGATTAAAAAAAGAAAGTGAGTGTTGGAATATCCTAGTTGCCCTGCCAACTTGGATTCTTTTGCCTCTCTTCTGCTTCTTTCAGGTTTTTTTTTTTTAAATTTAAATAAACTAACAATTCGGTCCTTGACGTTTATAATGTTTATTAATTTCGTCCTCACCTCTTTATTATCATAAAAAACACCCCTAACATAGTACTTTCGTCCATCAATTTAATTATTACCGTCAATCCGCTGCTAATTAAAATAATATGCAAACATACAGAGGAAAGAGGTATGGGGGCAAATTGTCGGTCCCCCTGCCGACCACCATCCTAGCAGTGGAGGAGTCCCCTCTCCCTTCTTCTCTTATGTAAATCTATAGGGGGGAGCTCTGATTATTAATTTTTTTATATCTTAATTAACGTCGTTAATGGAAGGTCAAATTGATGGATGGAAGTGTAATGTGAGGGGCAGGAATGAAAGGTTGAGGACGAAATTGATGGCCACTTTAAACATCAAGGACCAAATTGTTAATTTGCTCTTTTATATATATATATATATATATATATTTTTTTTTTACTAAATTGCTTCTTTCAGTTTTTCAGTTTCCATTTCTTTTCTGATTTTCTTTTTTCCCCAACATATATTATTGGGTCCCTATAAAAATAATTAAAAATAGCATAAATTAAATAAATTCTTAAGGCCCCGTAAGGCGCGGGCATGAATTTAGTTTCTCTTCCTTTTTCCCTGTCCCCAGCCCTTCAGATTAGACGAACAGCACATACTTCTCCATTTATTTTCTAATCAAAATTTATTAACAAATTAATTTTCAAAATTATCTTAAACAATGACAACTGGTCCATCCCTTTTTTAAGAAGAGTAGGATGGCTTGCAAGGGATCCTCTCTTCTCTTTTTATTTAAAAAAAATTTCTTTTTTCTTTCTTAATTTATGTTTAATTATACCAACACTTTTCCGATGTGCACCATCTCATATTCGAAAGTCTAGCAGATCCAATTAAATCTAGGTATGAACGGAGTTAGTCCACTAAATGATAAAACTCACCTGATTGTGAATTTTAATCACAAGACTCGAATATAAAATTTTACTTAAATGAAACGAGTGCCGAATTACCTAACATCAACCCATATTAGTGAAAAGTCTATCTCAATTTGTCACTAATTTAAGTAGCTTTTTTTTAAAATTTGTGGCATTAGAAATATCCTTATCTTTTTCGATGAAAAACAAGGTTATATTAGTATACTGTCTGAGACTAATTTTCACTTGAGTATGACTATGACAACGTGATGGTTTTAACAAATTTCGAGCCCTAACTTCAAGTAAATTTCATCCATTTAAAATTAGCAAGTTAAGTCCTATTTATTGTGACCATGATTTTCTAAATAGATACATTAAAAATTTAAACTAAGATTAACTTGGAGAAATGTTCATAGTTATATCGTACGAAAACTAATAATTGATATAATTTATTGAAAAAAATCTAAATCATCTGCCTGAGCAGGCGAGTAGTATGGGTTTTCCTACTCACGGGGACCCACCCCCTTTTTTTCATTTATTTATTGTAATTGTACAAATTTTCAGGGAAGTACTGCTTGATACCCGAAAATCCAATAGATTCGATTAATCTAAGTTCGAGCAGGGTCCACTAAGAGATCAACTCTCTCCAATCACAAGTACAAAATAATCTAAAACCAATGCACCTAGGTAAAAAACCTAATCCAATTAATCTAGATTCGAGTGGGTCAGTCAACTAAGGAGTAAAGTTCTCTCCTCAATCACAAGCACCAAGTGATCTAAACCAATACGTAGGTGAAAAGCTTATTTCAATATATCACCAATATATGAAATGTCTTTTTATTTGTGATTTTAAAAATGTCCTTTATGTCGGTGACGCAACTTTACACCAATCTTTTGACTGAGACTAATTCCCGCGACTTGGCTGTGATGGCGACATGGTTTTCATGAATATAGAACGATTACTGTAAGTAAAGTTCGCCGACTTAAAATTAGGAGGCTAATTAAGCCCTATTATATTACAGTCAAGGTTTTTGATTAAAATCACTGAAAATTCAAATTAAATTAGTGGAAAAAATATTACTTTATACCTTACGAAATATTTTTTAGTACAATTTAAAAAAAATGGATTATTTACTATCAATTGAAAGTTCTTTTTTTATGTATGAGTAGTTTTATTATTGGTTTCACTTAACTCTACATTGGTTATTATACAAACTATTATGATAAACTAAACAATCCAATAAAAATTTTTCGACCTGCAGCATTGAGCGGGTACTACGCACTAGTATTAACATTAATCAAGAATCTACGCTAAATTTATTAAATAATTTTTTTATTTAATTTGCAACACAATTTGTCGACCTTTTTCATGCTTCAACACAAATCAATTCAATTTCATCATACATCATGAAAAATTTAAAAAATTTCACGTCATAACACACCCTCTATAATCCGTCAAAATGAATGGAAAAGTAGAAGTGGTAGCTTTTTGTCGTGGAGTTATGCACAGAATGCAACTTGTGGGACCAAAATCAAATAAAATTAAATAAAAATATAAAAGTAAAAAAAAAGTGGGGTTCGGATAACAAGTCATAATAACTTGAACTATAGCATGTGACACGGATCCTCTTATATGGTCCAACTAATATATATATATGAAAAAAAAGAACATGTCGGGCAGTGTGAGATGACTTCAATACTTCGTTACTGAATGAAATTTTCTCAATTTTTTAAAACAAAATTTTAAAATATAAAGATATAGATTTGTGGGACCATATATTATTTTTTTCTTTTTTGAGCTTACTATAAAATATTTTAAGTTTTAATTTTTAAAACATATGAATATAAATTTGTGCTAGATTGAATTTCTTGATTTTTGAAATTTTTTAAAAACAAAACTTTTAAAATATAAAAATATAGATTTGCAGAATTATACATTTTTTTCTGATTTTTTTAGCTTTCCTTAAAAAAATGCAAATTTTAATTTTTTAAAACATATGAATATAGATTTGTGATATCGGTTGCTATTTTCTCGATTTTTAGTTTTTTTATTTAATTTTAAATTTAATCTTTTTAAAACATTTTAAATTTTAATTATTAAAGTTTTTAAAACATATATATATAGATAAATTTGTTGGTTGATCGTTATTTCTAGATTTTTTTAGCTTTTTTGAGAGAACAAAATTTATTTTTATTTTGAAATTTTTTTGAAACATATAAATCAAGACTTGTGGGTCCAATAATTATTTTTTGTGATTTTTTGAAGTGTTTTATTAAACGAATCTTTTAAATCTTTCAAAATATATAGATATAAATTTAAGGAGTGTGTAATTATTTTCTTATTTTTTGAATTTTTAAAAATAAGAAAAAATTAATGAGAAGATCCAAATAAAATAAATCACATAAGATCCTATTTTCTTTTCATAAAATAATCATATTATTTTTTATGAATATGATGTGTTATATATTTGCTTTTCAAAAAGCAAATCATATCACAATATATATATATATGTATATAAATTGTGTCCGGCTCTAGAAAAATATTGCTATCAATAGGTGTGCATTTTTCAATTCTTCGCACACATGTGAGTTCTTCAACTTTCTCATTTTTCACACATAAACTTTTGCAAAATATTTGGATTCTCCCATTTAATGAAAGATCATATTGTATTCCGTGTAACGCACGAGTTCCGCTACCGGTTGATATCTATAGCAAGAATCATCCTCATACCACTAATCTTTGTGCAAGTGGCATTAATCTCAGGTTGTGATTAAGAAGTTCTAGTTGATGAGAAAATAAGAAAGGGGATTCCAATTGGACATAAGAAACTTTCTAATGATCATTAAAAGAGGATTCTGATTGGTCGTAAGAAACATTCTAATGATCATTAAAACTCCAGCTTTCTTATTTCTCCTAGGTCCTTAACCCTTTTGTTTTATGTATATTAGACAAACGTATCTGCGCTACACACGGGCAAGGAAAAAAAGAGGGAAATAATTAGGACAAAAAAAGGAAAATAAGAAGGGGACAAGTGAGAAAAATAGGGGAGAGAGTAGGAGGTGGTGGAGAAAGTAGATGAGTAGATGTGGAAATTATCTTATGAAATTACTAAAAATTGTTCAATATATACTAGTTGAATTAATTAGAGAGAATGTATCAAAGGGCATTTTGGCGACAAAAGGTAACACAAAATGGGAATGTTTTGGCTTTATATAATAGTATATGTATGTGTATATATATATAAATATAAATTCGAATAGAGGATGAAGGTCTTTGAGCCTTTTTCTTGTAACAAAAGTATTGAAAAAAACTAAACTGTGATGATGAGGTTCTTTTTTTTTTTGGTGCAATGATGAGGTTCATTATTTAATCTACAAAAGCACGTACTATTCACAGATTTCCTAACCTAGCACGTAATTTAAAATTTTTCTAAAATATACACAACGTTTCAAATCCTTCCCTTATTTAGTACGTAGTCACCATCTGTCCATTCTCTGCAATGATTGCCCACGTGGTTGTTAAATTTGACTAGTTGGCCGTTAATTGCCAAGTGCAACCATCCAATTGGTGGCCTATTTTCTTTTTCTCTTCAACTATTCCCTTGCTCTTCCTCATCCTCTGTTCTTTCTCATCCCCACGAGTAGTAACTGCAATAGTCGGGCCTGGATAGCAGCAGCACAGTAGCTCAACAGCAAGCAGAGAGGCCTGAACCACCCCCAGCAGCAACAACAAGTAAGGGAGGGGCCTGGAGCACTAGCAGCAGCAACCCCATGATGGTGGTGATGTCGATGATAAAGGTGATGGCTTTGGGAGAGGAGATAGAATGAAGATGATGGTGATGTATATGGCTATGAAAGAAATATAGGAGACCATAAATGAGAAGTAGTGTAGAAGACTACATAGGAGATGTAGAAGGCTATGGAGAAGATGTTGAATGTTATGGAGAAGATGCAGAATGCTATGGAGAGAAGAGAAAGAAGAAGCAGCATAAGATAGGAGATGGTGATGTCGATGATGATGGTGATGGCTTCGGGGGTAGGAGATGGAGGAGAAAGGTAGGTGATGGAGGTCGAATGAGTGATGGGACTCGAGAGAGGGTAGATGATCAAGATGGTGATAACCATGGAGTCTGAAGGGAGGTGCAGAGGAGCAGCGACAGCAGTAGACTGAGCTTGGGAGGGGGCTGGACAATGGCCTAGCAACCACGGCATCTCCGAGGCTCGAGGGAGGGCAGCGCAATGTCGACGAGCAATAGGGAGCCGAGGAGCTCGAGGAGAAGCACAACCGCAGTATGGTAGGGAGTAGAAGGCAACATTAGCGGCTTATGGAGCTCGAGGGATGGGGGAACTGAGGGACAAGAGAAGTAGAGAATAGGGAGCAGAAGGAGGAGATAAAGCTAGTGGTGATTGCGAAGGAAGGAGGAGGACTGAGGGTGAAGGCCGAGGAAGAGATGAAGTTCTGATGGTGCCGGTGATGGAGAGATGGTGATGATGAAAGTGGCAGAAGAAGAAGAACAGGGAATGAGAAAGAAGAGGAAAGAGTTGAAGAGAAAAAGAAAATAAGCTGTCAATCGGATGATTACACATGACAATTAACGGCCAATAAGTTAAATTTAACGGCCATGTCAGCATTTCACCGCGGATGGTGGACGGAAGATAACGACATGCTAGAATATGGAATGATTTGAAACGTATTGTATTTTTAAAAAATTTTCAAAATACGTGTTAAATTTGAAAATTTGTGAATAGTACGTGTTTTTTTAGGTTAAAAACTCAAAATATTTTGCATATAACTAATATGATTTGATACAAACGATTCAATATTTATTTCTCTCAAACAAAATAGGGCTGGGCTCCCATATGCATTTATATATATATATATATATATGTTTGTGTGCGGGGGCGCTAGTTGCTTTCTCTTGGTCCAGGAAAGGACAAACAACGACTCCCAACTCACATGGGAAAATGAGATCCACATAACTGATGATTCCAGCTCTAGCACGCTGCACGTGAAATACGGCCAAAGAGCATATGGATGTCCTTATATCATATATAAGTACCTGTATACATATATATATGTTCTCTCTTATTCTTGGACCGGACGGACAGCGATCCAACCCCCTCAACACACACGCACATAAATATATATATGATAACAAGATTAATTAAAACAGTGATTGGATTTCACTACCAACTCAGCTATAGCACAGCATCATCCTAAGCAGAACTAGAAGGGATCTTCCTAAATTATATGTAATAGGGACCGACTTGAATACATACAAGCTGACCTGATCTGCAACTGCATCACACTAACATTGACTTATTAAGAAGAAATTAAGTGAAGGAACATTATAACGATAAGAGGACCGATGGCAACCTGGAGCTAGCTAGCTAGCTAGATGTACTTAGAACAAGAAAGTAAATTCAGAAACAGACCTTCCATTAATTAAGAAAGGCTTCCGACTGATCCAGTTGTCCTAATTGGCGCTTTTCACCGATGGCGATCCGAACCAAAAATGATTAATTGCTGTACGTAGTACTGAAACATGATCAGCGGAAGTGGGATCGACCTGGGTCTCCTCCCGTGCTCGGGAGGTGAATTATTGATTGGGCAACTACACAGCTTCGTTTGCAAGAAGTAGTGAAGGCACTCGCGAATCCAAATCGATCACTGATGCTCCTTGACAGCCTAGCTCCAATCCAGAAACCAGCCCCTCCTCCTCTACAGGAGGCATCGCTGATGATATCATCATCTTTGGAGCACTCGACAAGAGCAACAGCGAAAGGATCCCTCAGCTGGGACCTTCCTATTATTAGACTACTCTTCTTCCTAAGGTTGACGGTTGGGGATTTTGATGAGGCAGCAGATGGAGGCAGTGGGAGGAAGAGACTCAGTGGCACCACCTGCCGCGAAGAAGAGGAATCCTCCTTATTCATCGCTGTTGCTGTCGGTATTTGCTTTTTGGGGATTCCGGGAAGGTGTTCCCAGGAAAACGGAATTCCAGAAGAGTGGATCGGGGTCCTTGGAGAGTCATCTGGGGAGGAGCTCGGTGAAGAGATGGATGGTGAGGAGGCGAATGAAAGCACCCGCATGCCGCCCAGTTGATGACCTAAAATGTATTCTTTTGAAAGGCTCATCCGATCATGCATAACCATATATAAGGGGTGGGAAGGTGTGTGTATATATATCAGAAGTAAGTAGGGAAGGAGAGGTCTTTTTTTTCCCCCCCTGAATGAGGCCGGGACTTCTCAGCTAAAAAGCACCGACGAATCTAATATATTAGATTAATTCACCCGTGTGATGTACGGGTCTAAAGTTTCAAAAAAAGTTTTAAATTTTATTTATTCTCATTAATATTATATTACCAAAAATTACATTAATTTATAATCATAAAATAATAATACCATTGAATGATACATAACTAAATGAAAGTTTCCCTTGGAAATTCTCTAGTCTCCTTTAACTTAATACGTAGATACATGCATCTTTTCTTCCATCTTGGTCTTTTCTTTTTCTTGTGAGACCGTCAACCCAGACTAGCTACCGGCTGATACTAATTCCGTGTTAGGCGGTCGATTTGGCCTAATCCCAGGGTTCAAGCCGATTCTTGATATGATTCTTAATTTTAACTAATTTTTGGACATGCGCGTTGCACACGGTCGTAATGGATACAATTTTGCTTAAAATGAAAGGGAATTGTAGATGATGAAAACTTTTTTGGATAAAAGATGCTGAGCTTATATGTTACAAAATAATGTAAAATCAGTTTTTCCCCTTTTTTTAAATTGCACTGCAGTTGTAAAAGTATTTAGGAAGTAGAAGCTGAATATAGGTCAGACTATATAGAATAACAAACCTGTTTTCATCATTTGAATTAGCGATAGGTGATGGAAAAGTAGTGTTTCGAAGCAGATTCATCTCACTCTTAGAGATATTATACTGTGTTGCCCTATATAGCACCAATGTCCCTCTTCTTTGTGATCAGCAGCATGTAATAAGGTCCGAAAAACTTGTTAAACCCTGTAAGATGAAGATTACTGTGAGTTGCTGTAACAATAAAATAAACCATACTTTTGCCAGGACTGGTACATACGCAATATCCAGTTCACCTCTATAACACAGGAAGAGTGACAAATTTGCTATATTAAATGGAAACAACGCTCCTCACACTCTGTCCGACTCTCTGTGTCTCTCTTCTCTATCGTCTCATCTACTCCCGTTTCCGGTCTCATCGCCCGCGCCTCCCCCCCCTCCCCCTCTTTTCTCTTGCCTCTCCTTAAAATCCTGAACTTGTTCTCCCAAATACTGACCCCACAGACATCATCGGAAGAGGAAGAAATTTACTTATAAACATGAAAAGGAAGAAATAATTTACGTACGCAGGAAGATGAAGAAATTTACACCTAAACCGAAAGAGAAAATTAGCCCAACGCAAGGGGACAATTCAAAGAGAAAACACAATTCACAAGACAGAGTTGAACAAATAAGCACTTTATGCGTCTCCAGGACGAATGAGAATATAAGGAAATTACCGTTTGCATGGACTGGAAAAACAGTCTAGTCGACGAAAAGAGACAGTTTGATGATCGAAGAAGAAGCCTTCCGAGATGGTGGCAGATGAGAACGAGAGAGAGAGAGGGGGGGACATGAGGAGACCTCTGGTCTCTCTTTGGGCAACGAGAGAGAGAGAGCGCGAACAATGTTTAGTGTCCAATGGTAGTATAACGTAGAATTATGCGATAAAACACATAAAAAAAATTATTTTTGTCAATAATAAATTATTTTTATTAACAATAGATTTTTTCTACTTTTATTTACATATTAAAAACTAAAATAATAAATATTTATTGGCTTATAAGATTATCACACGTTATAACTTGCATGTATTTTTACTTTGGGTAAATAGGGAGCTAGCAAATTGACACGTGACAGCATCTTGATATGACAACGTGACATATCCTCGTTCAACCTCCATTTTCGTTTTTGCAATTATATATTATATATAGATGTATCCGTGCGAGGAGGCGCTGGAGGAGATGGAGGGCCAAGCTGGGCTAGCCTAGGAATAGGTAGCTTTTGTCAGTTTGTAATCGGCATAATTGAATGCAAATTAATTCTATATTTTATGCCTGTCTGCTCTCTCTGCCTCGGCATTAATATATTAGAGTACTACTTGAAATGAAGCTAGCTAGCTATTTCATTCCAATATAATACTCTCTAATCTCTACAAATGATTTTATTGTATATATATGGCCAGTTTGAAGTTCTTATAGGTTGGTAGGTTTTTCCCAATCGAAAACTCGAATTAGGTAATCAGAAATTGAAACAACTGGGCCTATATCGATATTTGTACGTTGGCCATGGCTTGCGGTTTATTATTGCAAAATTGCACTTTCAAATAAATATGAAAACTTTGGCCCAAAAAAAAAATGAAAACTGAATATTCCAACTATATAAAAAAAATATCACAAGATCTAATGCGACAAGTTACAAATGGAAAAATGAAATTTACAACAATTACATACAACTATATATATATATATATGATGTTGTATGGCATGTCAATTTGATAGGGCACGGGATTTCTATTACGATTATATATGTATGTAAAATAGACTAATGAGAGAGGACCAAAGTAACGTGGCTCATGATATACAATGGTTTGCTTTTTGCTTGTTTGCATTTAATGGTTGGCATTGTATCGTACGAAACCAAGATCAAGATTAAAAGTGCACACGTGAACGTGATCGAGTTTTTGTTGGCTAATAACATGTGATTTTGGGACAAAATTGACAATTTGATCCTTAAAATATACATCTTACGACAAATTGTTCCCTGAAATATATTTTGTGTACTACTTAGTCCAAACGTTTCAAATGTTAGAACTGGTCCTTCCGTTCGAATAAATGGCAGGTCCCTCACAAAAAGTGCCTCTCATGGCCGTTAATCACACTTCTTTGTCCGTTTTCCACCTCCTTCTCCCTCTCTGTCTCTGTCTCTCTCTCTCTTTCTCCATGGATGAGCTGAAAGCTAGAAGGGAATCAATTCACTGCGAGTTGTTCCAGCTTGATCCCTCCGTTATCATCATCATGTGTATTTGTTCGGTTGGATGGTTCGGTTTTCAGCTCCGAGCTCGGAGCTCTTGTCAAGCTAGTTCCAATTTGATCGTCATGCTTGGAAGTTCATTTGACTTCGCATTTCGATGCATGAATTCGTTATTTGTGTCCTGGACTAGGATGATTTTTGTTCGAGAATAGCTCGATTTGGAGGTGGCTGAGCTAATTTGCTCGTCGGTGGTCTCCATAGCCGATTATGTCGCAATCAGTGTTCAACTGACAACTGAATTTGATTATGAAGGAATGGTTAGAGGTTTTCTCAGATGCTCGCTTTTGGATAATGGGGACTCCCTTCAGACAATAGCACTCCCTCATGGGGGAAAGATGGAGTCAGGTGTATTGATTTCTTGTGGGTGGTTATTCGGGAACACCGGGCTGGGTTTATTGAATGCATAAAACAAGTTAATTTAGTTATCTATTTGGCCAGCCCTTGCCGTGAGGATGTTCAACTTAGTACACTTTACCTTAAGGCACCAGGAAATCATCATCATCATTATTATTTTGGGTTCCTTGTGCGATCAGAAGTGAATTTTCGGGGATAATTACTTTTATGGCCTAACTCTGGTCAAATAGCATACGTGCGCGATTGAGATCAGGATGTTGGACGTCACTGCTGATGAAGTTGAGCTCATCTTGTGTGTTTCTCTTCCATCTTTGCATTTTGTGCATGGCAATTGGAATAGCTTGACAAGCATTGGATATTAGGATAAGTCATATCCAAGTCTAAATGCACAGTTGGCTTTCTGGTTCAATTTGCTTTGACTAGGAAGTGGATTTCAGCATCTCTGCTATCAAGAGCTTGTAAAACGTCATTTTGTACTTTGACAGGCTTGACATTATAATCTTGAATGCAAAGTAAATCTGCTTGCTAACGTACAGGTGGGATATATGTGTTCCCTAGTACATAATGTTTGACCGTGGTTACAAATCCGAGTACATGGATGGCCAGCGAGAGAAGTTTAGGAGGTATTGGCTTTTCCTTGTGGCCTCAATGCATTTGGAGGCCGAGCATGCAGCCTTGAAAATTAATTGTTGAATCTTTTGGATGTGTCTGTGTGTTTGTTCTCGGGTTTTGGAAGTGCAGATGGTTGAAGCTGCACCTTGGGGTTGTCGGGTTTTTGGAAGTGCTGGGGGTTCTCTGTTTTGGTTTGCAGATGGTTGAAGCTATGGTTCTCGGGTTGTTGTTGTGCTGATTCTTCTTCTTCTTCTGACGAAGGGAGTGGGGAAGATTTGCAAGATAGCAGGGGCATCGTTATCTCTGCTTTGTCTCTGTTCTCTCTGCTTGTAGCTCAGCACATACAGAGGCAAAGTGCTTCTTGTGATCAATATCGCTTCCAAATGGGCTGTAGGAGTTCTCGGGTTATTTTGTGGGGGTTCTCGGGTTTTCTGTAAGGCAAGCAACTATGGTATTCTGCAGATGGAATCAAAGTTCTATATGGGCGTTCTCGGGTTATTCTGTAGATGGGATCAAGCTAAGGATGTTCTATTTTGACGGGGGATTCTTGGGTATTTGGCTTTTTTGGGGTGAAATTGCTGGGGGTTCTCTTCATGTTTTTTTTTTTTTTTTTTTTCTGTTTTTGCATTCTTATGTTCTCAAAGTTGTAGGGTTTTCTGTTCAAAACAGGGAAAGGGAAAGGGAAAGGGAGGAAGGCTGGACAATGAGGTTCACAGACTCACAGTGAGATTAACGGCCATGAGAGGCACTTTCCATCAGGGACCTGCCATTTATTCGAATGGAAGGACCAATTGATTCTAATATTTGAAACGTCCAAACTAATTAATACACATAATATATTTTAGGGACCAATTTACCATAAGGTGTATATTTTAGGGACCAAATTGTCAACTTTGTCATGATTTTGGGGACCTTACTCCCTACCCTAATTAGTGCTGCGACGGCTATACAATATTTACAAACTATGAATTGTAGATATAGTAATCTTTACTAATAATAATCTAGACTTGTCTTATGGGACCATATAATTAAGGGTTAATTTAAAAAGAAAAATCAAATTTTACACATTCTTATCGATGAATAAGCGTAGCATATTTTACTAACATTAGCATGGATTATTTTCCTTCACATGGAAAGACACAAAATATTGATGTGGTATAAATATTAGCACGTCATCACTTTTCCCCGTTGATGTTAAAGATATTTGCCAACGTTTATTTCATGATGCCACGTGACTTACCATGATTGACAGAATGAGCTCCAAAAGTTGTTTTAAATAAAGATACATTGAAAATTAAATAAAACAAAAATGAAAAAAAAAGCATAAAAATCCTAAGTTCGAAACCCTAGGTTGGAAAAGAAGGAAAAGTGAGAGTCACGCCTGTAGCCACTACCCCTAATTGGGGTTGCGAGCGCTCCCAATTCCGAGGCGGTGGTCACCAGCGAGACCCTCCTCCATAGGATTTCATTCTTAGGATTTTCAATTTTTTTCAAATTTTTTAATTTTTTTTCAGGATAATTTTTAATAAAAGAACTAAAGGGGGCAACCATGAACCACATTGACGAATCTCATTAAAATTACCAAGGAAATCGATGTTGTGTTAACATTGATACAAAATCGATAATTAGTGTTTTTTCATGCAAAGGAGAATAATTCATGTTAACATTGATAAAAAGTGTAAAGTTTGAGTTTCTTGATAATTAATCCCATTATTAACATAATATTTTTGAATTAGGGATACTAAATATATACATTACTACTACACTGGGAAAAGACTCATGGTATACTTTCGAGTTTTTAAAAATACCCTTATTACATTTTTTTTATTAATAATAACTGTTGAATTAAGATTAAAACTGCAAGGCTATGTTTAGTGGTAAAAATAAGAGGTGTGATAGGATTTTGAAAATCCTTATCTTGTGTTTGGACCCTGTAGGATTAAGATTGGATCTGGTATCTGGTTGAATATATTTGTTAAAGAAATTATCACATGAAGGGATGGAATAAAGACATAGGATCAGTTTACCAAAAAAAGAAAAAGAAAAAAAGACATAGGTCATAATTTATATGAAAGGATGAAAACTCCATTTGTCATCAAATTTACAAATTAATGCCGGTCGACTTTTAGCAAGCTACAAGATGTTAACGGAGAGGGTGGTGGTGACTCAACGCCAACCACTACCACCACCCGCGTGAACTTGAAGGCAGTTTTGGAGGTCACCGACAACCTTGTTTGGGTGGTGGTTGCCGACGTCGGGCCACCATCGCCCGAAATTTACCGAAAGTGTGAAGGGTGAGAGAGAGAAGAGAAGATTGGGATTGTGGTGGATTGACGGCTGCCACCACCGCCCAATTGAGGTCATCGGTGACCTTTGAGGCTACCGGTTGGAACAATTGTGGCCGAAGGCGGGCCACCGCCCTTCTCTTCCTCCCTTTTTGAAAGGAGGGAGGAGAGGGCAAATATGCAGGATCGTGGAAGCCAGCCACCATTGTCCAAGCGAAATTGCCGAAGACTTCTAGGACCATCGGTGTTCATTGGGGAGGTGGTAGCCGGCGTGAGATCGCTGTTATCCTCTCTCCATTTATTTCTTACATGTTGTGTTTTTTTTTTGTAAGTTTCTATTTAATTTTTAATTTTGAAAGTTTATTTTATTTTTCTTAAATTTAAAATATTTATTTTAAGGGAAGCGTTAGTCATTTCACTTTAATACACCGATTCTAGACCTAAACACAATTCAAACACTTGATTAGGAAATTGTAGATTCATGAAATTTAAAATCCGTTTTCATCCCATTCCAATTCCTATCTCTAATCAGATCCGACGACTAAATATAGACTAATACGTACGTATGAAAAGGACTCGCGATGATGCCTGATAGTGTTGGCTTTGATCGAAGTACTGCCGCTTAGGCTACAGACGGGTGATTCTCGAGATGGATTTAGATGTGGTTCGTCATTTGATTAGTGGCCATCTTGCTTCATTGGTGATGCCTATTCAGGAAACGCTCGAACGAAATTGGAAGGTAAACATTCAGCACATTTACTGTGAGGAAAATTTCTGTGCCAAATGACTGGTTCGGAGTGCTCTTCATTTACCGATCCAGAATTCATTCTTATCGAGTCCTCCGAATGGTCTTAGTCCGCTTCAGTTTTGCGATATTATTGGGCCTATCGAACCTTGGTTTGCATTTTATAGTTTTCTTCTCTCTTTGTACCCGGCGCTAGCCCCGATATTCTATAATACATATATATATATATATATATAAAGAGCAAACCGCTGGCGGACAGGCCGGTAGCCGGCCCAAAACACAATTTCAGGCTGACGATTACATTAGGAAGAGTAACCTCGACCATAAGGGCCTCCAGTCTGGGCCCACACGAACAAGCACGTCAGGGGCCCTGGCCTTCCTTCCTTGACTTGCTTTCCCCCCTCGGCTGGCAGAAATTTCCAGTCCCTGTTCGTCCGTCCCCGTCCCCCCGAGCCGACGACAATGGCGATCAATTCAAAACTCTAGCCAGAGCTCTACAGAAGAGAAGATGATCTTCTGAGTCCACTCGAGTAGACTGTATAGTGTGTGGCTTGCTGGAATATTTCGATGGAGAATCAGCCATCGCCCACCGATGGCTCCAGAGAGCTCCTCTGTGTCGGCAAACTGGAAATCATCAGCCCGAAACCCGTCGGGTTTCTCTGCGGTTCCATCCCTGTCCTCACTGAAAATTCCTTTCACGCATTCAACTCCGCTCTCATCCCTTCTCGCCAGAAGTAAGCCCATCAAATTTGTCCTTACTATTCCATCTGTGCTTCTAACTGTTCGTCTCTCTCTCTCTTTCTTCTTCTGTTTATCATCATCATCATCATATCATTGGTCTTTCTTTGGTTTGGTTCTTGGAAGCTGATGATGGTGCCGCTTTTTTCACTTAATATATATGGCAGGGTGAGAGCTCCGCAGTATCGGATGCTTCCAACGGAGACTGATCTGAATAGGCCTCCATTGCTTTCGGACCTCTCTGAGAAGTTGCTTCCAATTGGTGTCGTGCCACCCAGAACCTTTCCTGGAGGTCTTTTGTCGCTGCACCCTGCGTTTGTTGCTTTTCTTTACTCTGTATTTATTTATTGCCTAGTGTGTGATTTAAATTTTAGGACTTTTGTGTTCTTTTCAGTTGCATAATTGTGCTTTGTGCTCGTGAAAAATAATTTTTTTTAAAAAAAAATATGTGGTGAACTTTGCATTTCTTTTTTCTCCTTTGAGAATAAGTTTTGCACGAGCTGGTCTTATCAAGTACTTGTTCATGTGAGTTTGATCCCGACATATTGTTCTATGAGGTAAATCTCATGTTGACAGGAGGATTGCTTTTGCACATATATATTGTTGGAGGGTTTTCCTTTGTACAGATTTATCTTGGGAAGATGGCGCTCTTAAGGCAAACCTATCAAGGAAATGTGAGGCCCTTGCTGTATCTGGCTTGGCTGAGTATGGAGAAGAGATTGATGTTATTGCCCCTACTGATATCTTGAAGCAGATTTTCAAGATGCCTTATTCCAAAGCTAGATTATCAATTGCTGTCCATCGCATTGGGCAGACTCTTGTTCTCAATACCGGGTCAGTATGTTATTCTCTGTTTGTCTCTTCTGTTGCTTTTGTCCACTAATCGGACCTTGCTTAATGCAGGCCGGACGTAGAAGAGGGAGAGAAACTGTTTAGGAGACATACCAATACCAACCAATCAAAATGTGCAGATCAGACCTTGTTTTTGAATTTTGCAATGCATTCAGTTAGAATGGAGGCTTGTGACTGTCCTCCAACTCGTAATTCTGGATCGTCGAATCACCAACCAAAGTCTTCTGTTCTTCCAGAGGGGGATGTATCCCATTTGGTTGGGCAGCATAGTAATATAGCTCAAAACGAGCAATTAAAACCACGTTCAGATTATGCACGAGTTAAACAGGATGATTTCATTTGGGGGAGTAAGAAGAATGAGAGAAACAAGAGGAGAGATCCCATCCAAAAGACATCACAAGTTGGTGAAAAGCCTAGATGTTCAATGCAAGAGTCTGAACGGCACAGAAGAGTTGGCAATGATGGCTTCTTGAGAGTCTTGTTTTGGCAATTCCACAATTTCCGCATGCTTCTGGGCAGTGACCTTCTTCTGTTCAGTAATGAAAAATATGTTGCGGTCAGCCTGCATTTATGGGATGTCACACGGCAGGTTGCATATGAACACTGAAACTTCTGATTTTCTCATCGTGCATACTTTCTCGCTGAGATTCCTCTATCTTGGCAGGTGACACCATTAACTTGGCTCGAGGCATGGCTCGATAATGTGATGGCTAGTGTCCCTGAATTGGCAATCTGTTATCATGAGAATGGAGTGGTTCAGGGTTATGAACTTCTTAAGACAGAAGATATATTTCTTCTGAAAGGCATCTCTGATGATGGCACTCCGGCTTTTAACCCTCATGTTGTCCAACAAAATGGTCTCTCTGTATTGAGATTTCTTCAAGAAAACTGCAAACAAGATCCTGGGACTTATTGGGTATGTTGGTCAATTGTAAAGCTGACTCTTTGGAATGTCTCTCCACCAACCTTTTGATTCTAACCTTTTGTCGTATTATCTTTTTGAACCATGTTACAGCTTTATAAAAGTGCTGGTGAAGATGTGATTCAGCTGTTTGATCTCTCTGTTATACCCAAAACTCATTCCTCTAACAAATGTGATGATAGCTCAAGCTCTCTCCCTTCTCTTCTGCACCGAGGAAGAAGTGATTCCATATTTTCATTGGGCACTCTCCTTTACCGCATTGCCCATAGACTCTCGTTATCTATGGTAATATTATTTCTCTGTTCTCTTATGTGTATTGCCTCACGATTGAGATATATGCTGTCTCTTATGGTTGACAAACTTCCCTGCAGGCGACGGAAAGTAAAGTCAAGTGTGCAAGCTTTATTCGGAAGTGCTTGGATTTTTTGGATGAACCAGATCACCTGGTATGGGATTTGAAAGTTAACTTTTCTCATTGTTAGCAGAACCTTCTCTCTTCCTCCCACCTAAAAATCTTTGGCAGGTTATATTTCTCGCAGGCTACAAATTTCTGGTTTTATTGTTGACCAACGAATATGGCATTTGTCTCTGCTAGGATTATGCCATTATTTTGTTCCTGTCTATGATTGTAACGTTTTCTTTTGGATAGGTGGTATGTGCATATGCTCATGAACAATATGCAAGGCTCATTTTGAATAATGATGACGACACGGATGTAGCATCGGATTGTCTCCCGGTAGAGTCTGAAGTTACTGTTACTGATGCTGAAGAAGAATCCATGGATTTCTTAAGCAGCATCACCGATTCAGTCGGTCATGAGGATACCCACCATTCAATTGGTGGGCTAAAGTTAAGTGACGAAGGAAGTAATCATCAAGACTTTCCACTGGCATCTCCAGTGGAGATGACGTCAGAAGCCAATGCTTCTGCTTCTGGAAGTCCTGGTTCTGATGAAAGATTTGCAGTCTGCAAAATGGCTCCATTGTCTGCTCCCATGGTTCAAACTGTTGGGGACCCTATCTCTACTAAGTTAGCTGCTATCCATCATGTTTCTCAAGCCATCAAATCACTCAGATGGATGCGCCAACTGCAAAGCAGTGGGGACTGTGCTAGTGAAACTGCTGAACCTCCATCGCCTATGAAGTTCTCTGTTTGCGCTTGTGGTGATGCTGACTGCATTGAGGTTTGCGACATCCGTCAATGGCTTCCAACATCAAAATTGGATCATAGGCTGTGGAAGCTTGTTCTCTTGCTTGGTGAATCTTATTTAGCTCTTGCTCAAGCTTATAAAGAGGGCCGTCAATTGCATCAGGCGTTGAAGGTTGTAGAATTAGCATGTTCTGTTTATGGATCAATGCCTCGACATCTTGGGGGAACAAAGTTTATTTCTTCCATGGTTGGTCGTGCTTCGTCCTTATCAAAACATAATGAACATACTGCCAAGGCAAGATCAAGCTTTGATATTGTCAAGGATGTGAACTTGGGATCAGATGGTGAAGAACTCGGCTTTGAACAGTTCTCTTCCAATTATCTATTCTGGGCCAAGGCATGGACTCTTGTTGGAGATGTCTATGTCGAGTTCCATATGATTAAAGGTAGGGAGATCTCAACTCAAGCTGCAAATCAGCCCATAAGAGAGCTCAGAATGTCATCTGAGGTTGTCAAGGAAGTAAAGAGGCTCAAGAAGAAATTGGGGCATTTTGATGGAAACTGCCGCTCCTGTTCCTTGATCAACTGCAGCTGTGAAAATGATCGAGTCAGCAGTGGCAGCAGTGCAAGCAGCAGCAGTGGTGATACTGGTCCAGCTGTCTACAGCAGAAGACATGGTAGGCGATCATTTGGTAAGAATGTCTCTTACTCCAAAATGGGAGATGCTGAAGAGCGAAGAAGTCAACACAGAGTAGAAGATGGGAGCTCTGAGGGTGTTCAGCGCTCAAAAAAAGGTGCTTCAGAAGAAGCTCCTCTTACTAGGCATTCAATATGCTCTGAATCTTTGGATAAGGCTGAGTCTAGGACAGTAGGAGGGACTATGAGAAGGCCTGATGTGGGTCCTGTTTTGTCCAGAGAAATGAATCTCCCTTCAAAGGGAATCCCCAAGGTCAGAAATGGAGGGATATTTAAGTATGTTGATTGTGCTATGGTTGGAGAGGGAGAAAGCAATCTGCTTGCTGCATTAAGCTGCTATGAAGAGGCCAAAAAGGCATTGGGTGGACTTGCTTCTGGTTCGGCAGAACTGCATACTGTATTCAAGAAGAAGGGATGGGTTTTCAACGAACTAGGTCGAAAACGACTTGAGAGAAAAGAGTTAAGTCAAGCAGAGGCTTCTTTTTCAGAGGCTATAAAGGCATTTAGAGAAGTTTCAGATCACACTAATATTATATTAATCAACTGTAACATGGGACACGGGAGGAGGGCATTAGCTGAAGAGATGGTGACAAAGGTTGAGAACTTGAAATTACACTCCGTCTTCTACAATGCGTACAAGCAGGCCCTGGAGACTGCAAAGACAGAATATAGTAATGCACTTAAGTTTTATGGGGCAGCAAAGTCAGAGCTGAATGCTGTGGAGAAGGCTGTTTCTGTTCCTGACGGCATGAGGAATGAAGTGCACACACAGTTTGCACATACGTACTTGAGGTTAGGTATGCTTTTGGCTAGAGAAGACATAACGGCTGAAGTTTACGAGAACGCAGCTTTTGGGGAGATCTCAATAGGTGCCGCTAGTCCTAGTGCTGCTGCAAGTGCCAAAAAGGGCTCGAGGAAGCATGAGATCTCAGCAAATGAAGCCATCAGGGAGGCATTATCGGTGTATGAATCTCTAGGCGAAATAAGGAAACAGGAGGCTGCATACGCGTATTTTCAGCTTGCTTGCTACCAGAGGGATTGTTGCTTGAAGTTTCTGAGCTCTGATCACAAGAAAGGCTCTCGTAAAGGTGAGAATGGAATCCAACAGCGTGTGAAGCAGTATGCTTCTTTGGCGGAGCGGAATTGGCAGAAAGCCCTAGACTTTTACGGGCCTAAAACACATCCCACCATGTACCTTGCTATATTGACGGAGAGGTCGAAGCTCGCATTAAGCCTCTCGAGTTCACTGCACTCAAATGCGGTATGTCCTCTAATCGTCCAGTTACTCGACAGATATAGTATATAATTTCTTCACTCCGTTGAGTTGATTGAGACTAAATTTGACTCTGTTGCATTCTCGAATGGTTTGGGTAGTGATGATTTGACTGGTTTTGCTTCAGATGCTGGAATCAGCTCTATCCCGTATGCTAGAAGGTCGCCACATACTGGAAAGTGTTTCCAGTAGTTTGCAAGCTGAGTATCCGGAAGTACATGGAAAGTTTTGGAGTCAGTTGCAGATGGTGTTGAAGAGAATGGTGGCTGTGGCTCTATCCAGCAGCACTACGGGGAAGCAGTCTTGTTCAGCAGTCTCGGTGCCACCCCTGCTGTCAAGCAACAGGTTTGGGGATCCCGTGAAACTCAAAGAGCTTTATAAGATGTCTTTGAAATGCGCTGACCTTAGTGAGTTGGACAAGATGCATTCCTTGTGGACATCTTAACTTAGAACGTTTTTATGTCATACCATAGCATGACATACATACATACATACATACATACATACATACATATGTATGTATGTATCTATATGTATATATACATGCATCAGCATGAATAGTTAGAGAGTTGTATGAAGCTAAGCTACTGCCTATTGCAATATATATGCATCAACATGAGTAGTTAAAGAGTTGTATGAAGCTAAGCTACTGCATATTGCAATTGGAGGATCTCCAAATTATTAGCTATGTCGTCTGTGTATGTATATATATATATATGTATATGTATGTATGCAAACATACGATGCATGTATCGATACATACATGTTTTGTTTATGTGACATCCTAGGCCTAGAGTTTGGGATTCTCTCCGGCTTTTCTGTTTCGTTTCATTGGTTTGACTTTGCCCTCCCTACTATCTTCTATTATAATTTTATATGGGGCTCTGGGAGAAATTATTAGATGAATTCAGTTACGTCATTAATGATTTAAACCATCAGCTGACGTGACTGAAACGTGTATATCTGGTCTCATCAAGTATTTCAAAAAAGCCCATTTTGCTCTTTAAATTTGTCTCAAATTCGATTCTCTCTCTTCTCCTCCTCTCAATCTCCGTCCTTTCCCCCCGCTCTCCCCTTCACGGAGTCATGTCCTGGGCTCTTCCCTTCCAGTCTCCACCTTGCCGATGGCAACAAAAGGAAACAAAATGATAAATCAAACTTCAAACTCTAAAATGGCACCGTAGGTCACATGAGATTTCCGATTTTCGGTAAATTTCATGGATATGATACAAAATGTTATAAAAGTGTAAAGATCAAAACTTTTCGGTAAGGATTTGATTCAGTGCTCGAGGGTCAAGGGTTTGGGATGACTCTCAGGTGCATGCACTCCGCAAGGATTGAATCTCTCCTCCCTGAGTTAAGCCGATTATTTTCCCCCAAAGTCCCAAACCCTAACACCTCTCTCTCTATCTTGGTTAGATGATGAGTTGAACTCCAAACCTTTAATTTGTCAAATAAAATTGGTATTGATATATGGATGAGGGAGAAGTGTGGACGGAGGGAAAAAAGAAAGAGAGAAGCCGGCAAGAGGGAGATTGCAGCGGTCAAATGTGAGGTCACCGACGGGAAGGAGGAGCCGGGAACTTGTGAGGAGGAGAACAGGGAAAAGGAGGTGAGAGAAGATTGGGGCCAATCTTGAAAAGAATGAAAATGTGGATTTTTAAAAATATTTGATAGGACTAGTGGTACACGTGTCAGTCAATTAACGGCTTAGTTTATTGATGACTTGGTGGACCAAATCCACCTAATAATTTCTCTAGGTTCTAGTTACTAATATGGGAAATTACTTTTGCTCCGAATGCCACTCAAGTGTAAATTGCCCCGGCTTTTTTCATTAATTGCAAAATTGCCATGTGACACATTCGGCCCTGCCGAATTCGGACTGTGTAGCACAACTCTACTAGTATTATCAGTGGATGCGGATATTGCATTGCAGCCCATTCTAATTCTTGTTCCATTTGGTACCCAAATCTCGAATTATCTCAAAACGGTGTATAACACTTGGCTCAAAAAGAGAATGGGTTCGGTTCGCACTAAAAAATATATCTCTCTCTCTCTCCACATTCCATTATGCTATTCTACGATCACAAATATTGACATCGAACCAGTTGCACGCACCTTAGATGCCGGTGAGTAAGGCAGTCAAAATCAAATGCGAAAAGAAGGGAGGGAGGGATCATGGCCGGCGCATAGCACAGCGACCAGAGATAGTTGTAAATGTTTGGGTACATACTGGAATATTATAAAATATAGGGCAAAAATTGGAATAAAGTCAAAATTTAGGTGCAAAATCAAATTAAATATATCCTCGACAGACCGACGAGACGGGGCAGACAGAAGAGAGAGAGGATAGGATAAGAAGACAGGGAGAGACGGAGAACTACCCTAGCTCAGAAAGACGACCAGACCCTGCGCTCGCTCTCTCTCTCTCTCTCTCTCTCTCTCTCTCTCTCAGAGCAAAGGAGGAGGTTGAGGAGGAGGAGGAGGAGGAAAAGGAGGATGGCTTGTTGCTCAACCACTTCCTCCGCTCTTTTCCTCTGCTCCCATCTGAAGCTTCATTGCAGAGTTTCTCCCGCTCTCCATAATCCACCGCTCCCTTCTCTCTCCCTCTCTAACTCCAAGAAACCCATCCTCGCCTCTCCTCATTCCCTTTGGTTCAGCTCCAAACAGAAGAACCCACCGTTAGCTCCTCCCAGATTCTCCGAAGCTGAAGCACCCGTTCTCGAGGTACAGCCGGAGCCCGAGCCCGCCCAGATAGTCAGCCAAGCGCCCAAGAGGGAGGAAGTGTTCGCTGTGGTTATGGTGAGAGGAATTCGAGCATTTCCTTTTTCTCTTTCAATTCAATGGTGTTGTTGACGAATCATGCGAGGGGTTTGGTTTGATTCTTTTTTTCTTTTCTTTTTTGTGTGTGCGTGTGTGTGTGCCTGTGTGTGCTTAGATTGGATCTCGTCAGTATATAGTGTTCCCGGGGCGTTATATCCACACCCAGAGGCTTAAAGGTGCAAATGTGAATGATAAGGTAAGGTGCTTATTTGTCACCCTTTCTATTCCTTAGCTCTTGGAGCCTGGTCCTGACTGACTGGTAGCGACAGCTTCCCCCCTTTTCTTCACTTTGGTCACTCGGATCCTAAAATCTTCTTGTTAATTACGGGGACGGGACGGTGATTGTAGTTTTCTGGGGTGGGGTTATGTTATGTTATGTTGATTCTTCTTTTTCCTTCATCATATTTTTTCCAGAGTTGAAGCAAAATTCTGTTATATTACAGTTGGGTATTATCTTATTTGCATTTGATCCCTAGCATAGCAGGTCAAGAAGAAGGTTGATTTGCAAGGGAAGTAACCTCTCTGGTGTTATAGAATTGTCATCTTAATGTTTTCTCCCTTCACCGGTTGAAAGATTATCCAGCATTTCTTTCTATACCTGTCATTTTCATGTTTTGCTCGGATGCCACCTATTGCTTGGGATACAGAACATGTAGAAAAAGCGAAATGTACTCAATGACCTTCAATTTTTGCATATTATTATTATTATTATTATTACGTGGGATCCTTTGGACCTATCAAGCAAATATCTCAAATAAACTGCATTTATTTTCACCGAGAAGTTTTCTGTTGATCTGATATCATGTGGAGAAGATGTATTTATTGGTTTATACTAAAGTATGGCTTCCTTGCGAACAATAATTTCTCATGGCTAATACTGAATACTGTTCTAATGCAGTGTCCATCACGCTGTTCTGTTAGTCTGTCTTTTGCGCAAGTATGGTCAACTGATTTCTAACTGTTTGCCTTTGAAAGTAGATCATTCTGAACAAGGTGCTCCTTGTGGGAACCAAAACAAGCACCTATATTGGAAAGCCGGTGGTGCCTAATACTGCTGTTCATGCTGTCGTTGAAGAACAGGTCATATTCTAATACCACTCTTGTATTATGTAATGAAGTAGAACATTAAAGTTTACAACTTGCAATCTTCTTGTCTCGTCTATTATTAAGTTCTGGTATTCTGTGCAGGGACTGGACCCCAAAGTGATCGTCTTCAAGTACAAGAAGAAGAAGAAGTATAGAAGAAACATTGGTCACAGACAGGTAACAATCTGCTTCTTTTTCAAACGCTACATTTGTTTGCATTAACATATGTGGTCTTTGTGCTTTTCTATTTTTTTTCCTCCCCCCAACTTTTGTGGTGATCGCTCCGACTGTATCCTGAGGTACTCCATGGTGTTCTAGGCTAGTCTTGTTTCTAGGTTTATCAATGTTCTCTTCCTGATGAAGGAATTATTGTGCAGCCAAATACCAGGATCAGGATAACTGGCATCACCGGCTATCAAGACTCACCAGCCGTTACCCTTAATTCATTATAGGATGATCATTTCGGGAAGCTGAGGTGTATGATGAGAGCCTACACAAGCCACCATTTTCTACTGTAGTTTACATTTTGTCTCATGAAAGACTTGGGAGTTTCTAGTTTTCTTTTGTTAGCGTGGAAATTCAATTGTTGTGTACGAGCTTAATTCGGCAACTAGTTGAATACGTCCCCAATGGCACTACAATAGGCCTAGTTCCTTCCTACCAAAATGAGAAATCAGTAAGCGGCCAAGATAAGCATTCCCCTGTCATCTGAGAATGAATGATTTACATTTGAAATGTAAATTCAGCATATATCAAAACAAAAAGGAAAACTTGAAGGTTACATTTCGATATGTTCTACTTCTTTATGCCAATTGGAAGACGATGCAGTCAAAACTATATCATCTTGAATGGCCTTCGGCTGCTCCTTGGAGGCTGGAGAAATTATTATTATGGTAGAGACGTATTTAGCTTACGCAAAGGAGCCGTTTAACACTGCTGCGGAGGGTCCTCATGCATTCACACCTTTAATTCGTATACTCGTTTTCTCTTCAAGAGGGTTGGAAATATAATGAGTGATCCAGTGAGGAAAAGAACACAACCCGTCTTGAAGTCATATATATCCTTCAACTGACTTGAGATCACCAAGGGCAAGACCCGCCTGTAAAAAAGCACAGCTTGAGCACCCAGCACCACTAAAATGAAAAGCAGCTACGACACTTAATTCGTGGGAGGATTGCTTATTACTGCAAGGACAAGAGAATTCACTACCTCCCTTCACTTTATTACAAACACTGCATCCCCCAACAAGAGAATTCACTTACTCCTCCACTTTAGGCTAGTAGCACATCAGATGGGTGAAGGAAGGAAGGGGCTAAGAAGTTAGATTACAGCCAGATTGCCTATCAAAACAATGTTGGCATTATCTTAAAGGTAACTGGCCTTAATATCTTTGCCGCACCCCAGAGGCTAGCATATTAAAGGCCATCAATGAAGATTATTGAGTACAGAAAGAAGGTTTCATCAGCTCCGATTATGCAGCATTGGCCACAGTTCACACAGAACCATGTACAGGTCTTGTATAAGTAAGAGACTCGGAGGCCATTGATCGTGTATGCTTTGCTGCATGAAGCTGCTGAGAGTCATGACATTCAACTGTTAGTAGGAGGTCTACATGCAGGGGCATTTGAGAACTACACGTCTTCTGGAAACCTGGAGGAGAGGCAAGACCCTTTTCCTTTTCCCACTCAAAGATTTGGATTACATTTCCCTCTCATATGAAAGTTAACAGCGAATTGGGAATATCATTTTCTTTATGGTTTTGATTCTGTCGTCAAGTTTGATTGGCTGGGAGGGCATCCTTTTCCCAAATTTCTGTCCGTTTCATCCTTCACACATTTTCCCTTGCATTCTACTGAACATTGGACTGCTTTTGCTAGCAGCTGAACTTCTATATGGCCTCAGATAGTTTTTTGTTTTAGCCCTTGCGGTGCTTTTATTCTCATGATATATCTTACGCGCAACAAATGAATGCAGATGCAACCAACAGAACGATTGAGAAAATCATAGTTAGGATGACTTACTCTAACAGTGATATAAGCAGCAGGGGTAATTAAGACCAAGGAGAGTTGCCAAGAAGAAAACATGAAACGGCACATCAACCACTGGTGATGCCAAATTGATAAAACAGGTTGGGCAGCGTTGGTGTTACCCTCAAGAATATATAGCATGACATTCAGCAACTTATCCTTACGCTTTGCTATCTGAACCCGAAACAGCAAAGGTGAATGTTCTGCCAAAAAGATTCTTGCTGCTATATGATTAAATGAAGAAGGATCGAGAATGGATGAAATTTCGAGCTTTGGGAGAGGAGAAGTAAGTACTACCTCCCCCTGGAAATATCTCAACTTATCAGGCCACAACCAACTAACTAGCGGTCTGCCAATCAACTTAGACTAAAGGTAGCAAGAAGATGCTCCTGCTGTGGCATTGAAGACAACTAAGGAAGGGCCTCTCACTACACCGAAAAGTGCTTCGGCAAGCAATGACATAAAATATTGTTCCAGGAGTCATAAAAGTTTGCACGGAGATGTATGTTGAGCAGTAATCCAGGATGAACCTTGCAGGGTAATCTCTAGCATATGCTCCAAGATGATCTCTGTCAACAGCTATTGAGATTAGGATGATGGAATGAAAACACAAGAAGATCAGAGCTAAGCGATTGCTATCAGCCATAAATAATGGACTCGAACATAAATCTAGTCTAGGAACAACAACGGCAGCTAAACGCAGCGCATTCAAGAGATAAAACTAGTTCAACCTACTCTGCAGGAGCTCGACATTATAATTTTCTTTCTCAGGGCCGCCGATGGGCCGTTAATTGATGGTACGCCTCAGTAGGCTTTAAAACTCAATTGAAAAGTTGGAGAGAATAAGTAAGACTCAGATTGTAGAATGCCAGAGAGTAAAGCAAGTAAAACAAGCTTCACCAGCAACTAATTCGGCAGAGCTCCTAATAGAGGACAGAAAGCCAGACAATTGACCAACGAATATACATTTGAAGGATTTAAATCGCGTTCATGGATCGCGTAACGGTCGTGTTGTGGCTATAACAGTTTCTGCCAATCTCGGTACGGCGTCACAGACAGAAGTTTTACTGTTCTTCCTAACCGTCCTCTCTTTTCCGTGGACTAAGTTACTCATTTCCTCACACCACTGATCACTCTCAAATACAAAACCCTGCCTCCATCTATAATTATACCCCTCCATGAACGTGCATGGTCACTTTTTTTATTTGAATAACGGCCGTAACTGCTGTTGTGGCCGATATTTTACCCGTTATGGTTGCGACACACAAGAAATTCTTTCCAATCGATATATCGGCCCGTAAAGGTAACGGACCCCACCGATACAGATACATAACTGCCGTTACAGCCGATATGCGCCGAGATTTATTAGTACCTTGTTATATATGTATTCGAGTTATAGGTCGAATGGTCATTCACTACATACGCACACCGATGAAATGCTTTCCAATGATAACAGCAGAAGTGGAGAGACCCCAGAGCCAGAGCCGGATGATGGGGAAGTGCAAATTCTGCACCTTTATATATATATATATATATATATATGACCAAATGGCAAATCCATAAGTAAACTGAGGGAGCAGAGCAGAATGATTAGTTTGGACAGGAGAGCGAGGGAGGCAGGGAAAGGAAGCATTAACTGCGGCATTTGTGTTGATAGTTGACTTACATTGTCATTTTTGTAATTGAGGGAATGCCCTGATGGCAAAAGTAGATCATTTAGGAGATTACTGTTGGAATTGCATCTAATCATATATGCATGCTAATATTTGAATAATTTAGGTAGATTGCTTATTTACTCTTAATGTGGTTAAAATAATTTTTATGTATGTCTAAATTGTATGCGCTGAAGTTTTTACACTGACAAATGAATGCAAATGTCTTGACATATGAGAATCTTTTAAGTAATAGGAACCCAAGTTGGTGTAATGTCTAGTGAGAGGTTGAAAGTTCAAATATTTGATTATATTGTCCAATGTACTAAATTGTATGAGTTAAAAGTTTTTGTACTTACAGTTGAATGCAAATACCTAGACATATGAGTGTCTTTAAGCAATAAGAACCCAAGTTGGAGTAATCTAGTGACAGATTAAATTCCTAATCAATATTGTACTTGGTATAAATGATCACTGGTGAAGGAGGCTACGCTAATTACGATGCTGGTGTTCGTTCACATTTATATATGAAAGGAGTTTCCTCTTTTTTCAGCATATTTATGTATCATATTAGAGAAAATATTGGTTGGTCCTACCTCACCAGCAAAGCAATCTACCTGGTGAGTAAGTACTAATAGGAACTTGCCAACTCAGATAGTGGGCCCTCATTAGCCTCTGTGTCTTTTAACGGGGTTTACGATCAACGTTTGTGTTATTATGTAAGGAAAAAATACACGCACACCCTCTCTCTTCATTTACCGTTGCCCTCTAGGATTTCTTCCATTATTCATCTTCCCTCTCTTCCTCCTCCTCTTCTATCTCTCTCTCTTTTCGTCTGCTCTCCTTCGCCTCTCTCTCCCAACGAAATTGAGACACCATCTTGCCGGCGTCCATGGAAGTCTGATTTCGTTGTAACTAATGGAAGCATTGAAAGGTTTTGATCCAACAAACCATTCTTCTGTCCTCCCCTGACTCTGCATGGACGACTCAATTCCTTGCACAAAGTAGAAATATCGAAAATTGCTCCACATAATGAGGGTTAATTATCTTGCAATTGGACAGAACATCAGACATAAAAAGATGCCCCTTTTCCTAAACTCCAAAACTACCGGTGGATCTTTCAGCTTCTCTATTCAATATCTCGATTAATTATTGTCGGGATCTCGAATTAACAACTGTCTAATCCGAGTCAAGAATTTGAATTTGACCCCTTTTGTTATGTCAATGGAGGTTTTTATTTCTTCTTTTCTTTTGAGCTCATGAGTGGAAAGCTTGCAAGACAAAAGAAAACGAACAAAAAAATGGGGATAATATTTATGCATGGGTGTAATGTGAAAATTTTCCGAGCTCTGCTCCATTTCTTGAGCCAAAGAGCACTTTGTTTTTGGAGCCACAGAGCACTTGTTTTCCACGGACCCCGGTGAGATGGTGTTTCCATTTCCTTGGGAGAGAGAGGAGAAAAGACAAGATGAATAATGGAAAAATCTATAGGAAGGAAACAATAAATGAAGGGAGAGAGTGCTTGTATTTTTTTCTTACAATAACACAAACGATGATCATAAACACCGTTAAATGACATAGACGCTAATGAAGGCCCACCGTCTGAATTGGCAAGTCGCTATTGGAACTTCCTCACCAGGTAGATTGCTTTGCTGGTGAGGAAGGACCAGCCAATACTCTTCATATTAGGAACGCATAGAAAAGTATTGATTTGGCAGAGTCACTTTTTTCCAGGAAGATAAATTCCAAATTTAATATAGTTAATAAATTATCATCAAAATATAGAAATTGGTCGAACACTTGTAGTTTAAACAGGAAATACTTAAATTAATATACGTATTATTCAATCATGGCCGACAGGAGCCCCAATCTCGCAAGTTTGAACAATCAAACAACAAAGTGGGCATTGCACTATATGCGTACGCAATCAGTGATCGATGAGATCAAGTCCATGAACAACATCATTACAACAATGGCGTCTCCTCACCCTGCCCAGATGCATTTGACGAAAGGTGTCCCTACGACCCCACAATAAACCCCACTGTGGATCTCTATCGATTATCCGACCAAACCGCTATGCATGTCTTACCAAGTCTTGCCCTTTGATTGCGCCAGTCAAAGTGAGGTTGGAGAAGGCAATGCGTTTGCCAGTGAATCCGGCGTTGCTTCCGCAGTTGCAACTGCTTCCTCTAATAGTTTGTAGTCTCTGAAATTAATGTGTGCCAAGAATTAACTTAGCACAATATTCCTAGCATTTGCTAACTCCCCTTGGAAGGTTCTAGCAGTTACACTAAGTCGGGGTCCAACCTACAATATGAATGAGTTAAATCCTTCTCATAATGGGAGAAACTAGTCGCCGAGATCACCTCAACCTGTCATTCATGCAAACTTCGAGGTTAGAAAAATATCTCAGACGTGAAGTTGATGATAGGAAAAAATAAAATATAGGAATAAGAAGTTATTTATGCATACATTAGGTGAAGATTCATCACGCATTCAATATCCAAGGTGGCCAATACATTCTGGATGATAAAAAAGACCACCTCGTCATTGCATTCTTTTTGGGACGGCATTATATTGTTTGTAGTGGATATGGAGGGAGGAGAAAAAGAAGATTTGCAAATTGATAGTGCATTCATCCGTTCTAGAAGTGAGTTAATATAAGCCAAGATGCCGACAGGGTGAGAGATAATCAATGGAATTACTAAGAAAAATTAATATCATTTATGAACTATTCCCTTCGTTTGCTATTCGAAGAGGCACATTTAGTTGACCCATTGAAAGGCTAGTGAGATTATAAATGTCTTGATAACACATGTGATATGTCTTGCCAACCAAATTAATATGTCATGACAAACTGGATCGAATTATTGAGTGACGTTGTAACCGGCATTGTGAACCGGATTAGTCAACCGGTTTAATTGCATGGTCCAAGTCGATGACATGGCAATAATTGATTTGCCAAAGGGATATTACGATATGGAGGGAAGTAGAAATAGAGAAAAATGGAAGTACTAAAAATATAAATCCGTAAATAGACGGTTATGATTAAGAAAAGGCGCATCTAATGCCTTTACATGGGTGTTGTATGGTGCAACTCACATAGAATGTTGCACTGTAGGATAGGATTTTATTGTAGTTATTCTGGATATAATAACAAAAAATTAAATTGACTATCAATCATCAATTATCCATATCTATGTCTATCTTAATGATTACTCTACAGGGTTTTAGAATTTTAGGGTTTAATGATTACTATATATAACTTAATCTCTTTTAATGTATAAATAATATATATATATATATATATGGATACATAAGTGAGAAGTTACGAAACTTCTAATAACCTGATTTATTTTATCTGCACTAATCACATCTTCTTGTTCCCTGCTTTTCCTTTTTAGGAAGGGCACAGAATTAGATATAATTAACCATTTATATAAACAATGAAAAATTCATCTCGTATAGAATTCAACATCATGCATCGTCAATTATAATATAAAAGTCAAGAAACGACACAAGAATGCGCTGGCACTCACTTTTATTAATTCCATAATCCTCAGTTCATCATCTTTTCGACTATGATAATTTAATTCTGATAGGAGGTTCATGCATTTTTTAATATCTATCATTGTCTCTTCATTTTTTAAATATTATATATATTTGTAAATCGAAAATACCTTTTTTCTATGTATATAGGATAGGATATCTTATTTCCTTAAAAATTTATCCATCGAGAATAGAACTATTTAAAACATTTTTAAAAATTCTTCATAGGAATTATATTATTTTTTCATAAAAATCGAATAAACTAGACTTTATTAATTCTTCTACAAAATGCGCAAAGCGCGGGTCTGCATGTGGTCTAAAAAAAATATAGAATATAAATATATATTTGTTTGTGCATTCCCTAATCCTCTTATTATTTTCCTTTCGGGTAAATTAAGATATCATTGTCTATTTCTTGATTTCTTTCATGCCATAAAGATAGAAAAAATAAATAATTAATACAAAACCGATTCATAGAGCTACGTATATATGGATACAGATTTTGGGATCATTGACATTTTAAACCTGCACCTGCTCATTAATTAAAGGGATATACGTATAATTTATAAGGAGATGAGAATAAACCTTCATAAGCTAGCTTGCTAATTAGAAAGGATAACAGTGGGAACTAAAAGCACGTCCAATGGAGAGGGACAAGTCCCGAATTCGGAGGACTCACTTTGGAGTCATGTAGGCATTACGTCAAACGAAATTAAAATCCTTAAAAATGGGACTCCAATGGCCAGTCTCATGATCCCACGTGACCACAAAAAGCATTATACAAGATGTGTGGGCCCTCTCCATGTCACTTGGCATGAAATGATTTGCGCCTCTGCACAAAAAGCAATTATTATTATTATTAATAAATAAATAAATAAACTGTTGCGGGCTGCCATAGCATGTCTTGTGGGCCCGCCCCGTGCCGATGGGGGCAGTGAAAATTAAGAGAAGTCTTTGAAATATCTTATGTATTTTTTTATTAGAAGAATTACATAAATGATCATATAAATTTAATTTTTTTAATATTAAATCATATAAGTTTCATTTTAACTTTTTCAGTCCTAAACGTTTGCTCACTTAGACACTTACGGTATAAATCGTGACTGACCGTTAATTGGTGCTGACGTGGACGTAAACGACGTTAGATTTTTTCCACCTGTATTTACAATAAGAAATTAAAAGAATAACAACGATGGCTCTAAAAGTTTTTCATTTTTGGAACTTAAGTCGTATAAGTTCAATTTTGTAAAAAATAGTCCGAAATCATTTCAAAAAATGACAATTTCAGTCCATTCAGTATCGGGCGATGATGTGGACTTAATGACATGAAAATGGTTATGGCTAGCAGTTAATATGACACACATGGACCAACCATATTAAAGATTTAAAAAAAATAAAAAGGAAAAAAAAGTAAAATTGAATGAGATTAACCAAAATAAAATAAAAATAAGATAAGATTCTAAAATGTTTGTAAAAAAATAAAAGAAATTAATTTTTTGAATTTTTTTTGTATAAATAGAAGAAAAACTATATTAAATTTTAAAAATTAAATAAAATTAATTAAATAAATAAAAAATATTTAAAAATAAGAAAATACAAAAAAATTAATATAAAAGTTCAAAAAATTACAAAAATTTCATAAAAGGAAAATAGAAAAGGGAAAGGCCAGATCGAGAAACCTCTTCATGCTAGTCCTCTTTCCCGATGAGGTCGTCGAAGGCTTTTGAGCCCCCAACAACCTTGCAAGGAGGTAGGGGAGCCCAACCCCATATCCGATCCTTCCCTCGCGTTCTCTTCAGAAAAGAGAGGAAGGGAGGAGAGAAGGATCAGAAAGGGGAGCCCTTCCGGCCATAACCTTCAATGACCTTGCCTTTTTCTGTAATTCTAATTAATTTTTGTAATTTTTTTAATTTTCCTTCTATTTTTCTAAAACTTTTAAATTTTTAAATTTTATTATTATTATTTAAGTTTTTTAAAAATTAATTTATAAAAATTTATATTTTTAGGGTCAAACTTATTTAATTTTAAATTTTCTTTTCTAATTTTTATTTTTTTAATCTTTAAGAATTTTCTAAAGTGGCATGCGATGATTGGTCAATGTGTACCATATTAACGGCTAGTCATAACCTTTTTTACGTCGCTAAGTCCATATCATTGTTCATTAACAGTCGGTTATGGGATAAACCAAAACTGTCACTTTTTGAAATGATCAGGACTGTTTTTCCAAAATGAACTTATAGGACTCAAGTTCAAAAAATGTAAAACTTTTAAGACCATCGCTGTAATTCTTCTAATTTTCATGTAAGTATTTTAAATACAAGTAAAAAAAATTTAATGCCGTTTACATTCAAGTTAGCACCGGTTAACGGTTAATCACGATTTCTACCATAAGTGTTTAACGAAGTAAATATTTAGGACTAAAAAAAGCCAAAACGAAAATTTATAGGATTCAATATAAAAAAAAAAAACATAAACTTATAGGACCATTTCTATATAGCTCTCCTATTTTTTATTATTTAATAACTTATGTTTATAATTGAAATTTCGATAGATTTTACTTCACACTTTTCAAATTAAATCTCATATAATCATCTCATCATTTCCTTTATAATGTAGTATCTTTTATTTTTATCCAGAAAAAAGTATTATCTTTTATTTTCTAATTCTTTTATAAGTTTCAACATATGAATCAATTTAGAATAAGAAATTCTAAAGCACAAATTTTTTATCTACGGTAAGGCGCGGCAAGTAATTAGCAGTGTGTTCTTGAAGGGAGGGTGTGTCAGTAACAGTACTATTCTTGGCAGGGGGAATACAGTGAGCTGCTATGCTTTTTGTACTCTTTTTGTTTTTTTTTTGGCTGGGTCTATGCTTTTCGTACTTGCCAGCTGGTTGGCTTGATCTGTATGTGTTATTAATGAAAGAGCACTGACTCGCTTAGCGGAAAAGAAAAGGTGGGAATTAATATTAATTATGTACTGTCCACATGCATGTAATATATGATAAAATTGACAATGATTATTTCATCAGCTCATCGTCGCGAGCGAGCTTTAGCAGTTTTAGTTCGAAAAAGCTAGCCCTGAACTTGTTATATATGGCGATTTATCATTCAAGCATGATACGAAGGGATAGTTGCCGGCCTGACTTTCATGAGCAAGATGAAGGGCGAGTTCATGGGTACCAAAAGGCGGCGGTAGCAGTGGCAGCAGGCGGTGGTTTGCATGATCAGAACTAGTGCTACTCGTCTGTTCCGGGGCAATGAGCAAGCTGCTGTTATTCAAAGCCTTCCAGTCACTGTCGAGATTATAATAATCTTCAGAGTGCAAAACGTCACACATTCTCTGATGTGATGTTACCACAACAGTAGCTTGTTCCAATGGCCGACGACTGACGATGTCTGAATTGGCGCTGATCCTAGTAGGAAGTTCAACTAATTGTGAGGATCCAACGTCCATATTTATCTCATCACTCAGCGCCGTCGTACTTATGGTCTGCGTCTGAAAGTAGACATCTGGATTTGGATCAGTTAATAATAATGGATTATTATTACTATTATTCGTGGTCATGTCCCAATTAGTGCATTCATGAGGCAATATTTGATGAATCCGGCTGCAGTAAGTGTAGGCTTCGAGCCCGACTCTTTCCTTCGGGATTGGTTTCTTGAACGCCTTACATACCACCCATCCTTCTTCCTGCATGCATTATTGCATTAATTCACCAGAAATCAATATATAATTAAAGAGGTACATACACGTGCCTACGATTATACATGTATATATATATATATATATATAATAAGGTATATATTATATATACTCGCTTTTGACGGGTACTATACTAATAATTATATTATTGGAGGTGGAAATATTAGCTGTTGTGGGCTGGGGAGGAATGGTTGCTATTAGATATAGATACAGATATAGATGGGAAGGGAGCTAGCTGTAAGGAGGGAGGGAGACTTGCCTGAGGCTGAGGAGGAGCGTGTTGCGATGTTTGGAGGCGATATTCGTGGATGATCCAATCTGTCTTCCTTCCGTTGGGGGCACGACCTCCGTAAAAGACGAGGGTCTTCCTCATGCCGATGATTGAAGATGTGTTTCTCGAGAGCACGGCCTTGTCCCTGCCTGTGGCCTTCCAGAACCCGTGAGCAGTGGCTCTGTTAGTTCTCGTTCCTGTCGGATACTTCTTGTCCTTGTGACTGAAGAAGTACCATTCCTTCTGTTCCTCATTTTCGAACAGTTTACATCTATCTGCAGATCATTATATGTATATGTATATATATATATATATATATATATATATTAAAAATAATGTATCAAGAAATTAAATTAAATGTATCGGTGCTCTTAGCTAGCTAGCTTAGAAACGATCGTGGCATAGTTAGAATTAGCTAGAACAATTAATTAATAATAATAATTAATGGATCAGCCTTTTAATTTCTACATTAATAAGGTGAGTCCAGCTTTTTAATTGAAGGCACGTAGAGGGGAGGGGAAACTATATATAGAACGTTAATGGGCAAGTAATATTGTGTAACTAAAATGGGGCATTAATTAATTCGATCATAAGGCGTGAATTTTACGGTAACAGGTACGTATAAGATCACAAGAAAAAAAAATGTACGTACATAAGTATGTACCTTGAATGTCCCAAGGCTCCATGTTGTAGAGATCAATGTCGGTAATAAGATGGAGATCGATTCCCAGGGAGCTGATTTTCCTCTTGAGGTAGTACCCCACAAGTTCTTCCTCTGTTGGACGGAATCTAAACCCCGGCGGCACGCATGACTCCTCCATCCCTATATATATACATATATCGCTACAGACTTGAGGGGACGAATATATATCTTCTTCGCGCACTAGCTAGCTACTCCAAATTAAGACGTACCAAAAAAAATCAATTACGTATTTAGATCGGAGAGAGAGGGAGAGAGAGAGAGAGAGAGAGAGACGAGATGAAATTGTGAACACCAAAACCAGCAAGCAATACACCCGACTATGAAAAATAATTCAAGTTTTGATGAGAGAATGCTACAGCTAGCTACCTAGCTAGGCATTAACAAACCTACACGTGTTAACCAAACAAAAGCCTGTCACGCATACATACATACATGCACGTACGTTCGATCATACATATACACCTACGTACGTAATAAAATACATACTTAACTATGTAAGCTGCAGGCTAAAGTGTAACTAAACTATGAATGTGGATTGGATCAAGTGACACGACTCTTATTTTGCTTAAGCAAGATTTCGGATCTGAATCTTTGTGAATGTAAAAAATTTATACTGCGAGAGTTCTACTCCTTAATAAATCGATTCGACTTAATTAAATTAAATTTTATTGAATTTTCGAATATTATCGTCTATTAAAAAAATAATAATAACTGAACTGATCGGCACAGCGAACATGCGATGGAATATTGGGAAAAGAGATGAATTAATTGGAACCAAAAGAAGCAGCAAGCAGCCGAAAAGGTTGACCCTTTTTATGGGTGCAAACTGTAAAGGGGCCGTCAGTCACACACACGTGTATATATTTACATATATTGATACATGGGTACACCATACACGCGTATATAATATATGTTTCTTAGAGTGCACTATACTTTGTCCCCGCCCGCCAAAGGGATAAAATTTATTGTTCTTTTTAATTAATACACCGAAGTATATATTACTATATATATATATATATATATATATATATATATATACACCATGATGATTAAACTTCCAAACAAAACTATAAAAAAAAATTAAAATAGAGAGAAATTACATTTAAATGAAACTACATATAATATCTTGATTAATATGTATATGGCGCAGCTGCAGCCTAATGATCGGCCAAGAAATTTATTTATTTTTCTATATAGGGAGGTCCATATGTCTAATACAACGAAATAAAAATCTTAATAGTTAATAAAATGGCACAGATGATCCTACTGAGTATCGAACATGATCCTTCTAAGTTATCAGGAAATGGTATGCAGCGTAACGCTATACCCTCTTTAATATTTATAGTAATGCATGTTGTTTAATAGATCATAAACACCTCTCTGTTGCCTTCCCTCAACTACATATGGTAACCAGCTACCGTTGTCATATATATGCAATTGGAAGTGAAAAAGTTAAATACTAATGAACTTCAAATTAATGTTGAGTCAGGAATAAATGAATTTAATTATGAAATTTTCACACGAAAATTATACACCAATCGCTATAATTAATAAAGAGTGTACTCACAGCTGCAAGCAGAAGCAACCAATTGAGAAATGTAAACGTACTCTTGAGAGACCACCTTCGAGTTCTGCTCCTTATTGAGAAACAAATTAATATGGGAGAGCGAACTCTATATATACGTACATATATATATATATATATATAGAGAGAGAGAGAGAGAGAGAGAGAAAGAGAACAATTAATAGAGAGACAGACAGTGAGAGAGACAGTAATATGTTATTGTGTTGTGAGCTGAGAAGATATGAAGAGCAAGACAAATATATATATACATGGAATTATGTCGAGAGAGAGAGAGAGAATGAGAGGGTTGAGAGATTTGAATTATTGATGGCTGGATCGTGTAATGATCGATCATAAGTTGGGGGGTGGCTGCATGCTGATTGAGAAAGGTTGGTTTGGACGGTGCGCCACCAAAATTGCCTCCCACCCGACCCCAAAATACATTACATTCATCACCAACATATATATAATTACTAGAATGATAATGATATAGATATAGATATATGTCTTTGAGTGTACATATTCATTCATATATATGCATGATACATGCATGTTCGACGGACACTGCCTTTGACAATTACTCTTGAATGCAACACTATCATCATCAATCATCATGAATTATTGAATCTGCCAATGACTATCTCCTGAAAGAAAGAATCACACGCACAGTAAGCTAGTGAAATGAAATAATGTAACCACACAGTAAGCTAGGGATATCTGAAGATTATTACGAATCGAGGCCATAATCATCAATGTTATCATTATATCCATCCATCTCTCTCTCTCTACATATATATATTCTCCTTATTAGTGATTAGCTTCTAATTTTAGACCCGGACCCCCATGCATCGAATATATGTAATTAGTAGTAGCTATATATATATATCCATAGCTACATCGTATTAGCTCTATCTATATATGCTTGCATATTATATGGAATTAGGTCTAAGGCTAAACAATTAGAAGCCAAATTAATTAATCTCTAGTTTCTTCCTAGATTAGAGTATTGTGTCATATATGCAATCACTGTGCGCTAGCTAATTGGTTCCAAGCTAGCTCCCTCATATATATATATATATATATTACATACATATACATATATAATGAAATTATCCAATAAAATTGTAGTCATTTTCTCAAACGTCTATTTATGAATTTAAAGGTTAGTGGAATTTTCACTTCAAAGGGTTACATTGGAATGTTAATATGTTCAATGGTTTGCACTTAGCAGTAGTGACATTATTAATCTGAAAATACTCAATCTTGTTCACCAAAAAAAAAGAAAAGGTAAATCCTCCTAAATGGCTGCTAAAGATGCTTGTAATAATTCAAAATCTCGCTCATATCTATTGAATAGTCATTGGATATTGTGTAAATTGCAATACATGTCATTGTGAGGAATTTTGAATTAATTAACCGATGTTGATATGATCTTGTCAAAAGTGGGATCATATATTATCGTCATTTTTTATATCATATTATTATCATCGCCAGAATCTTATGTAATCTACCGACTTTACCTTTTGAAAAGGATTGTTATTTTACTTTTTATATAGATGTATATACTTTGGTCATAAAATGTTAACGGATAACTCATCACGACAGTGGGCATTCAGCTTGATAATTGGACTTGGATGGAGGTAAAGCTGGGCTCCACAATCATTTGATTTTGCAACTAATTATTACAATAATGGAAACAAAACAAAATGCTCTTTTACGGATATTAAGAATAAGAAGACGAAAGTAAAAGAAAGAAAAAAAAGAAAATCACAGAGGATAAAACAAAAAAAAAACTACTTTTTCCACCCAAAAAGAAAAAAAAATCATTTTCGAAGTTATATATATATATATATATATAAGGCACTTTTACAGTTATTAAGAAGAAGAAGACAAAAAGAAAATCAAAGAGGATAAAGAAAAAACTGCTTTTTCCACCAAAAAATCCTTTTCGAAATTATATATATCGGCGAACCATTTCCAAGTTATATAACAATTATTAAAAGAAAAATTATCGTGTACCTATTATATTAGTGAAATTAATATAGAGAATAATTACTGTGTATACACGCACATTATATGATATATCCTACCAGCAAGAAGCAAACAACAACGAGGGTGCAAGGGTGAGGGGTCATTTTCATGGGTGACTTCATGTCATGTCCGTTATTGATTAGTGATTCATATATATATATATATATATATATATATACACGCACACGCACACACACACTCATCGTCATCGTCATTGCTGCTCCTTAATTAATTAGCTAATCTAATCTAACAATTACCTGCGTTGCAACCATCTAAATTTATAAGCTCAGCAACCCGCCGACCGAAGTGCAACTGCTGCAGTTTCCGGCAGGAGTGCACTAACTGGAAAAAATAATGGCGCGAAGCTAAGAACACACACACGTGTATGCTGATACATGTATTGCATTTATGAAAGGGGAAGAATGGGTTGCGATTGCTTTGATTAGCAAATTACATTACAACATTTGAAAAAGGCGTTGACAATTCAACAAAAGGAGGGGGAGAACCAAAAAAAAAAAAAAGGGGAAGAAGAAGAGGAGAAAGGCGGTGGGTGGTGGGAGGAACAGTGCAAATCAACCCAAGTGCAAAGTGCGACCCATGAGTACACTACCGGGGCGGTTTGTGGGGACTGGAGAGAGAGAGAGAGGTGGAGTCTTCTTAACATTGATTGACAGTCACTTCAATTCGCTCATTGGCCGATCGGCCTCTTTGCCTGCCCCCCCTTCTATTCTATTTCTAGAACTAGAAGAGATACATACATACATACATACAGCGGACATGTACTGGACGGCTTAAGCTTAATCTAATCTTAATAATTGATCTAACCTTAACTGTAATAAAATAATGCTTAGGGGTCTTCCCCCTTATAATTTAGTCGGGTATTCTGCCCCTGGCACAATCGAACAAGGGAACATACTCCCCATCTATCTAACAAACGACGGACACAAATTCTCAGAAAGCTTGACCCGATGCGCTCTCTGTCAGTAACAAGTAAATGAAAATACCACCGCCACTATCACACACATCGCCACACCGCACAGGAAGGGAAGCTCATAAAAAACATATAATATAATATAATATATAACAAGAGGTAGTAACGACCGTCAGACCCCAAACACTCGAAGAAGCTGCTCCTGTACTAGTTAGAACATGTGAATTCAAGGAATCAGCAGCTCCACTAGGCCTTATCTCTTCTCATTCTCCGTGCTGAGTCATCAAGCTCCAGGATTCTTCGCTACCAAAACTGAGCTGAGCTACAGGAAATTCCTCTGAAAGTGACCAGAAGAGAACTTCGACGACAGTCCTTCCGCCATACTCTCCGAATCAAAATTCACCTTTTGTCTCCCAGCCGTCAAGTCTTTCTCCCGGTCCCATGGTTTCCACGGATGTTTCCCCACCCAATCCTCTTCCTCCTCTTTCTCCGCAACCTGCTGCCTCGACTTCTTCTTCTTCTTCTTCTTTGCGCTGCTCATCGACTCTTCCTGGTGCCTCTCTACCAATGTTTTCGACCGTTTGGCTTTATTGTACATGTCCACCAACTCCGCATCCGCACTCATCCTCTTCTCCCCTCCCTCATTCGATGCAAGTGCCGTAGCCTCATTGTATGCTTCCAAGTAACTGCCACGCAAAAAATATAAATAAATCTTCAGTAAAACACAAGAGGAAACATATATAAAGGTGAGAAATTGGAACCCTTGAGGTAAAACCAGGCATATACTTCATTTTAGCTTTCTGGGCTCTCTCTGATGGAGTATCGGTCCATACACTTGTATCACCTCGCCCTTCTTTAGAGGTCTTGCTAAATGCTGTCGAGTGCATGGTCATACCGGGCTGCAGAGCAAAAAACAGGGATGATATCAGTGCAAACTTATGAGTTGAATGAAATATACCAATACGCACTTAAACATAACTTGTCTAGTCACATTGCCAGCCTCTGCTTCGAACTACAGCTCTGTTGAGGGGCACGCTTTCTAGTTTCGGGTAAATCCCCCTTATTATTGTTTGTTAATTTCCTGGTTGATTGTGAGATAGAGATACCTCTAGCTCATCTTAAATTAAGCAAGGAGTGAATAATCAACTAATGAAAGGAGATGAGCTGGAGTTTAACCCCCTTGGGAGACAAACCAATCATTTCTGGAAAGAATCCTATACTTTGTACTGCGTATTACTTTTATTTATTTTCTATTTCCATCTATTATTTTGATTATTTAAATGAATTTTCATTTTCAAATTTTTAGATAAAATAGGATATATATATATATATATATATAATAAATATCTAATTTCAACATACAATTATTTAAAATATAATTCTCTTTTTATTTTTTTATATAATTAGAAAATGTTTTTTTTTTATAGATTTAGAATGCTTGTTATAGAATTGTCATTAGATGAATGATTTCTGAACAGAAAAAATGACGAATCAAATGAGAATTATGGTATGAAAGACCAAGAGATCTTTTGGGTCTAGTCAGACCATTACATTTTATTGACAATTTCAAAAAAAAAAATTCATACTATACCAAAAGGATAAGATTATGTTCATCACCCATATCAAGCACCAAATATTACTTTCAGGATTAGAATTGTGGCAGATGTGAGTTGATTTGGAGAGGGCTTACGAAAAGAAGATCATGGAACAAATTGGCCTACTGTAGAATACTGCATAAAGTCCGTTTGGAATACATTGTTATAAATAAAGAAACCACGACAATTATTTCGATCTGGGAATTATCCAGGACCATCTTACCTTCCTCTCTGGAGGTAATTTTGTCATCCATTCATCTCTTTTTGGAGCGGCATTTACTTGTACTTCCGCCAAAAGCTCCTCATCACCCTCCATAGATATACCTAAATAAAGAGATACCGATACTTAAATCAATGGATGAAACATTCTTATTCAGTAAAAACTCTAACCCCCCCACCCCCAACAAAAAAAAAAAAGGACAGCTAGATTATCCATGTCACCCTCCAACAACTTACCCTTCAAAAGGGAAAATTCACCAAGGATAGACAACAGCTAGTTTTATGAACTATTCAAATAGCAATTACTATTTACTACATCATTGGGCTTCACAGCAAGTTCAGCAGTTGTTTCTTTGAGGGAAGAAGTATATTCTACAGCATCGCATGTGACATGGAAAGCAAGGTAACAACAGAATTTATTACTTTATCAAAATGAAGAATAAAAAGTGGGAATAGAAACCACAGATAAGTAGAAAGTTGCTCACCTTGCAATTTCCTCCACTGAGCAGCCTCTCGCATTGCTCGCAACTCAGCCTAGGGTGCAAAACATGGATTATAAATTCAGTCACCACTTGGATAACTACTTAGCCTGATTTATGAAAGAGAAAGCGCATACCTTAAAAGCCTCTTGCTCCTCCTTGAGTTTTATTTTGTCATCAAATGCTTTCCGCTGTATAAACCAGGTAAAAAATGATACTTGGCATCAGAGAATATGCCAAATGATTTAGGATAATGAGTATGCTAACTGAATCACTTTGATATTCTGAGGAAACATCCTATGACAATTTACTTCTTTTTTTTTTTTTAAAGCATGCAATCCAGCATCATTTTAAGTATAAAATCTTGGCAACAATGTGAGAGGCCAAGCACAACTAACAGACTTAAGCAAGTAAAAAGCAACATTTTCAACCATAATTTAATTTTTTTTCTTTTTGTCTGCAGAAGTTATGTGAGTAGGGAGGACACGGTTAACTGTGAAGAAAGAAAACCTTCATTTTGAATGCTCACCTTCTCTGGGTCCTGCAACTCCTTAAATGCTTTATTGAGCTTAACAAAAGCTTGGTGGGCTTCCGGATGAGAACATTTGTCAGGATGAACCAAAAGAGACAACTTCCAGTACCTAGGCGATAAAAAGAGAAAAACTTGATTTTCAAGTTTAGGAACTTGAATACTACAGAAAAAGCAAACACAAAAAGTCTAAGAACAGAAAAAGATAAGATTATATCATCTTCATCCATCATTGTTTAGAAAACTACAGTGGGACTCACACATATTGGAAACTCTAACTGGTCCTGATGCAGCAAGATACTAGCAAAGGAATACCATGTTCAAGACCAGATTGCGTAGAAACATGCTTGGAATGCTTAAACCAAGCATAACCACCTACTGATTAATACTTTGGATGGATATGTAGATGCTGGAAAAAGAACAGATACATCTATCCAATCTAGCTCGGATATTTCAGGTTTTGTGGATCCAAATTTCTTGAGATACAATATATTACGCTAAAGGATTTCATCATTCTTTTGCATTTACTTCAAGCTCAGGTAGTCAGAGACAAGCGATTAGGATTCTAATGATTTATGAGACAATATCATCCTCTCCTAAAAGAAAAACCATCATAATACCTTTTCTTAATGTTATCTGTGGACATGTTATGATTTGATCCCACAACATCATAGGGATCATTTACATCAGCTCCCATAATCCTTGTCACCTGATGAGGCAAATAGGATAAGGTTATGAATAATCACAGAAAATTACAGTTTTTTTCCCCTGAATAATGCAGGCAACTATGAAGGTGCATAGCAACCACACACAGGGAATCCTGCTTCTTCTGTCAAAGACAGGATTGAACAGTAGCTTGAAAATTTCCTCTGTTGATTATGGTCACTCAAGGAAACAATATCAAACCTCTTCAAACCGCTCTGCTTCATTTGCAGATTCAGCTTCAGCAACCATAGTTGGTGGGGCTGGGCCTATAAATAATTCAGGATCTTCTTCCAATTCAGCTTCCCTGAAAAATTTATGTTTGATATGGTTCAAAATAGAAGCAAATAGAAGCCACCATTCACACCAAGAAAAAAGCTGAAACAGTAAAAATACAATTACGACACAATCAAAGTAGCAATAGGAAAACAATAGCTGAGACATAAATTCTGCAGAGAAGAGATACCTGAGATCTGCATGTGCTTCAGTCAATTTAGCTGCGGCAACAAGCAACTCTGCTGATGGCATTGCTGGGCCAATTATCCTAAATGAACCACATTTCATAATCAACAGAGGAACGATATATTTCAATAAACGCAAGCTCAAACCAAATAAGCATGGAGATTCTAAATAAGAACCGAGGAGAAGTCAGAGCTTTTAAATATCTCCTAGCTTCATTTCTGGCCCTCCTAAAATGACTGGATGCTTATACAGAGACAGTAGCTCCAGAAATGAATGTGCCAAAGGTAAGCTGTAACTCTTCTCAGCGGATGAGAGCAGAGGAAGTCCAGTTAGCCCAGTTCTCTTTGCCTAGACCAATAGGGATCTTTCACTCGCCTAGTCGTCGTGCTGTACATCACACTATACAGCTAAAGTAGCTAGACAACTAATTGGAGAAATGAAAGTACCTCCTACGAGCTGAAGCATCAGCGGTAGGAGCCATAGCTGCTGGGACATCATCATCTACGGCTGGTCTACCCTCAGTATCGGCAGGCTTGAACTGTGAATCCTTCAATGGTTCAGAATGCTTCAGATTTCGCTCCTTACTCTCAATATGAGCATGGATTAAGGGTCCAACCACCTCTAAAACGGGGCGGCTATCAGGAGGCAACAAGAAAACTCCACCATTCTCCTCGAGGCTCGATGCAACGAACAACTTCTTCAGATGCTTAACCAAAGACGTTTCAGTTATACCCTTGATGTCAACAGCTTGTCCAGCATCAATCATTTGCAATAGCTGTATCCATCATCAATAGAAATAGAAAGAAAGAGGGAAGAAGAGAACCGTCAGGTAAAAACGGAGAGGTGCCTAATCTATCAACACCACATACAAGCTCAAAGAGATGTTACTATCTATCAAGCTAAAGCTTCCTCAGACGTCTGCATACCTGCTTCAAGTCATCCGCCACGCCAGGGAACTCCACTAGCATATCTCTTAGCACAGATTCCGGCCTTTCCCGAGCTCTCTCAGGTTCGGAGTGGCTGTAATCAGAGGAAACGTCATCGTCAGACCGATAACTCCTCTTCTTTGATTTCCACTTTTCATCTTTTCTCGATTTCCTCCGGCTTCGATCGCCATCCTTCTCTCTTCTCTCCCTCTGCTTCTTCTTCTTCTTCTTCCTCCTACTGCTGCTCCTCTCCTCCTTCTTCTCTTTCTCCCTCCTGGAGCTGCTGCGCTCATTCCGATGGCGACGGCGCCCCCTCCGGGAGGACCGCTGCGAGTCACCAGAGTCGAACGGAGACGATGACTGGGATTCTGTGTCCGAGCTCGATTCTGAATCCGTCGGCCGTGAACGCCTCGTCCTTGATCTTTCCCCCATGCACAGCTGCGAATGCGATGGGCTTCGCCGAGTTTCTCAACTCGAGTGGCAATCGGGGGGGTTTGGTGGAGCCAATTATTAGGGTTGGATGAATCTGCCTGCCTGCCTGCAGTAGGGACAGGACAAGGGATGTAAATCGACCTTAGCCGAGCCCGAATAAAAGAGGCTCGAGCTTGGCTCGATCACGTTCAGGTGAGCTCGACGAGTTCGAGTTCGAGGTCGACTCGGTTGCAGCTCTTGAGCTCGAGGGGTCTTGAGAGCTGCCGCTTGCCGTGGAGGGGGAGGGTCGATTATGCACGCGCAACAGAGATCCTCTATAAGTTTATATAGTCGATAAAGAAAAAAATTGGGAGGAATTTTTCCACCGTAATAATAATATACTAAAAGTTTATATAATTTTTTATTTTTTATTTCTCTTTTTTGGGGCCATAACATACTAATGTCTGCCTTTGTGGCTATTGAATGTTTGGATTAAGCCGAATGCATACTAACCCGCTGGGCCAAGGGATTTTGGTTCATTTTTGAGAAAATGGGCTTTAGCATTCATGTGCAATAGCCCAGCCCATAAAATTGTTTATCACCTCCCTGTTTGTTCATCTTTTTCTCCTAAGGCACAATATTAAAGCAGCATGCGCTCTGTGATTATGTTGCTAGCTAGGGTTTTTGATACGCAGAATGTCTTTATGTATCCGATCGAGTTTAGACCGTGAAGATAGTGGTGGTGATTAGCTTTGGCAACTGTCTGTTCTTGTTGTCTGTGGCTGGTTTTCTGCCTTCCTACATGTCCTTTTTCACTTATCCACCACCACTTATATGCTGCACTTGAACTGCAGCTTCAGCTGTAAATGCTTTAAAAAGGCCCCTTCCTGATTTCAGCCCAAAACCTTATCTCAGTTTTCGGTATACCCTTTTTAATTTTTATGTACGTGTATGTATAATATTTACATTAATTATGTGTGTCTGTGTTCACATATGTGTGTATATATTGTTTACATAAATTGCCCTGTTGAAAGAATATACGGGCTCCCAAATTTCTGGGCATGGGAAATTGCGGCCAGAGCCCTAAGTTTTGGAATGATGCCGCCTGTTATGCGTGTCTTTTCTTTTGCTTTATATAATTTTCTTTTTGCTCTGAGCCTTCTATATTTGCTCTTTCCTCCTGTTTTCCCTATTATAATTTATGAAAAGATACTTTCATTATAAGTGTTTATGAAAATTGCTTTAGCTTATTTTGTATTTCAAAAATCAAATAATTGCTGTGGCAAAAATAAAAATGTATTAATCACTTTTATATTATTCTCAGTCATTTTTAGTTATAACTTCTCTCAAACTTTGACTTTATTCGGCAATTATTTTTGAAAAACTGAAAGAATCTTTTTAAGTGAATTATTTGAATATTTTCCCATCAACCACAACACTCTCTTATCTTTCCTCCTAATAATTAAGGAAAAGGGGAAAAAAAAAAGATAAATTATCAATTTACTTTGGATTTGGGCCTATGAAACACAAGTGGGCTTTATATAAGTACGTGGGCTCATACAGCCTACAACCTCTGCCGAATAACTCTCATGCCCACGACTTTGGCCAATACCAGCCTCAGGCCAAATTTTATTTGCTTTTGTATGCATGAGGGTCATCCCCGAATTTATGTACATTCAGTTTCGTAGTAATACTATCGTAACCTTACCTAAAAAAGTACGTGGGGTTATAAATTATATATACATATTTGGCCGTCTCCCTCGAGCTTGGCTTCTCAATTGGTAGGCTTAGATAAAGCTCGATAAGATCGATCTGAATTCCAGCTTTCTTTGAATTCAGCTCGGAAGTGAATAGAATTAGTCCAGACACACGTCTAGACAGGACATGAAAGAAATTAAGAAAGAGAACGGTAACGGGGTCTCAGGTCAAGGTGGACTTGAGAGTATGGATATGGGCTGAACCCAATTCTCTGAAGGTGAAGTGAAGATGGTTGTGGTTCAAAGTTGGTCCGAGTCTAGCATATGAATTTGTTGGAAGTTAAAAATGTCATATAGTGACCACACTGAAAAAAAAGAAAAAAATAAAAAAAAAGGGTCATATAGTGAGAAAGGTGATATAGTGCAGTTGCAGACGTTCCGCCCTGTATAACAAAACTCTAGGTTTGATTATGGTTGTGGGTATCAATCCTCCATTATTAGCTAGATTTTCTAACTCTTATATTAAATCCACGAGTATCTTCTAAAAAAGAAACATACACTCTCTTTTTTTAGTGAATTAGGGTCAAGGCCTAATTGCATTAAATAAAAGGATTAAATAATAGTTCACCCAAAAAGGATTAAGTAACAATACAACACAAATTATCTAAAGAAACAAAAATTAGAGACTGTTTTGTTTCTAAATCTTTGTTTTTAGAAACAAATAAGATACATGTCTCTATATGTGATGTTATTTGTATCAAAATCTTTACTTTCATAAACAAATAAAATTGTGTCTCTATATAATATATTATTTGTCTCTAATACAATTAATTATAAAAAATTGTTGACTTAAAAGGAGTATGGTTAATGTACGAGCAATAGAGACTAATTTATACGCTTTTAATTTATAAAGACTAATAGATACTCTCCTAAATCTTTACTTTTAGAAACAAATAAGATTGTGTCTCTATATGATATATTATTTGTCTCTTATACAATTAATTATAAAAAAATTTGACGACTTAAAAAGGACAAAATGGACAATTTGGTCCCGGAAATATGCATGTCAAGGCAAAAGCATCCCGGAAAGATATTCTCTGTACGATTTGGTCCGAACGTTTCAAACGTTTGTACGAATTCGTCCTTCCGTTTGAAAAAACGCAGGTCCCTGACAGATAACGTCCCAACGTTAACAGCCGTCGCCGTCATTCACCCCCACACCCCCCCTGATTTCCTTCCCGTCCCAAATTGCCCCAAATTGGAGCTTCTCCTGCTTCAATCAACCCTAATTGAACACCCCGCTTCTGCTCCACTCTTCCAATTCGACGAAACGCCTCAAGATTTCTGCGATTAAGAGTGTCGACTTTTATCTTCCGAAGTCGCAATTGTTATTGTCGGTCGTTTTCCGGCGATAATCAGTTGGGACAAACCTCTACAGGGGGAGCCAAAGTCGATCGATCCGTCGCCCAAATGAGGACCAGGTTAGTTAGCGTTGCCCGAATGTTGTTGGTTTCTGCCTTGAAAATCACTGTTTGCCCCCCTGTTCATCTCAGTGTCCCGCTTGAAATTGCCCAAAATCGATCAAACCCTAATTGGTTTCTGCAATTTAGGTTTGTTTTTGGGTTTATCACATCTGGGGTGGGGAGGCCAGAGGCGACATTTGTTGCTGTGTGCTTGATTTGCCCGAGCTTTGTTCCATTCTCCACTGTCTGCTTATTCAGCAATATTTCGAAAATTTCTTTCTCAGGGCTTTCAGGATCATTGCGTGCTCATGCCGAATCTGGCATCTTGGCCAAATTGTTGCCTTTGATTTCAGTGAGTTAGGTCAATTTCTTGCATGAGCTGTGTAGAAGTGTTTCTATATGCCCAGAGACACAAATTGTCAGGAACATTGATTTCGCGGCTGTCTGTTGTATTTACTTCTGGTAATACAGACAGACAGAGAGACAGAGAGATTGAAACAGTTCCATATTGGGTCGTTGGTTTTTCAAATTGCAAAGTTGGGCATGCATCGGCAAAACCATCTCGTACCTGTCAGTACATCGATGTTGCGGTTCATTATGTCCTTGAATTATTGGTCGGTATGATTGTGATTTATATGATCTTTTTTTAGCTCAATTGTGATGCTATTCATTGGCAAAGACAATTCTTCTCAATCTATATCCATTTGCTTTGCTGTTGTATCGAATCGTGTAAGGCGGTTTGGCTTATTTCTCAAAGTTTCTGTGCCTCATTGCCATCATGTGAGGCATATAGCCAGTGGACAACTCCGATGGAGCGAATTACTTTCGATGCGAATTAGCAATATGCTCTTACTTAGAGTTTTATCTTAGCTGATTCATATGATGAAGCTTTTACTTTCTTCAGTTCCTAGTACCGAGGTGATCAACTTGGCTCTGGTTTCTCGGTCAACATGTTAGGAGGATTGCTCTGAAGAGATAAAAGACATGGTGGGGGACCCTGCTCAAGGAAACCGTGTCGAGTGAAGAGGTTGTTGTCCCCTTCAAGACGACGGGGGACCCTGCTCAAGACGTGCTGAATTTGCTCCTCGGACCGCTGCTAAAGAAGCATGTCGACAAGGACGAAAAGAAAGACGAGCTTTTGACAAGTAGCATGTTGTTTACATAAGAGTTTAGCCAAAAGCAGACCACGGACGGTGTCAGGGAAACAATCCCCCAAGCAAAGAAGAAGACTAGTCTCAAGGACAAGATTGCAATGTTTCTTGAATGAAGATAACTCTCAATTTCCATGATTTTCCAAAAGTTTAGGATTCGAACTGGTCGTGATTCATATGTATAGATGATGATTCATTTTTTGTCTATGTAGTTATCGGGCGAGGCCACCCATAAACGAACGAAATCCACCCAACAACTTGTACAGATATCTTTTGCTATGACAATTGTCTTCTTCCTTTCATAGTTGAATTATCAAGTGCGAAAGCTACATTTTCAGTTTCTTCTCCTCTCTGACTGAAGGAAAATGAGGAAAACATGCAAAGAACGGAGGGGCATGGATGGTGACCAGTGAGCTCTAAAGTTTTCGCGAATCCAAGACTTTGATGGGACAGATAATTAATATCCATATCCTCTGCCTAACTTTGTTTGCTTCAAAACAAAACATGACTGTCTGTTATCGTGTGGAGGTGAATGACAGGAACAATTGCCATCAAGGATTCATATCTCACACCTTTGGTGAAGACTCCTCTCTCATAAGAGATATAATCTGATTTGGGCAAATATAGTAAGAAGGAAAGGCTTCAAGCAGTATCTCAAGAAAACAGCAAAGTCATAGTCTTAAATTAGTATATCATCATCAGATGTACATGCCATCATAAGATCTCACAAGAAAGGGAACAACAATACAATAACAGTATCTAATAACAGGGTCTGATTCTTCCCGCAGTTAATTCGGGGTATGCCCTTACAAGATCCTATAATATGTAACAAGGAGGGCTGATAACAAGATCTGAACCCGTTTTTCATATGTCCGACCAGTCCTATAAAACAGAAAAGAAATGAAACCAAACTTCAGGAGGAGGATCTTCGCCTTTAGAAGACGAAAACTACATGAAAGATCAACCCTATGCTGATCGATATTATATCATAGTCTTAAATTACCTCTACAAATTGGACCTGCCTATATCACAAGTACCACATCGAGACATCTTGCTTCGGCAACAGGCTGACAGTATAGTCTGCTGCTACCAATGATGTGGCCAAATTGAACGGAGAGCTGAACCTGAAGTCTCCAATCGAGTCACTGAGACCAGCAGGATTGAATGGAGAATCAAACGCCTTGCACTGATGGAACTGAATCTCTATCGGCTGAAAAACAGAGTGATTCGGAGGCAAACCATTGGCTTCTTCAGGTATGTTAATGACTCCCCGACCAAAGTTCTCATCCATAGAATGCTGAACTTTCTGTGATGGACGAGAGATGTAGGATTCAACCGCAACTTTAGTATTTGAAGGACCCTTGTTCCTTGGTTGATTCGTGCTGTAATAGGACATGAGATCAGATATAATGCGTTGCCCGTCTTCAGGAAGACTTAACCTGGAGGCACCAAAGCCAGTAGTAGGGTTCGGTTGAGCAAAGGGTCGAGAGACAACTGGTTTGAATTCACTAGCAACTTGATATTTTGGAATGCCACCAAACCTCTGTGAAGCGGAATGGTATTTCTGGAACGGGCAATTCAGCTGGTGATTGTTTCTCGAGCTTTTGTCCATGAAATGAAGCCAATAATCACTGTAAGGGCACTGAGGGTTCTCGCAGGTATATATCTCTTGATTGATCTTCACCATGGGTCCATCACAGGGCTGTTTCCTCTTCGGGATTAGATCAGAACCAGGGTTCCTCTCAATCATCTCTCCTATGATCTGAGGAATCAATGGAGGATGAGGAGGAATCATCATCAACCCATTATATCTTCGGCGTTGCTGAATAAGCAGACCGGGGAGAATGGAACAGAGCTCGGGCAAATCAAGCACACAGCAGCAAATGTCGCCTCTGGCCTCCCCACCCAGATGTGATAAACCCAAAAACAAACCTAAATTGCAGAAACCAATTAGGGTTTGATCGATTTGGGGCAATTTCAAGCGGGACACCGACATGAGCAGGGGGGCAAACGGTGATTTTCAAGGCAGAAACCAACAGCATTCGGGCAACGCTAACTAACCTGGTCCTCATTCGGGCGGCGAATCGAACGACTTCGGCTCCCCCTGTAGCGGTTCATCCCAACTGATTCTCGCCGGAAAACGACCGACAATAACGATTGCGACTTCGGAAGATAAAAGTCGACACTCTTAATCGCAGAAATCTTGAGGCGTTTCGTCGAATTGGAAGAGTAGAGCAGAAGCAGGGTGTTCAATTAGGGTTAATTGAAGCAGGAGAAGCTCCAATTTGGGGCGGGAAGGAAATCGGGGGGAGAAGAGGGGGGTTGACGGCGACGGCCGTTAACGTTGGGACGTTATCTGTCAGGGACCTGCGTTTTTTCGAACGGAAGGACGAATTCGTACAAACGTTTGAAACGTCCGGACCAAAACGTACAGAGGATATCTTTCCGGGATGCTTTTGCCTTGACATGCATATTTCCGGGACCAAATTGTCCATTTTGTCACTTAAAAAGATTATGGTCAGTGTACGAGCAATAGAGACTAATTTATTTGCTCTTAAAAGTATATCGATGTGTTAGGGACTAATATAGAGTTGCTAAAGTGAATTTTTAAACTATTATTTTTTGATGAAAATTTTCAAAAGTTAAAAATAAATAAGTGTGTAATGCATTGCTTTAATTTACCCTTTTTTTTTTCAATTTTTCACTCTTTCATCTTTTTTTTCTAATAACCATTTCTCATATATATATATATATATATATTCTTCACTAGATCTTCTCTTCAATGCAAGTATATTTTCTTGTCATACTTTTACATGTTCTTCTTGATTTTTTTTTTCTCATCACCATATATCTCTTCTTTTTCTTTGCTTAAATTCGATGAACACAAGAATTTCTGGCATTTCCGCTCTACCAACACATTGTTTATAAAAATTATATCAAAAAATTTCTTACATAATTTCAAACAATAGTCTATCATAAGTTTATCTTTAAAAAGATAATTCCTCACAAAATATTTGATTGGAATAAATATTGTTATTTCGTAGGTTAATTAAAAAAAACTTATAAATATAAAATACTAATAATTTACTTAGAATATAAACATTATCATTAAGGTAAAATAAATAATAAAAGTTACAAATTTAGACAAGTAAGGAGTATTAGTGCATTGGATAAAGTGATGTCATACTAGAGTGGAGGTTGTGAGTTTGAATCTCTTTGTTGTAAAATTAAATGGGATGGTGAATTGAGTTTGTTTGTTAGATTTGATAGTTGCCGCTTGGTTCCAAAAAGATATTTACTTTTTTATAGAACTTTATTCTAGGAATAAAAAGCATCTTGATGCAACTACATTTGCTTCTAAAAAATATATAGAGACAATTTTATGGGATGTTTTTGCTTATTTTTAGAGTCAAATCATTTGTTTCTAATTGCACTAGTTAGAAACAAATAAAAATTAGTTTCGAATTTGTATTTAAAGGTCTATAAAAATAACAGTAATATGGTCAATTAATTTATCTATCTCCGAAGGTTTTAGAGGTAAATAAATGGCCGACAGAGACATATAATGACGTTTTAGTAGTTCATTTGTGTTGTAGTATAATATAAAATCGAGATGTGGTGGCCTCTTTAATATCATCAAATAGCCAAAATTGAGCCCAAGCAGACAGCTACTCAACCTATGAGCATCAATAAAAAGCGAAAGCGCCCGATGCACTAACCATATACTTCGTTTCTTAGTGTTACACATGCACAAAAATTAGTTATGAAGTTATGACGAAAAGAAAACTAATTCAGAAACCATTGACTTTCACGAATGCAATGTAACTTGTTTTATGACGTTTGAAAGTCTAGCTTGACGGTGAAAACGAGTTCCCTTCTCCTCCATTGCAACCACCTCCTCCTCCTCGATATGATTCTCCTATTCATACATATATATATATATATATATAAATAAGGTTTAGGATCAAAATGGAAAAATGCTAAAGGTTGAGGACTAAAAGTGTTGTTTTACCTTAATTTAATACTACTACTACTATTATTATTATTATTATTATTATTATTATTATTTTGCCATAAGAGAGGCTAGTGGCTTATTACAATAATAAGAAATAAAGCCAAATAAAGGACAAATAAATTCCACTAATGATGGTTAAATCCAAAACTTTTTGATTTCGAATTGGCAATTTGTGTCATTATATTAAGACCCCTTAATAGGCATACTTGCAGGAAGGAAAGACAAACTACTTTTTTATTCTCTCATATATTAACGATAGATAAAATGAAATAGAACATGACAAAAACACACATGGGATCAACAATTTGTTGATTGAGTGTAAAGTAAAATTAACTCGTAAAGAGTATAATACAATTTCAAATCTTGGGAAGCCAGGGCGGGAGTAATCTTACATGCAATATTTCCATGAATTATGAGAGTTCTCATACAAGTTTCCCACTAAAAAAAAAAAACTCATATGGGTCTCTCGCTTTCTTGTAAAACAAAATTAAAAATTTTACCAAAATGCGAAGGGGGCCAGGGGGAGTCATCTCGCACAGTTTTCGAGCTTTCATCCCATTTCTCACTGAAAAACGCTGAAAAAATCACACGCGCCACCTGTGTCTTTGTAAGGACCAGGTTTGATTATCCTTTGTTTATGTTTTATGTTTATGTTTAGGGCTGTGCAAAATTCCCGAAAACTGAACCGTTCGCAAAACCGTTTCAAACTGAATCAAAAAAATCAAATTAATCGGTTACAGAAATAATTTGGTTCGGAAATTTGAAGGCAAAATTAGTTACGGGACGGTTATGCTTTTAAAATTAAAAATCACGATTAACCGTTCCGTCACGAATATATATATCTATATATTTTTAAATTTATATTATTATTAATTATTATTAACGTTAATATAATATAAAAATCAATGGAATCTTTATCTTTTGAGTCTCGAATCCCAGTTCAACGATTCCATTTCACTTTTATATATTTGTCTTTATATTTATATATATAATAATAATATTGTATTATAATTAATCAAAGGAATGTCAAACAATATAATATAAATCCCTAATCAGCTAATCCCCATTTTTGTTTTGTGATGTGTTGAATTGTTGGTGAATGGTTTGGAGTCTGTTTGTTCTTGATTTCATATTTTGTAAAAAAAAATTAATTAATATCGGTATGGTTCGATTACTAAATCGAAAATTTGGTTATATTTCAGGACGATTTTTTTCATTATGATATGGTCACTGTTACGGTTTCTGAAATTCTTGAAATCGAAAATTCAGGACGGTTATGGTTTATGTCAAAAACAGTACCGAACTGTTCCGTGTCCACTCATATTTATGTTTAGTGTCTAAGCATTGCTATATCCTCATAATGATCAACCTAAATTCCTAATTAAAAATTTCATTCACAATGGCATGAGTTGTTTAATCTTTAAAAACTATTCAATAAATGTAAATAAAAATTTAAATTATGAGGATTTTTAGGCACACCACTTAAAGAGGATTCAATATTTTTGTTAGGGTGTGGCTACCCACCCCTTTTACAATGCATAGGACTGATATACCATCCAGTTTATTTTAGTAATCTCCTAATTAATATTGTAAGACTATCTAATCACTCTAATCTAATTGTTTCCCAAAACTAAGGATCAAAATTTCCATTTTTATCTTCTAGACCTAAAGAGCAATCTCTTTCTCCTTATTCGTAATAATGAAATGTCACCATATATATGTATTCAACTAAAAAAGAAAATATAATTTTCACCTAAAATAAAACATAATTATTGTAAACTTCTCATTCGAAAACCCTACCTAGTTGTAGATCTTTTTTTCTATTGAAAGGCAAAAAGTATTATTTACTCAAAAAATTCATGTCGCCAATCAAATGACTTCTCCAATGTTCGTATGAGCTTATTGTACTAATCAATTGCTATATAATCCTAAAAATGACGTAGAACGAAACACATTATATCCAATTATTATTTTTTGATTGACAAAAAAGCTAGTAACTATATTGAAATATTCAACATACTAAATGATGGTGGACGTACAACTACAAAATGATAATTATTTGATTTTATTTCTTATTGATTCTAGTTTCGGTATTTTTCCTATGTCATATTTATCAAAAAAGTCGTGCACATGTTTTGATTGTTTTTAAATCGCTTTACTTTATTTTTTTCTTATGAAAAATATTTTTAATTATTGAAATATGAATTTCAGTTTGTAAATCAACAAAATAATTGGTAATTGATAAAGAGAAACATATTGATTGTCTTTTTTTTTTTGAAAATTAAGTAAAAGGACCCATATAAAAGAGCGATTTAAGGGATTTCTTAAATTAAACAAGACAATGAGGGTATGAAGGTCCTATGAGTGATAAAAGGAGTGTATTGATGGGTATGGAAATAGTCTCACCTTTTTTTTCTAAAGAATATCAAATTATGATTTCATTAAATTTTCATTCATCGTCATACCATAAACAACAACAAAAAAAAGTCAATTAAACAACATTCATTCATAGACTTAAAAGAGAGGAAGTTGAAAAAGCGCCCATCTAAAATTGAAATTACAAGTTTTATTCTCATTACCTCACTTTTTGACCTTCTATTAAATTAAAATTCCCAAATATCACATATAATATTTATCATAATGTTATAAACATATACTCGGGATGGGACGGTTAGCAGCGGTTTCTAACTTTGAAAACCGTAACCGTCCCGTGACAAATTTTCTTTTTGATATTCTGAACCGAATATTTCCCGAAACCGATTAATTCAATTTTTTCGGTTCAAAATGGAATGGTTTTATGGGGACAGTTTGGTTATTGAGATTTTTTGCATAGCTCTAACTATATGGGCGAAAAACGTGACATTATATTTACTTGTAAATGCCGAAGATTCGCTTTCATATTGATATTATTTTTATATATAGTACTCGTGAAAAAAGGGGAAGAACTTACATATAATATGGATAAATCTAGATTAAAAAAGGCAAAATATATTTTTTAAATAAAAACTGGTTTGATCGTAATGATTGAATCATTTGACTTAACCGGTTAATCGGGTTACACTGTTACCTTGTCAGGGGGTTTAAAAACATTGGATAAAAAAGGAAACAAAAATAAAAAGAAAATACATCTAGGAGAGGGAAATAGTTCCCACTCCCAACCTAAAATTTGAAAAAAAAAAATACATATATCCTAATTTGTACATCTAGTACTTCTAATATGGAATTTCTTTTGGAAATAAGGGGTCTGACTATACGATTGGATTATTCGACATAGAGGGTCAACTGAGTTACCTAATACCTTATTTAGCCGCATAATGTAAAATCTTATAGTGATTACAAAAAAAAAATGACAAAAGCTTGTACACTATATGGGCGAAAAATGTGAGTTATATTTACTTATGAATGCTAGAGGTTTGCATCCATAAGTTTGCTTCTAATCATAATGATCGGATCATTTGATCTAACTGGTCAACCAGGTTACACCGTTACCTTGCCGGCCTGGATTTAAAAGTACCTGGACAAAAGAAGGAAATTAAAACAAGAAAAAAAGACACCACATAGAGGGAAAATGTTGCCTACTCGCAACATAAAATTTGGAAAAAAAAATATTGCATGTATATATAGCATTTCCAACACAAAATATCTTCTAATTTTTCAAAATAAGAATTGGGTGGAAAATATTTTTTTGGAAATAAGTGATCTTACTATAACAATCGAACCATTTGGCCAAATAGCTCGACCATATTACTTGATAACTTATTCAAGTCCAATTTTAAAAAAAATGAAAAAAAGGGGAGAAATTATAGACGACTTGGAAATTTAAAAGTCAAAATGTACAAATATATATATATATATGTATATATATATATATATAGAAATAAAATATTCAACTATAACGATCGGATCATTTGTAATGACAAATCGATCGGGTTAAGCTATATCTTATTCAAGCTGGATTTGAAAATATCCTTTGTCATATCAACTCAATTGAGTTATGTGATATCTGGGATCAAATTTAAAAATGTAATAACAAAAGAGAGAAAAAAAATATTTAAAAAATGAAAATTTAAAAGGGGAAGAGAGAGAGAGAGAGAGAGGCGAGTGGAAAAAAAATTCCCTACTTTATCCCACGGCCCATAATAGGACCTATAATAACTTCTTTATATAATATAAAGGTAAATTGCACCGATGGTCCAAAATATTTTACAAATGTTTCATTATGGTCTAAAAAGTTTTTTTCGCTACATGATGGTAAAAAATGTTTCAAAGTTGTTTCATGATGGTACAAACCGTCAACTCGAGCTTGACGCCATCAAGCTGACGCTGACGTGGCTACTACGTGTCACCTCCTTGCTGACGTGGCCGAAAATTTTAAAATAATTGTAAAAATTTTAAAACTTTTAAAACTTTTAAAAATAATTCTAAAAATAATTTTAATATTAAATTTAAAATTTTTATAAAATTTTATAAAATTATTTTAAAAAAATTTAAAAAATTTAATTTTTTTTTAGAAATTAAAAATTTTTATATTATATTATATTTTATTTTCTAAATTTTCTCTTTTTTGTATTTTTTATTATTTTTTGTATTTTTTGGAATTTTTAAAATTTTATTTTCTCTTAAATGACGTAGCGCACTATGATTGATTCTACGTAACAAAAGTGACACATAGGACGTGCCACGTCAGCAAAATGTTAACGGCGTTAGGGCCAATTGACGGTTTGTACTATTATGAAACAATTTTGAAACATTTTGTACCATTATGTAGCGAAAAAAACTTTTTGGACCATAATGAAACATTTGAAAAAAAATTTGAACCACCAGTGCAATTTACCCATAATATAATAACAATTTCTAGATTTGTCTTTCTTCACCTCCTGGGATGCTATGTATATTCTCCGAGCAAAAAACTATCTTGTCCATAATATCGCTCATTCGACATCATTTTGAAATATCAATGGACCTATTGCCATCTCTTTCATTCCTCAATTGTCCTTGTCCGGGGAGAAGAGATGTAATACGGATAATAGACAATTTTTGTGTTATTTCTACGCCTTTTATGTCGATTTAAAAAAAAAGTAGATATATGGTTTTAGCTAGTTTTATATTTCAGGATTGCCTCAACCAAAACCGTAAAGTCCCGTTTGATACGAAGGAATATAATGGAATAAAAATGAATGGATTTTATAGAGGGAAAGGTAATAATATTAAATGAAAGTTTGTGATTTTCTTCAATAACCATTAAAAATGAAGGAATATAATTATAATACTGAACGTATTTACTAAGATATCATATTATATATATTTATATATATATATATATATATATATATATATAAATTAAAAGAACATATATAATACCTCAATACAAATAGTATGAAATAAGGAAATGACCATTCTTTTTCTTTTTGAAGGGAATGCTCATTCCATCAAAATGAAGGAAAAACATGATGATGAGAGAATGCCTTTTCAAACTAACATAAATGACACTATATAAGAAAAGGAAGTGAAATAAAAAAAAAAATTCAATTCCTTACCTAACTGGACCTCACAATTATAACATCATACGAACGACATCATTAATATATATTGGGTAATGTCTGTCTCCAAGCTGGGGATGGAGCAAAGAACAAATCAGCCTAACATATATTGAAACATGCCTTCTACATCCCTCCCTTCTCTATGGACAGCAATCATGTCCTTTATTAGAGCTACCAGACAAACTTGCTACGGGATTTAGCTGGGCGATATACGTATACCTATACATATACATACACAAGCACATGCACACACATACACACACTCATACCTGATTCATTATGCATCTGTCTCAAAACGGTGCCGCCGTGACTATGAAACCAGTGCAGCCATGGCAATGTAACCAGGCAAGCTGGTGAAATTTTTATATATGAACGATCGACTCTCCGGTCATGCTGTTAATTTGCACCGATTGCATGCATTCCATTCACATACTGGAATTATGCAAAAGGTGTTCAACTGAGTCGGTGTCTGCTTAAGAATCGACATATACATTGGTTTCACGCGCATGTTTGTTCCAAAACCTACTCAGTGCAGGAAATTACGAACTCTCTCTCGAGGGGCAAAATAACCTGGGATGATTGATACAGTTTGAAGGATTAAATTCCTCCTAAGGCTAAAACCGGACCCAGCATCGAGTGCACTTGGCCATACAGTCTCCCTTACAATCGACATTGTATCCCAGCACCTTTGGATTTCGAAGGAGAAGGTTCTTCAAAGATTTCCCTTCTATTCCCCAATCTCTCTTCAGGACCTGCACATTGTTCTTCAGTTCCTGTTCGAGGCCGCATCCGAGGACTTCGGGGAACTTCTTCAGTAACTTGCACAGATCGTCATCTGATAGGCTTAAGCTCCTCAAGTAATCTAATGTTTCCGTCACAATCTCGAATTTTGGAACTTCCCTTTCACGTTCTTCGCTCCAGTAAGGGGATTGGACATGACCAAAAGCCTTTCCTAGGATCTTATCCTCGTCTTCGGCGTTAAAATTAAATGGACTAAGAGCTTCTCTACACGCTTCCCAAGATTTGGTCTCTTCTTCGCTCGAATTATAAGTTTGAGCAGCAGCTGCATGTAGTCCCCATTTTTTTGTAGGTTGCTTGCATCGCCAAAATCCTCGGTTCTCATTACACGGAAAACAGTGGGAGAAATTAACCCTCTGCAGCAGTCTGTCTGGCGTATATATTATGAGATCAGCCTGCAACATGGTTGATCAAATAAATAAATAATTTGGTTCGATAATTTTAAACAAGAAGTTACTGGTTTTGGATCAAATGCTGCGACATATAACAATTAACAGGTGAAAAGATAAAAGACATGCAGATATTATTACAAATATATAAATAAATATATATATATATATATGTTGAGCTGATCGTTTAAGGAGATTGAGTTCAAAAGTGAAGTGTAATTACACCATTATTTTACCCTCAATGACCGACTTCAAGTATTGGACGAGTCTATGAAGTTGTAGACATTCTTAATCGAATCAAATGAGTCCCACGACAGTGAACTAGTTACTCTACCCAAAAGGCTCGGCAAGTAGCTTCATTTTGAAGCTCGGAAGATGTTAGAAATTAAAGCCAAAAGGAAATGGAATATATTTCTGGGCATGTTCTATTAATTGCTACTCTTGGGATGGATGAAATGATGCTTTCTTAAACCAGAGGTGACATGCCAAGGCTACGGTCATTTATTTACAACAGATAATATATGAAGAGACTTTCCTTTTCTGTTGTTCTCTCTGTCCCAAAAATGTCTTTGTTTTGTACCTTGCAACTTGGAATTAAAGGCAGGGAGAGGTAGCACAGAGAGAGCTTTGCTTTTTGGAGTTGAAATGAAAGACTCATATTATCATGTGTAAGTAAAGTACACATGTGGTTTGCTTTTTCTTTTTGTTTTTTTTATGTTTTTTCTCAACCCCCACCAAAAGAAATCCTGCAGGCAAAAGCATTATAGACGGACAGACATCAATCAAGATTAGCCAACGGCACAGCAAACAGAGGAGGAGGAGGAGGAGGAAGAGGTATGTTTATTATATAATGGGATGGAAAGGGACTATAAATTCAATTCTCACTCACAGTTGCGGTTGCAGACACGGTGGAAAAGGCAATTCGAGAGGCAGAATCATGGTGCAGAAAAGGAGAAGCCAAAGGGTTTCCTACCATCCCTGCAACTCCCAACTCCAACTGTGAGCAATTTTGGCACAATAATCCATACAAGCAGAAAGAAAACAATTTTAATTGACAGTTTTAACTATCAACTAAAAATTTCAATTTATTATTCATAACTTCCACCTGAACTAAAGTATACTAAACTATACTATACTATACTATACTATACTATACTATACTAAAGATGATTATTATTGACATTCGTCAAGAACCAACCCCTCCCCCCCACAACTCCCCAGCCAGGCTCCATAAAAACAAAATCAAAATAGGAGCAGACATCACATTCGATTCCAGGCTGCTAAGTAATTACATACAGGAATCCAACTCACCCCTCCCCCAAAAAAAAAAAATTTTGTTTTTTCTGGAAAAAAAAAAAAGAAAAAAAAAAAGAAGAAGATTGCAGCTTCTTCTTCTTCTAGTAACTCAATAATATTGCCGCAAATCGATGGATTGCGGGCGGGCGGGCGGGCGGGCAGAAATCATCTATGTATGTATGTATGTATGTATGTATGTACGCTACCTGAAAATGAGATACGGTGATACAAAATACGGTAAGAAGGAAACCTTACCTTACCTGCTGCTGGCCCTCCGCTCTTCTCCTCTCCTCTTCCACAAAGCAAGCAAGCAAAGGAGCTGCCTTCCTTCGCCTGCAGCTCAATTCCTTCCTTCCTTCCTTCCTTCCTTCCTTCCTTCCTGGGACTGGATTGATGATTGGTTCAACCGCCGTTAAAGCAAACAAGCAAAGGGCGGTACCGGATAAATTTCCCCCCTCCACTCCCACTCCAATAATTGCATAATTTGTATTTGTGTGAAGAATATTTACGATTTATGTATATGTGTGTGTGTGTGTGAATGTATGTATGTATGTATGTAAGGCTCACAATGCACAATTGCTGATAGATAACGTGCTTAAGAATAGATAGATAGGTAGGTAGGTAGGTTGGTAGATAGATAGACAGACCTAAGCAAACCAGTAGCAGAGGCCTAGACGAGATGGAGATGGAGATGGAGATGGACCTGCTTAAGGATCGTCAGATAAGTGGATCCGTGGGCTGGGCTTATCTTCAATGCATAAGGCTTTGGACCGGCCCAATAAGTGGGCTTTCGTCTTCTTCTTCCTACTTTTTTCTTTTTTTCGTTTTTTCCCCTAAAACCCTAAAACCCATGTAAAAATTTCCTCCTCCACCTTCTTCCCCTAAAACCCATGTAAAAATTCCTCGTTATTTTTATTTTTATATCCTTCCCTAACTAAAGCAATTCTAGTCGTATATGAGTAGATGTCACTGCTGTCAGTAAAAGACACAGAAGGATTGTTTTGCCAAACTGAGCTGATGATATTTGTTTATTTGAGGCAAAATTTGAGGGAGGAAGCTGAGGGAGACTTTATTTATTTTTATTTTTTTTATTAAAAAAAAAGTTATACTTTTGGTACCTCATTTCATACGATCATGCTACATTTCTCATGCAATCATGTTACATTGATTGCCCTCCAACCCCTGCTACTTAAAAAAAAAAATGAAAGAAGAGGATTATTATACTGTTGTGAGTGCTGCTTTGATAAATTACGTCATGCGATGGTGAAGTTGAGAGTTCTCTCCCTTCCTCCCAAGGATCAACGAGAAGTTGGCAGACTCATAGTATGCTCGACCATTAGGAATTCATGGAAGATGTATATACTATAAAAGGATACTATCAAGTAGGGACGGACTCGGGATTTGACTTAAGGGGGGAAGGGGTGAGATCCTTAAAGCGGCCAATAATGAAATAATTTCTTCTAGTTAGGGGGAGCGAGCGAGTATAAGAAATTTCATCAAAATTCAAATGACTATAAATAAATTTCATTAAGACGGGGCGACTTCCCCCTCGATCTATCCTTGCTGTCAAGAGTTCGAGGAAGGAGATGGAGATTCGTTCTGCGACTACTGTGTTGTCTCCACTATTTTGCAGTGTCAAGAGTTCATTAGTTTTGATCATCAATATTGACTGTTCGTCTGTTGACCATCTGTTTTATATGGGCTTTGCTGTTGTGAGTTTGTAATTATCTTGGATAAGCGGACAGCCTCTCTCTGTTGCCTCTTGTACATTTTAATATTAATTGGAAATTTCACCACTTATCCCAAAATAAAATAAAATAAAATAAAAGGAATCTGTTCTCAGTTGAGGATGCATTATGTACATAAAAGTTGGGCATAAATTACATCATGTACTGCAACGGGTTGGGTCAAACTATTTTTGCCCACAAACATAGCCAAGAAAGGGAGAAAAAACCAATCTTATATATAGTTATGCATCGATAATCACTAACTACGTCTATCGGCTATTCTCATTTCCATATTATATATCTGTTACTAATATAATTGATCAGTTACTGAGTAGTTGACGTAATGAACGCAACATTATTATTTTATTTCATGACCAGAAATGCTTTTAAGTTTTTTTTTCCCCTTTCTTTCTTTCTTTCTCGTGTTTAAGAAAAAAAAAAATGACCACCACTACCAGCAATGTGGTGGCGGCTGCCCCTGCCTCTGCCCCTTCTTGAGCGTCTGATGGTTTTGGTTACTACTGTGAATCAAGAACAGCTTCCTCAGCACCTTGAGAAGTGCGACCACCCCCGGCCTGTCGGCATTAGCTTTTGAAATGCTCAATGACTTCACGCATCCGAACCGGCCCGACATATCCTTCTCGGATTTGCCTCTGCGCCTGATCTTCAGCGGCGAGGAGGACAGTAGCTCTTCATTGAAATCTTCCCACAGCATATCCATTTTTTCTTCATCCATGCTCAAGCTCCCTCCACCTTTCTTTCCTGGAACTGGGACGGCTCCGGCTCCGGCTCCGATGGCCGGTTCTTCATCAACACTGGCGCTCCTCCATTCCTCGTGTTCATGGTGACGGGAGAAGGAAGGTGGGGACGAGGCTCGCCACAGAGGGGGGGAGTCGATTAAACAGGGGAGTGACTCTGTGGCTGAAGGGAAGCTGAAATCTTCCAGGTCCATTGAATTTGATGGGTCGGTCGGGTCAGCTTCTTTTAAGTCTCCAGACCAGACACAAGAAAAAGAAAGAAGGCGGCAAGAAACGAATGGAAATGGGCATATATGGGGTTAGTCATCTTATTGGGTGGGGGTTGCGGGTTATTATTTGTTAATTTGTATTATTGATTATATAATTATTATTGATTGATTTGTGAGGGTGTTGTAGCTCAACTGCTACGAGTTTACTTTCTTTGTTCATATTCTCTTCCATGCTTATTCTGAGTTCAACTAACATGACAAAAGTCACAGTAATACATTTGATACTCTCAGTTCAAGTTTTTAATAATAATTCAATTTAAATAGTTAGTACTTAATAAAAGAACCAAACACTTGATTGAAATACCAAATATGTCCCCTAATCTCTTGTCATAATAGAATTTACCTCTTGAGTTCATAAGTAACCAGCGAGCCATGTATAATATATATAGGATAGGATAGGATAGGATATATAATAATGGGGACCTAAAAACAAATTCTTTAGAGGGCTATTTGTCTTAAAATTAAAATAAATAGAGAGAGAGAGAGAGAGAGAGCGCTGTATATTATGAATTAGATAGAATAGGGAAAGATAGATGAGTCCCAACGAACTAATTGAAATGCCAAAGGCATTTTTGGTGAATTCATGCCTGATTGAATCCTTTCCTTTTCATGCATTTGGTGGGGGAGCTTATCCGGTCCCGAGTCGGAGCCTGTTCAATTGAATATAATCAACTATAAAATGAACTGAGCCGACTAAAATAAAGTGCAGTCTGATTATGTTCAACTGAACCAATTCCGCTCCGAAACTGAATAAATTTCCTTAGGTGAGATGACATCCTCCTCTCTCTCCCTCTCTCTCTCTTTGTTTTTTCGGATGAGTTGAGTAGAGTAGATAGTATGGTGCGATTTGATATCCAATGAATGGTAAAATTGGTTTCACCACATTAAACCAAACCCACCTAAGCCAGCTCCTTCAACATAGAATTAGAATATGCAGCAGAAATTATATTGACCAAACCCCAGTTTTTGGTGTGGGTTTCGCAACCCCATACTAGCAACCCCATACTAGCTGTAGTTGTAGAGGTCGCACCGTTGCTTCCATCCACACCACCTTGATTTTCAATACCAAGAACTAGACAGGCACAAAAGAAAGAGATGCTGCTTCCGCGGTGCGCCCCGTGCGCCCCGTGCCCCCCTCCCCCCACCCCCGGACTAGAAGAGAAACGAGAAGCAGTTTTTCAAGCAGAAAGGCAAATACCATATGACAAAGTTCAGAGGGAACTCACACCCACATGAGCGGGACCGTGGATGTCCTATCACATTGACATCGTTTCCTGGCCAATCTGATTCTAGAATACATGTATGTATACAAGGAGGGGGGAAAAAAATATTCATGCTCGAAATTACAATTGCCGAAGAGGTTGTTGACCCATGTAGGGCAACTAACGAAACTAAAAACGAGGGTGCAGCACGCGATAATATGGAACCGATCACGCATACCTGGCCCCACGATAGCGACTTTTCAGCTTTCTTTCCACTGCCCCCCAATTGTTAAAACAAGATAGCCGGACCACCCCGACAAGGGATTCAAAAACACAGGATGGCTGAAAATCCTTGCCCAAAATGTGAGCGACTTTAGGGAGAAACAGATTACTGACACGAGTATCATATGCGACTTCTCATGAGGTTCGTAAGGACTCAGGGCAGCGTAACGGGATACCTTCCACATCAAAACCATCCTCATCCGCGTGCTTGGGCAGGCGTGTGGATCCTGGACCTGCAAAAGGGGACCATGACAACATTACCTTCTATTCTACAGAGAAGTCGCCACTCCGAGGGAAATAACCAAGGAGAAAAGAGAGAGGCCGACTCACCATCCACCATGTCTTTTGTTCTATGAAGAAGGAAAGTGCCGGAAAGAATTGTGACAAACCCACACATCTCCGTAACTATCTGAGTCGGATTTTGTCGGTCCCAATCCTGCATAATTTGAGAAGAGAACCAGCTTAGATCCTCTTCTATTGCAACTAATTTAAATACTTAATTGATTCAAACGACAGATCATTTGATGGCTGTTTTGATTCTTGACCAGCAGTAAGAGTTGGAGCAAATAGCAGAGCCCAAGTGGTATTTTCTCAACATAAGCTGAATTTGTGCAGCATGGCAGTATAAAATTCAACCCTTTATAGAAAATATGGTTGATTAATGAAATATAATAAACAGAGAAGATTACCTTGAACATGATTATGCTAGCCAAAATAGTTAATGATGTGAACATAACATAGTATATTGGTGATACGACTGCAGTGTTGAATGTATCAAGCGCCTGCAGAAACATACAAGATTAATAACATTCTTTGATTAAAAGAAGCTCTTCACGGAGGGGAAAAAAAGAAATGGAAAAAAAAAAAAAACCCACGCCGGGGATCAAATTTTAGAGGCCTTTCTGATATTACCACAGTGAAGCTGGAACAGATTTCAGAACGTATTGTCTTCTCATCTGTTTGGACGAATTTCTTTTTCTTTCACCAAAAAATGGTCGTGGAATAGCCATTACCTCAAGACAGAGAACATGTAAACGTCCACTTCCAGGAAAATGAGAACCAGCACTTATGGCGCCCTACTTCCACTCCAAAACACTCAGTTCAAGATTTAATTTCTGCTATAGGAGTTTTCTATACCTCTGACTAATCCCCCCCTTGTCAAGGCCAGTAGACCTCCCTTGTACTTAAAGGGTTCACTCTACACAATACAATTCTAACTTTCCCTTCTCATCTTCCTTGCATAAAGCTCTATGTAACTAGGTACAGAGCTCCAATGCTTTCACTGTCAGTTCTTAAATACAGATAGATTCTTCCTTTTGTTGATAAGAAACCAAATACAAGAAGGGAAACTTCAGTTTTACCATGTCAAGATTTGAATTCAACAAGGAATATACACAACATACACCGGCTTAATCAATTTGTTGATTACTGAAAGTTTCACCAGAAAACAAGGAGTTCAAAGATATGCATTACCTTGTTTAAATAGTTCATCTGAGTTATAACACAGGTGGCCACAACCAGGATGAAGACCCATGTCTGGGGATATACTAACTGATTCATTCCTGAAAAGGTCAACTTCAAAGCTATTCCAAGTGCTTTAACGCTCATGACCTGTCAAAAAAAGTAATAGTCGTCAACAAAGAGACAGTAACAGCATAGACAAGAAGATCGAGGAAACCAATAATTGGCTACATACCGACAGTGAACCCACGAGTGAACAGACGCCAATATAGACCATGACATGCGTCTGCCCATACAGTGGTATGTAATGGACGATGAGTACAAAGACGGCTGCAATTACCAAAGCCGCATAGAAAAGAAAAGCTGCAAGAAATATTACAACAGATTTCTCATACTGCAAGAACTATCACAAAACAGACTCAAGAGATATAAAATCTCAATGATGTAAATTACCAGGCTCGGTTGCAAGATCCCATACTTCCTTCACTGACTCAATTTCCCGTTCTTGAGGAGCATGTAGGACAATTGTTGTTGATCCCACAACACATAATACACAACCGAGAATCCCAAATATATGCAGCTTCTCCCTTAAGATGATGTGTGCAAGTGCCGCACTGTAAAAAATATCACAATGAGCAATTGAAGATGATTTTGGTAAAATCGGCATCATATAAATAATCTCCACATGCCTGATAATTATACTTAGTGCACCAAGAGGAGTGACCAGGATAGCTGGTGCAAATGCATAAGCTGCAAAATTTGCGATTTCCCCAACAACCACTGCAAAATAAAAATCGAGACAAGTTAGAGCACGTTAAAAAGGAAATATGAAGGGAAAAAAGTTCAAACTGAAACAAGAAAACTCAATGCTTTGGAAAAGAACTTTTGAGACAATATTTGAATTCAAATTAACAGCAATGAAACAAAGCAAAAACATACTGAATTGAAAACTCTAAGTTGATCGAAAAATGTGAGTCAACCAAGAATGGAGCAACTTTCTCATATAAGCACAAGCTACCCCTAAAAAAAGCCGCAATAGCTCATCTAATAAACTGAAAAATCCAAAATTAGAACTAACATACTTCACACTCAGTAATACGAAAAATATTTACGCACTTTGGACTCTTTACAGCAAATATTAGGAAAAAGCTTACTCGTTATCATGCCAATCCACCATAGTGGCTCGTACAAGTAAGAATAACCTCCAACACCTGACACGGAGAACTGTAAGTTCAAGCCTGAACAGATCAATCTTCAGTTTACATATAAGAAAAGGGAAAAGGAAGAAAAGGAAGGAAGAAGACATTTTAGTGCAGAAATAAGTTGTTCTTAATGCTGGCATTTACATGTAAGACAGAGGAAATAGAAAAATTTCATAGCATATAAGCCATAAGCATGTAGGATGTCCACAGATATGCAGATCACGACACTGATGAAGAATGTAGGAATGGAAGAACTTGCTAGTACTAAAGAATACAGCCAGCGACAAAGATCACAGAGAGAGACTGATTAGAACGACAAGATGAAATTAGGCGATGCACAATCAATATAAACAACCTCAGATCTATCAATAACAAACCGGATCTATCAATTCTGTTTGTTGAATGCTCCACAAAAAAAATTAGTCCTTTTTAGCAGATAACCATGTTTGGGCGGGTGACACTGCAGACTGTTGTTAGGCATGACGGACAAAATAAACAATAGCAGCATCCATAATTTAATAAAGTCATTGAGCGATCATATGAAAGCTTACTGCAATCGAATCAAATCCAGCTATCAAGGAAAGGAAAGGAAACCCCCCGGAACTGAGTGGAAGCATTCTCAGAAGGGAAGGAGGCAGGCTCACAGAAACCCAAAATTATCTTTATCTTTCCACTAAAACTAAACCTCAAATTCCAGGTAAAGGCAAATTAGCTGGAAAAGCCCCAACGCAAAAAATTGCACGGAAGCGATACATACGAGTACTTCACTGCGGAACTGAAGGAGCAGAGCACGCACACTACTGGTGCAAGCAAACAGAAACCCCGTGATTTGGCTCCCCATCAGAACAGGGCGATAGCAAGCAAGCACTGGGACTGGAGATACCTACTGAGGAATATTTTAATAAGGGGGAAAATTTGGGTTACCTGCCCTAACACCTGAAGCCCCAGCTTTCTTCAAGCCCTTTTTCTTGACGATGAAGCTAGCACCAATGAAGAAGCTTGAAGACAAGGCCAACACCAATCCCTTGATGTTGTCGGAGGACATGCCCTTGTACGAGTCCATAGCAGCCGTCTCACCGATTCCTTGTAGACAAGAGACGAGAAAAACCCTAGGCTACAATTCAGTGAGATCCATGCAAACCTCACCGCATTGTCAGCCCCTTCTTATCAACATCCGCAACTGCAATCAGTCTGAAGGGGAGCGCAGATGTACGATAGATAGCCTACAAAAGTGTGGGTGGGGCAGGGGGAGCAACAGAGAGACAGGAGCTGAGAGCAGGTTTGAGGAGGAGAAAGGTAGCGGAAGATCTGATGCAAGCGGATATGAGCAGAGCAGAGCAGAGAGAGAGAGAGAGAGAGAGAGCGAGCTTAATAGAGAAGGGATGGGATGGAAAGGAAGACGAAGGGAAAGCGTAACAGAGGAGACCCTGAGAGAGAGAGAGAGAGAGAGAGTGGTCGCTGTAAAAATGGGTAGATCGGAGATCGGCTAGTGAAATTGATTGAATGTATGAACGAAATAATAATAAAGCAAGATAATAAATTAATAATTAATAATTAAATAAAAATATAAAAAGCGAGGAGAGAAGCAAAGGAAAAGAGGAGCAGATAATCTTGTGTGTGTCTAACAATATGAAAGAATAAAAAGAAATCATATATATATATATTTGGTTCGAATTCTTTCTTTCTGCTATCTTAATAAATAATAATTAAATAATAATATAAAAAGCGAGGAGAGAAGCAAAGAAAAAGAGGAGCAGATAATCTTGTGTGTGTCTAATAATATGGAAGAATAAAAAGAAATCATATATATATATTTGGCTCGAATTCTTTCTTTCTGCTTTTGTTCTGCTTTATTATTATTATTATTATTATTATATCTAGAGGGAGGGGGAAAATTGATTTTTTTTTTTTTGGATATCAATCAAAGTAAGAAAAGATATGTGTTACGTTGTAAACGAGCAACCAACGACATAAGAAAAGGAAAACAAAACGCAATTTTTTTAAAAAAAAAAAAGAAGAAGAAGAAGAAAGAAAGATCTTATTTATCCATTTTTCTATCTATTTCAAGTTTAAATTTATTTAGTTAAAGATTGAGAAAGGATTTGGTTCGGCAGCCGTACCGAGGAGGTAAGTCCCAGATAATCATAGGACTACAACAATGATTTTGATTTAACTAAGTCTCGGGATCTGTCGGATGTAGATTTATCGTGAGGAACTTATCTCGAAAGTTAGTCGGATGGATGGATGGATGAGCAAAAGCTTGAGATATACAAATTAACATTTTCCTCTAGCAATAATTTTAGATAATTAACAGTAGAAGGGATGGGAATAATTTAAAAGGAGAATTATCATTTAGATTAGATTAGAATTAAAAGAGTGGACATTTATTGAAAACAATTAGATTGAATTGAATTAAAATGGTCCCGAAAATCTTTGACTGACTCGATTCTCCGATCAACACAGCTAATAGTACAGCGAGCTCAGCTAGCTACCTAGCTCAGCTGCCAGGCCAATTTCAATCATGAGTTGGATTCCTTCTTTTTTTTCTTTTTTTTCCCCCTAAATTGTTCTATTACTTTAGGGTTTTGGGCCCTTACCGTAATATTGGATAGGAGTCCAATACGTCAGCCCACTGTGAGTTTGGGCCCATCTGGTTTGGCCACCTCATCCTCAGCCTGAGAGGCTCTGATAATAATAATAATAATTATTATTATTAATTACTTATTATTATTATTATTATTTATGTTGGACGAAGGCCAGTCTTGTTATTATATATACTAGGATATCATCCGTCCGATGCTGCAGGTCGGAAAAAAAAAGTTTCATCAACTTCTTTTGGTTTATCATAATAGTTGGTCTAATAACGAATATATGATATAACTAAAACTACAAATAAAACTACTCACATATAAAAACTATGAAATCTCGGTTGATAGTAAATGATTCAATTTTTTTAAAAAAAATTGTAGTACTTAATATTTCATATGGTATAAAAATTAAAATTTTCTCTCCACTAATTTAGTTTGAATTTTGGGTAAATTGCACCGGTGGTCCAAAATGTTTTACAAATGTTTCATGATGGTCCAAAAAGTTTTTTTCGTTACATAATGGTACAAAATGTTTCAAAATTGTTTCATGATGGTACAAACCGTCAACTCGAGCTGACGCCGTTAACATTTTGCTGACGTGGCGCGTCCAATGTGTCACTTTTGTTACGTGGAACCAATCATAGTGCGCCACTTCATTTAATACAAAATAAAACTTTAAAAAGTCCAAAAAAATACAAAAAATAATTTAAAAAATACAAAAAAAAGAGTAAAAATTTTGAAAAAAATAAAAAAAATATTTTAAAATTTTGAAAATTTTAAAATTAGGGGGAAAAATTTAAATTATTTTAAATTATTTTTAAAAATTATAAAAAATACAAAAAAAAAGTAAAAAGAAAAAAAAAAAAAAAAAAATTTTTTAAAAAAATTTTTTAAATTTTTTTTTTTTTAAAATTTTAAAAGGGTAAATTTAAAAAATTTTTTTATTAAATTTTAAATTTTTAAAATTTTTTTAAAAATTTAAAATAAGAAATTATTTTTTTAAAAATTATTAAAAATAATTTTCAAAATTTTCAAAATTTTAAAATAATTTTAAAATAATTTTTTAAATTTTTTACTCTTTTTTGTATTTTTTTTTTTTTAAAAAAATTAAAAAAAATTAAAAATTTCAAAATAATTTTAAAATTTTCAAAATTTTAAAATATTTTTTTTTTTTCAAAATTTTTACTCTTTTTTTTCAAAATTTTTATTCTTTTTTGTATTTTTTTAATTTTTTTGTATTTTTTTGGACTTTTTAAAATTTTATTTTGTCTTAAATGACGTGGCGCACTATAATTGGTTCCACGTAACAAAAGTGACACATAGGACGCGCCACGTCAGCAAAATGTTAACGGCGTCATCTCGAGTTGATGGTTTGTACCATCATGAAACAACTTTGAAACATTTTGTATTATCATGTAGCGAAAAAAACTTTTTAGACCATCATGAAACATTTGTAAAACATTTTGGACCACCGGTGCAATTTACCCTTGAATTTTCCATATTTCTAACTAGAGTACCATGATCATAATATAATAAGGCTTAAGTGGTAGTGGTATACTAATTTTAGGTAGACGAACTTTCTCGCAATTGGTTCGATATTCATTAAAAGCTTATAATGGCGAACGCCAAGTTAATATACAAACAAGAATTAGTCTCAAGTCAATATGTTAGTCTAGCGTCGCATTTCATCGAAAAAGAATGACATTTCTAACGTCACGGATAATAAGAGACTACTTAAATAGGAGTTAACTAGCAAATCCATCCCTGACTTAGTTGAATTACATCAAGTGCATCATTGAAACGAATTTTACATCATTTTGGTCACCGAGTTAATCAGTTACATCAATCGGGGTCCTTTGTTACATCAATGTGGTCCTTTGTAACATCAATTGGGTCCGTTGTAACATTAATTTGGTCCATGTCGTCTAGTCAACCATTAGTCTTGGACATAAATGTATGTTTACATCAATTTCGTGCTTTCGAACATTTTCACCATTTTTTCTTCTTTTTACATTTCTTTTAAATTTCTCTCTCTTGCTTCTAGCTCTCGCGATCTCTTCTCGACTCCGATGTGCAAGTCTCGCTCTCTCTTATGTTTCTCAATCTTCTCTCTCCTCTCTCTTTCTCTCTTTTCTCCTTTCTCCTCTATGTGGCCCAACTTCAAGGGAGGAGCCGGGTAAAATATGGATTGGCTTGATTTAAGAAAAAAATACGGAACTGTTGGCCCAAAAAAGCATTATGATACCACTTATTTTTGGAAAATTGGCAAATTAGATAATTTTATATAGGATTAATTTAAATAAAAAATTATACTTTATTGAATTAATTAAGGATTAATTTATTTGGATCAATTACTTTATTTGGGTTAATTTTATATAGGATTAATTTCTAAAACATGTATATTAAAATTTAGATGATTTTTTCAATTTTCCTTTAAATTTTTGTCTTTCATCATTTAAGTCGTTTTACGTTATCTCTAGTAAGGTTGTCAGAATCGCGATTCTACTTAGAATTGATCGAGAGTTGTGGAATCGTAAATCGTAAAATTCTACCTGTAATTAAAAATATATATATACAGATATATACCAAATCTCATGTCAAAAATAATAGAAGTAAACATTAAATGATAAATCTTGCTACTTCCTACTTCGTTAGTCAAAATCTGATGGTGCTTAGTCTTCACAAGATAACACTCCCACTATAACAATCTCCAATTAAAATTGATATAGTATCGTGGTCACGGGTCATGTAAGCGAAATTGTTTTTTCTCCCTAACTTCTTCTTGGTTTGTCTCTTCTTGAAATCATCTTTCTCTGCATATATAACTTTGGATTGAAACTAGAATCGTAGAATCGGTCTGATTCTACGATTCTGCGATTCGAATCACGATTCAGCCACGATTCTACCTTTCCGATTCATGCCATGAAATCGGAATCGCTAACCACCCATTGAATCGTAGAATCGTAAGATTTTACGATTCGAATCACGATTCTAACAACCATGATCTCTAGTATAAAAACATCTCTCTCTCATGGCTTCCATTCACACCCTTAATCTCACTCTATTGTCATATTCTGCTATTTACATCATGAAGGTCCCTCCTTAAATATTATCTCGTATTAAATGGTCCTTCAATATCAAACTTACATCAAATAGGTCCTTCGATAACCTTTAACATAATGTGCATAGTTATACTTATTCAATAAAAAACTCTATATGATCGAATATCTATACTATTATATAGAGAGATCCCCATTTCTTCTCACATTTTCTTTCCCAAAATGCCCTTATAAACATAATTCCAAATATTACAAACCACAAAATAAGGGCTAAAATTGTAAATTCATAAAATAAGTACTACATTCACTCTCCTATTTCTTTCTGTTACCACCCACTATTCCTCTTACTTCTCTATCCCTCTTTTCTGTTTTTCTCCAACCTCAATAAATAATTACCCAATGATCCCTTAGTCAGAGAACCATTCTTCGTCGTCAGAGGAGCTAGGGGTGCCACCATTTTCATCACTGGAAGAGTCGGAGGAATTGTCTTCTTCATTATCGGAGGATATGAGTAGGCACTCTTCTTCACCATCACTCGATTGGGGAGCGTTGTCACAAAAGTTTCTGCGACGGTTGATGGGAGAAATACAATGATCCTCGTCTTCCTTTTCTTCTTCGCTTTCCTCGTCAGAACTTGACCCGAAGAGGGTAGACGCATTTGAAGAGTTAGAGAAGTATGAGGAGTCGGACACACCTCCTTCATCTTCTCTAGCTTCGTCTTTTGCCTCCTCTCCTCATTTTCCTTCAACATGGCAATTCTCTTGGACGAAGGACCAGGGGAAGGGCAATCTTCGTGCTCTTCTGCTTTTCACTTGCCCTTATACATGGCTTACTTTGTCATATTCAAGAAAGAACGGAGGAAACAAAGAAGTGAAGAACTGGTGAGAATGATATGTTATTTTATAGCCCCATGTATAATCATTACGTTAATTTGGATAAGTAAATAAGTGCACGAATATGCGGATTAAACAAAGTATTAGCCAATCACTTGATCAACATCTATTCGTTTCTTGGCAAAGAATATTAAAGGCTAGTCAATAAGCGTGAAACAATATGGCTTATATAGTTAGAATATGGGACCAATAATTTTTTCATAATAATTTGAAAAGTTAACTATTTCTTGGAAAATAAAAATTTATTTGGGTTCGATGTTCCATCTTTTTGGTACTGCTTTGAAATAGAAATCCTTATGGACTCGTGTGTAATTGAAAGTTGCATATAGTTTTAAATTCTGTGGGTCTTTGTGTACCTTTTGCCGATTTCTTTCTCTCTTTTTAGAGAGAGAAAGCTTAGTTATGGTTGTTAATGGTAGATTCAAGTAGGATTAGATTCTTTCTAAAACTTTCATATGGTCAAGTCTTTGGATCGTGAGGAAGCCATAGGATTTTATGGATCGTGATTTCGTTAAATAATTTGTAAGATATAATAGTTTGAAAGTTTATGATTTCGTGATAGAAAACTAAACTTTGAACCAACTTTTTGAAGTCGTTTCTTTATGAATTGTAGTTTATTATGTTACCTTTCCATATGCTAGGATGAGCTCTTTGGCTTGGGTCTGGGATAATATCTGGTTTTTGTAAATTATACTAGGCCTCTAGTGGAGCTATGTTGAAGGGGTCAGTACTTGCACTTGTTATTCAGTTTGTCTTATATATTAGCAGTTGAACACGAGAGCCCGAACATGGCGTAGTGAGGGCAGCAATATTACCATCACTGCTGCACACCATTTAGGAAGAAAAACTTGTAAAAAAAAAGTAACTTGATTGGATATCCAAGCGAAGAGTACAAATGGCTTGAACAGCGACATTCGACCACCATTTACAGTAGAGAGTGGGAAGAGGAGATGAGAGAGAGTGTAATGAAAAAAGAAAAAAAGGTGGAAGGACCTTTTTGATAATCGGCTCATTTCAGCACAGTTAGATTATTAATATCGTTATAACAGAAGGAACGAGGGATCAAGTTGATGTTACCAATGATCAAATTGAAGTTACCAATGACCAAATTTATGTTATTAGGGACCAAAATGACGTAAAATTCATTTCAGGGATCCAATTGATGTAACTCTACTAAGTCAGGGACAAATTTGCTAGTTAACTCCTTAAATGAGTAACAAATTGAAATAGGAATTTTATCAATCTAGATTGGTTTTAAGTGAGCCAACGCTTGTTATCCTTGAATAATGCCTCGGCTACAAGTCTTGCGATTAGAGAAAATTTAAGATTGGGAGAGCTTTATATTATTAGTGTGTTAACCTTGCTCGAATCTAGATTAATTGGATCCGTCGGTTTCTATTTATGAAGTGGCATACACCGAGAAAAAGAGACTTGTACACTTAAATCCAATAAAAAAATAAAAAATTATATATTTAAAAAAAGAAGCAAAGATGAGTAGTTGATGGGGGTGAAAACCCATCGTACTCACCAGGTGATGCCCATAGACTTCTTTTAATAGTTGTAAGCTAAAGTTATACTAGGAAGTAACCAATGCGATGCCGCGGGTCGAAAATTTTTTTTGTCAATCTTTTGATTTATTTTATTGATTTGTGTAATAACCAATATATAGTACAATTGAAACAAATTATAAAACTATTTATGTGTAAGAATTATGAACTCTCAATTGCTACTAAATGATTCAAATTTTCTAAGAAGTAACATTAATTAATATGCCATACGATATAAAATTTAATAGTTCTCTCACTAATTTCATTTGAATTTTTAATATTTTTTATTAGAAAGCCATGATGATAATATCATAAGATTAGAAAACACTGGAAAATGGGAGAAATAAAAAAATGGAAATTTTAAAAATGCAAAAATTAAGGCAAAAAAAAGATAGAGAGAATATCATAAAACGCATGATATCCAATTCTTTAGTGATTTAGGAAAAAAATGAGAAATGCTTGTATACCATAGGAGCAAAAAAGATGACATTAAATTTACTTGTGAATGCTAGAGATTTGCTTCCATAAGTGACACTATTTAAATATAGTAATCGTAAAAAAAGATGATAGAGATGTGCAAAAAAGATGACGTTAAATTTACTTGTGAATGCTAAAGATTTACTTCCATAAGTGACACCACTTAAAAATAGTAATCATAAAAAAAGGAAAAAACTTGCATGTAATACGAGCAAATATAGATAAAAAGGTAAAAAGATTTAGAAATAACTGATCCAATCAAAATGATCATATCATCTGACTTGACGATCAACTGGGTCACTCTGCTACCTTATCGAGCTGAGGTGAAAAACATTAGACAGAAAAAAGATATTAAAAAAATAAGGCACCTGAGATTCCATACTTGCAACCTAATACGGAATTGATTAGAGAAAAATTATTGCGCATTTTTTATAAAATATTTCTAATACGGAATTGATTATGATTTTTCCAAATAAAAGTTGAAAGAAAGAAATATTTTTTGAAAATAAGTTGTCCGACTATAACAATCGAATGATTTTGGCCTCATCGGTTGACTGGATTACCCAATACCTTGTTTGGATTAGATTTAAAAATAAGAAAACATGAGAAATTTTAAAAATATATTATATTTTTATATTTTAAAAAGAAAAAAGAAAAAAGAGGTAAGTGGGGAAAAGGTCCCTACCCCCACCATCGTCCATGCCACCTAGAATCACTTCTTTGTATTATATATATATATTCTTATCTTATGGATGATTTTTTCTTGGTTATGGCTAAATACACACCCCATATAACTAGGGCTACCTCATTTATGATAAATGGACAAAGTTACCTTTAAAAAGTGGCCCTGCAGCCCCTACATATGGGGTTTGTATTTAGCCCCAACCTTTTTTCTTTCATGAATTAAACTGCATATATATTACTTTCATGTTCATGCATGCATGTAGAGACGGATCAGGATTTGAACCAAAGAAAAGTGAGATGCTTGAGAGGGCCAAGAATAAAATAATCTTTTCAATTTAGAAGGGTTAAATGTAAGAAATTTTATCAAAATTTTTAAATTTATATGTAAAACTTTTTAGGATGTGAGAATTTACATAAATTTTGAGTGAGCTATAATTTGTTGGAGTCGGGACTTGCTTGATAGGAAAAAAAAGAAGAAGAGAAAAAAGTAAAAAACTCTTAGGACAACTCCAAATCCTTATTTTTTCCTCTATAAAAGAGAAAATTATAGTATATCTATCATACATTATTATAAAGGGGTTTTCAAGCCATATATCTTATGATTTGTCCATTTTATCAAATCTATCACATGATTTAAAAATTATCCAAAAAGACCGATGGTTTGCATGTTATTTCAGATTTATCCCGACGTCAAGTTTTTCGTCAATTTTTAACGATACTGTTAAGGTGACTCATTTTACGTGTAATAATGCTTACGTGGAAAATTGATACGTCAGCAAACTTGACGAAAAATTTGACACCGTGATAGATCTGGAACAACATGCAAACCATAAGTATTTTTGGAATAGATTGAAAGAAAATGGATAAAACGTGAGACATAATCTCGCCACGAAAAGTTAGGTGTCCGTTTAAGGGCACAGATTCATCAAGAACTAATTCTGGCCCACCACGCTCCACGCTAGGTGAACTACAGTGGACGACCCCCAAATTGATTTTTTGAGTCTCAAACCCAAGACCTCTAGGACTTTCCTGGGCTCTGATACCATCTCGCAAAGAAAAGCTAACTGTCCGTGTGAGGGCACAAATTCATGGAGTACTCATCCTTACCCCTATTATAAAAGAAAATGAATCTTTTTGGTGTAATATTTATTTTTCGAAATTACCCATATTATGAGAATCATAAATTTGAGATTAAATTTAAAAATATTTTAATCTCCAATTTATGAGATTTAAATAAAAAAGGTGTGCAACGTAGTAGCGTATACACTCTCCTATTGACTTAGAATTCACAGATTCGATATCCAGTGGGACTATTCGTGTCCATTTATTAGTTCTTTATTATTTATATTTTATTATAATAGATTTTAGACCTCTTTTATAACAAATAAAAATTGAGATTAAAATGGTAAATTTCATATTAATAACTACCCACTAACTTCTGTTTTTCGCTCAATATATTCTATTCTTTTTTTTTTTTGCGCTTTTCAATTTCCCTTCCTTCACACTTTTCAACGTGACCTTGGCAGCCAAGTTTTACGAGGATCTTCCTTAATTGTTCCATGACATTGTGAACATATAATGGGCAGTGTCGTTCTTTTTTCACTAATATAATATAATTTGCCAATAAAATGTTTCCGCAACCCAATTAAAGTAATTTCTGGAAAATATAGTGTTTCTCGACACCTATTTGATATTCAAATTTTCTCATTTACGGTTTCTGCGAGTACGGTGGAAGCGTTGCCTCTAGTAATTTTAATAGGAAGCATGGACCCAACTTCTTCGTGGGGTTATATTATACATAAGGAAAAATAGCCGATCAAACAAGTATGAAGTTAATATTATCCATTCAAGTGAATGAAAAAGAAAAATTCAATAATAATCTTTGAAAGTGGTAAACTGGGTTAGAGCGAACTCACATGTCCACACTAAGGAATTTTTTGATTTGGTGTGGTGAATAAGTAAAACGCACTGAATATTTTAGTCGGTCAGGCTACGGCAGTCCAGCCAGGGAAGTCTGTCGGGTCGTCTACGTTCTACTACTCCTAGTAAAAAAAAAGTCAAAGTTAATTAATTAATCAAGCGGTCACCGGTAACCATACCAGTACCCCCAATGAATTGGATTGGGAGAGAAAAAGAAAAATAGAGAGAGAGAGAAAAAGAAAGGGAAAGGATTTATTTAAGTTAACATTCCATTCCATTCCATTACATCCCCTTCCTTTCCTCCCTTTTCAAAGAATTTTCGTTGTTGGAAAAATCAAAAGGAAAAGAAGGAAGAAAAAAGAAAAAGAAACGAAGGCACAATACTGAGCCGACACCGTTGTCAGTCAAAGTCATCTGTTGTCAGTCAAAGTCATCTGAAGGCGACATATATATGTAACCAGGTAGTCAAAGTCAGCTCAACCCAAAACATACGTCACTTCTCTCTCTCTCTCTATCTCCCCCCGCCGTACAGTACAGTAAAGTCAAGTCTTCCTCTTCCATCCTCCTCCACTCCCCTGCACCCACTTACCCATTTTTTCTCACCTTTCTCACGCAAGCATTCATTCATTTACATTTCATTCATTCTCAATGGCAATGAAACTATTACCGGTCTTAGACAGACATACATACATACCCCTCCCCTCTCCTCTCCTCCTTCGCCATATAGTTTACTAATAATAAAGATAATCCTCTCTCTCTCTCTCCCTCTCTTTTGTTTCCAACACAATACGATACGAAGAACACGATTGCCAATCATCTGAAGAAGAAGAAGAAGAAGAAGAAGGGGAAGGCAGCCGAGCTCAGTGCTTGCTGCTGCTTTGCTGTTGGAAAATTCATTGTCATTATATTATTTATACAGCCTTAGCTCTATAGCTTAGATTAGATTAGATTAGCTAAGCTAAAAAACACATACACAGAGAGAGAGACAGAGAGACAATGAGCACCTCTCTGCTGCTCATTTCTGCAGCTTTCCAGTTGCAGTTCCTCCTCTTCTTCTTTCCTGATCCGGCCTTCTCTCGCCTCCCACCCGACCAAATCTCCGTCATGACCGCTCTCTCTCACCAAATTCCCACCACCCCAGCAGTTACTGCTGCTCTCTCGCTCTCATGGAACATCTCCTCGGAGCCTGACCCCTGCAACTGGAAACGTGTCACCTGCTCCCCCGACAACTCCTCCATAACCCACCTTTCCCTCTTCGGCTTATCCCTCTCTACCCCCGACATCCTCCCAACTCTCTGCAACATCTCTTCTCTGGAGGCCCTCGACCTGTCGGACAACGACCTCTCCTCCATCCCGCCCCACTTCTTCAGCTCCTGCGGCAGTTGGCTCGGGCTCAGGCTGTTGAATTTCAGCCGCAACAAATTGGTAGGTTCTCTCCCCGCTTTTGCTGGTCATTCCCTTCCTCAGTTGGAGTTCTTGGACCTGTCCCATAATTCCCTCGATGGGACCATCGGCTCTCAGCTCGATGGCTTGGTTAGCCTTAGGAGCCTCAACCTCAGCTCCAACTCGTTCGGTGGCTCTCTCCCTGTCCCTGTCGGCTCAAGCGGCGCCAAGTTCCCCGCTCTTCAGGATCTTAAGCTCTCCACCAATAATTTCCATGGCCCCATCCCTCCCCAAATCGCAGACTATCCCTCCCTCGTGCTGATCGACCTCAGCTTTAATAGCCTCAACGGAACCCTGCCCGGCACCTTAGGACAGCTCCAGGATTTGCAAGTACTGATTCTCTCCGCCAATGACCTCAGTGGCCCCATCCCGCATACCCTTTCGAACCTCTCTAAGCTCTCGAGGTTCTCCGCCAATCAGAACCACTTTACAGGCGCCGTTCCCAGCTGGCTCCCCAGGTCGTTGAGGAGTTTGGACCTCAGCTATAACGACTTAAGCGGGCCGATCCCATCGGAACTCTTGTCTCCCCCGAGTTTATCCTACGTCGACTTGTCTTTCAATCGGTTGGAGGGTCAAATTCCCCCCAACATATCTCCTGCCATGTTCAGGTTGAGGCTTGGTAGCAACTCGCTCAGCGGTGCAATCCCTTCTTCGGCCTTCCTGGGGCTCCACAGCTTGACTTACCTTGAGTTGGACAACAACACCTTCCGGGGTCCCATTCCCATCGGATTGGGCCACTGCCGAAGTTTGGCTCTGCTCAACTTGGCCAAAAATCGACTGTTTGGCCCCTTTCCTCCGGAGCTGAGAAATCTCTCTAGCCTCCAAGTCCTGAAGCTCCAATTCAATAACCTGTCCGGGGAAATTCCTGGCATCATTGGTAGCTTGACGAGCTTATCCCAACTGAACATGAGCTGGAATCTGCTGACCGGGCCCATTCCATCTTCGATTTCAAGCTTGAGGAACCTCACCATTCTGAATTTGCAGCATAACCATCTTGTTGGGAGTATCCCCGACTCCATCGCCCATCTTGATTCTCTGATAGAACTCCAACTCGGGAGTAATCGACTCAATGATCCGATTCCTCCTATGCCACCTAACCTGCAGATTGCCCTGAATCTCAGCAACAACCTCTTCAATGGACAAATCCCGTCCGCTGTCTCTCAGCTGAAGAACTTGGAAGTCTTGGACCTCTCAAACAACGAGTTCTCGGGTTCCATACCCGAATCCTTGACTGCAATGGATGCCCTCGCACGGTTGGTCCTCACAAATAATCGGCTCTCAGGAATTGTCCCCGAGTTCGGTCCACTTGTTAAGCTAGAAATAGAGGGAAACAACGTCACTCTTCGTTCTCACAATCGAACCACCTCATCCCCGAAGAAGAGAAACTCTGTCGCTTTGGCCATCATCATAGCTCTAGCCTCTGGTATTCTAGCTTCCATACTCGCTGCAATACTCGTCTTTTCATTGTGGAGACGGTTTTGTCGGGTCGAGGATGAGCACTTTCAATCAGGGGAAGACCTTCCCCTCCCTCAGGTCGTTCGAGGCACTTTATTAACCACAAATCGGATCCACAGATCAAGCATAGACTTCAACAGAGCAATGGAAGCAGTCACTGATCCATTGAAGATCATAGTGAAGACTCGTTTCTCGACCTACTATAAGGCCACGATGCCTTCAGGAATGAGCTACTACGTCAAGAAGCTGAACTGGAGTGACAAGATATTCCAATTGGGGAATCATGACAAGTTTGCACGGGAGCTCGAGGGTCTGGGGAAGCTGAACAACTCGAATGTCATGACTCCTCTCGCTTATGTCCTGTCTGTAGACAGCGCTTACCTTTTCTATGAATATGCGCAAAAGGGCACCCTCTTTGATGTCTTTCACGGTGGATCAAATGAATTGGACTGGGCAAGTCGTTACAGTATTGCAGTAGGAGTGGCTCAGGGGCTGGCCTTTCTACACGATTGCTCCTCAGGCCCCATTCTCCTCCTGGACCTCTCGAGCAAAAGCATATTGCTCAAGTCTCTGAAGGAATCTCAGGTGGGAGATATCGAACTCTGCAAGGTGATCGATCCCTCGAAGAGCACCGGCAGCCTCTCAACTGTTGCGGGTTCTGTTGGGTATATTCCACCTGGTGAGTCAGGCTGCTTCTTCATTTTAGTTAGAGTAGAGCAGTCAAATTAACCATTTCTTTTCCTTCTCTTTTAAACTATTCCATCTCAATGGCTGTTAGGATTTTTAGGACGCGTCATCTCTGAAATTTTTTTTGTGCATGATAAGTTGAATGATTATCGTTCCCGGGAGGTACGTACGTACTAGATCAAAACATTAACAGAGTTGGCATAAATGATAACTGCTAAATCTATCCTTGCTGCTGATAATGACATCGAATGCAATTGACGAACAATAACAAAATGAAAGAAATATAAGAGAAGCAAAGCCTTATGTTTACAAGCTATAGAGCTCACTTGGTTAATATTTCTGATATTGTATACAGAGTACGCATACACGATGAGGATGACGACAGCGGGAAACGTCTATAGCTTCGGGGTCGTGTTGGTGGAACTCGTAACTGGGAAGCCAGCGGTCAGCGAGGGAACTGAGTTGGCCAAGTGGGTGTTAGCAAAATCGTCGCAGTGGGATCGTATACTCGATATCAGTGTCAGCAGAACTTCCTCGGCAGTTCGGAGCCAAATGCTTAATGTCTTGAAGATCGCTCTGAGCTGTGTGAGTCCATCACCTGAAGCTCGGCCTAAGATGAAGAGTGTGCTAAGGATGCTCCTAAATGCAAGGTAAAGCCTCTGTTGGAGATATTAGACGGATCTACCTTTCTTGTCGATGCAAGGTTACCTGTATTTGTATGTAAAATATATGAATGTGTGGAGAACGATAGGAGGAGAGCGAGGAAGGGAATAATTTTTCGAGGGAGCCGACGCTGCTCCCTGCTTTTTTTTGCTTCATTACATTCTGTCTTGATACGTAGCTCAACACTAAAGTCAAGACAGATAGGTTGGAGTACAAACAATACAAAGATAGTCTCTCTCATCTCCCGCAATAATAATATAGCAGGCCTAGCCTGTATAGTAAAGATTTTTGTCATATTCTTGTTGCCCTGTACAGTGAAATGTCTCTGCAATTCGTTGCTTACAGCAAATAGGCCATAAATTTTCTTGATAATTCTGCGTATCTTTTGCTCTGATGGACGGTTCTTCACTTCATTGTTTTGATAAATCTTTTAACACAAGCATCGGTTATTGTACGCACAACAACATCGCAGCAGCAAATTGAGCTATACCTGAGCAAACTTGAGAGCATTAATTCCAAAGAGGACAGCAAGTCCAATGACAATACAAACAGTGAGGAATCAAAATTCAATTATTCGGACTTCAAAAATGACATTACCAAAGCTAAAAATGTGTGTATTTAGGTAACTCCCGAGTAGAACACTGCAACCCCATGTCCTGCATCTCTTCAAAAATCTGCTTCTAATTTTATGGAAAGTTATATCATCAATTCATCCTTCCAACTTCCCTGCATGAACTGATAGCGTGCCAATGGAAAGCCTGAAACTTCAAAACAAATGGCGGGTAGAAGGGGTGGCACTTAGAAAGTAAGATCCTTCGGGTCGTCGATAATCTTCGCCAACTCCTTCCACTTTCTTGACAAGGAATATATATCAACCTGAAAATTATAGTATAGTAACCCTCGTATGATTCATCACCGTTGAAGTTTTTATGAGAGAAATCAGTTGGAAAATAAATACTTTTACAAAGACTACCTTATCAGCATCCTGAAGCACAGGGGTGATCAACCCTCCGTCCATTGCAACAGCAACTGCGATATTTATATTACTGTTGTATGTGAAGCTCTTTCCATCTCTGCAACTAGAGTTGACAACAAGACGCTTAACCAATGCAAGAGCTGTGGCCTTTGCAAGTAATGCTGTCATGGTCACCCCCTTGGACTTAATCTACAAGATGTTAAATAGTATGACACAGGACGAAGAAAGAAAGAAACATGTTTTAGGAAAATATGGACCAAGGAACATCAATTATATATTAAAAGGCGTCATTTTGACCACAGATACTGGAAAAAACTTTGATAGTATCAAAACTTGCCAATCAGCAACCACAAATATAGATTGAAATACTTGCTTGGTATTTATTGTGACAAGAGTAAGAACTAACAAGATATTTAATTTGATAACTTCTTGCTTTACAAATATCCCCACCATTGATATCCAATAATCCTCCCAGCAATTATGCGTCATATTGCTTTATACTGAAGGAAAGCGACATACTAATAGTGCATGCGAACCATCTCGCAAATTTACTTTGACGTCAAATTATTATTCGCTCTTGCCTATAACTGCATTTGCAAGCAACAACTTCACACTAATCAATTACTTTTTCTTAAGTTATGACCAGATGATGCAATACTTACTAACTTACGTAGAGGCAGAGCAGCAGAATTATGTTGACCAACAACCACGGAAGATCCAGTCTCCTACTATTATCGCTGATTGTTCAAAAATCTATGAGAATCACTACTTGAAACTAGACCACTGGAGAGCAGCTATTCTATTTCTTATGCTCGAGGCAAATGGTTTCCAGAATGTTATACCTTCTTGTAGAGAGCATCGAGAGAACCTGATAGCAATAGCGTACCTTCTTGCAGTTGGAGTGGCTCAGAGGCTGGCCTTTCTGCACGATTGCTCCTCAGGTCCCATTCTCCATCTGGACATCTCGAGCAAAAGCATATTGCTCAAGTCTCTAAAGGAACCTCAGGTGGGAGATATCGAGCTCTGCAAGGTGATCGATCCCTCGAAGAGCACCGGCAGCCTCTTAACTGTTGCGGGTTCTGTAGGGCATATTCCACCTGGTGAGTCAAGCTGCTTCTTCATTTTAGTTAGAGTAGAGCGGTCAAATTAACCATTTCTTTTCCTTCTCTTTTAAACTATTCCATCTCAATGGCTGTTAGGATTTTTAGGAAGCGTCATCTCTGAAATTTTTTTTGTGCATGATAAGTTGAATGATTATCGTTCCCGGGAGGTACGTACGTACTAGATCAAAACATTAACAGAGTTGGCATAAATGATAACTGCTAAATCTATCCTTGTTGCTGATAATGACTACGAATGCAATTGACGAACAATAACAAAATGAAAGAAATATAAGAGAAGCAAAGCTTTATGTTTACAAGCTATAGAGCTCGCCTGGTTAATATTTTTGATATTGTATACAGAGTACGCATACGCGATGAGTAAATATTGAATACACGATGAGTTAATATTGCTATTGATAATGACATCGAATGCAATTGACGAACAATAACAAAATGAAAGAAATATAAGAGAAGCAAAGCTTTATGTTTACAATCTATAGAGCTCGCTTGGTTAATATTTCTGATATTGTATGCAGAGTACGCATACACAATGAGGATGATGACAGCGGGAAACGTCTATAGCTTCGGGGTCGTGCTAGTGGAGCTCTTAACTGGGAAGCCAGTGGTCAGCGAGGGAACTGAGTTGGCCAAGTGAGTGTTAGCAAAATCGTCGCAGTGGGATAGTATACTCGATATCAGTGTCAGCAGAACTTCCTCAGCAGTTCGGAGCCAAAAGCTCGATGTCCTGAAGATCGCTCTGAGTTGTGTGAGTCCATCACCTGAAGCTCGACCTAAGATGAAGAGTGTGCTAAGGATGCTCCTAAATGCAAGGTAAAGCCTCCGTTGAATATATTAGACGGATCTACCTTTCTTGTCGATGCAAGGTTACCTGTATTTGTATGTAAAATATATGAATGTGTGGAGAAGGATAGGAGGAGAGCAAGGAAGGGAATAATTTTTCGAGGGAGCTGACGCTGCTCCCTCCTTTTTGTTGCTTCATTACATTCTGTCTTGATATGTAGCTCAGCACTAAAGTCAAGACAGATAGGTTGGAGTACAAACAATACAAAGATGTCTCTCTCATCTCACGCAATAATAATACAGCATGCCTCGCCTGTATAGTAAAGATTACGGTGAAATGTCTCTGCAATTCGTTGCTTACAACAGCAAATAGGCCGTAAATTTTCTTGATAATTTTGCGTATCTTCCGGTCTGATGGACGGTTCTTCACTTCAATGTTTTGATAAAACTTTTAACACAAGCATCGGTTATTGTACGCACGACAACATCGCAGCAGCAAATTGAGCTATACCTGAGCAAACTAGAGAGCATTAATTCCAAAGAGGACAGTAATTCCAATGACAATACAAACAGTGAGGAACCAAAATTCAATTATTCGGACTTCAAAAATGACATTACCAGAGCTAAAAATGTGTGTATTTAGGTAACTCTCGAGTAAAACACTGCAACCCCATGTCTTGCATCTCTTCAAAAATCTGCTTCCAAATTTATGGAAAGTTATATCATCAATTTATCTTTCCAACTTCCCAGCATGAACTGATAGCGTGCCAATGGAAAGCCTGAAACTTCAAAACAAATGGTGGATAGAAGGGGTGGCGCTTAGAAAGTAAGATCCTTCGGGTCGTCGATAATCTTCGCCATAGTTTGCAGGAATGAAGCCAGGTTAGATCCGTATATTACCCGATGGTCTACTGTAACATTTACCTGGTATCCATTTCAGCGCATTATTGGGAATGTATTAATGCTTGGATCTCTCAAGATTAACGAATTTTTTTTTAAAGTATTCCCAAAGGCAAAAAAGATATGGCAAGTAGATTACTTGCATTTGATTTTTCATGCCAATTCGCCCATCCTTGGAGGCGACGACGGCAGGCTGAGATGCACCAACTGCCATGATTGCTCCCTGCGCATGAGAGAATTTTCATGACACGCTAAATATATCCTGATGACAAATTGATAATCAATTTATATCATAAGTCCTCTCTCGAGGGCAGGAGAGAAAACAAATTGAATTTCGAGTTAAAAGACATACAGTTCCAGGAGGGAAAATGGCATCGAATCGATCCACACCAAACATCCCAAGGTTTGACAGCGTAAAGGTACCTAGAAAAGAATTGCAAACACAGCAATGACAATTAGGCATATGTTGCCAAAAAACTTGCCGGCCCATGGAAAAGTAAAAATGAATTTAGTAGCCGTTAGTCTATTGATAGTGAGGCTATATACGAGTGCATATTCAGCCGAGCTCTTCATTTCAAGTTTGATACACCTGAACAATTTATAAACCAACGCATGAATCAGCTAATTGAGTGCTCAGCACTATCGAGCTGTTCTGTTCTACAACGTGCCAATGTAATACAGAATTTTGTCCAGCAAATAAGGCTCTACTATTTGCAGGAAGTTAGGTTTCAATACTCTTGTTGTTAAATGGTCAAACCATCAAATTCTTCTCACCGCCTCTGAATAGAAAATTATCTTGCCCACATGAATATGCCATCGGACTGTCGAATGCTCACCTTCACTATTTTAAGGAAGAGATGCAACATACACCATGCACCCAACCTCGACCCAGGATTGAGAAAACAAATCCATCCTATGATTAGCTATTATCATAGTGATACAAATCCTTTAATTTCTGGAGGATTTATCAAGGGATAGGACAAATCAATGCAGCTAACAACAAAGAGGAAAATGCCCATGTAGCTTAAAATATTTCTTTGTACCACCAATATCACACTGCATCAATTATAAAGTAAGATAAGCTACCTGTGTTGTACTCATGAGGTTGTAACTGTTTAGCACGGGCCTTATCCACCAGCTCCTTCCACTTTCTTGACAAGGAATATATATCAACCTGAAAATTATAGTACAGTAACCCTCGTATGATTCATCACCGTTGAAATTTCTACGAGAGAAATCAGTTAGAAAATAAATGCTTTTACAAAGACTACCTTATTAGCATCCTGAAGCACAGGGGTGATCAACCCTCCGTCCATTGCAACAGCAACTGCGATATTTATATTACTGTTGTATGTGAAGCTCTTTCCATCTCTGCAACTAGAGTTGACAACAAGACGCTTAACCAATGCACGAGCTGTGGCCTTTGCAAGTAATGCTGTCATGGTCACCCCCTTGGACTTAATCTACAAGATGTTAAATAGTATGACACAGGGCGAAGAAAGAAAGAAAAAATGTTTTAGGAAAATATGGACCAAGGAACATCAATTATATATTAAAAGGCATCATTTTGACCACAGATACTTGAAAAAACTTTGATAGTATCAAAACTTGCCAATCAGCAACCAGAAATATAGACTGAAATACTTGCTTGGTATTTATTGTGACAAGAGTATGAACCAACAAGATATTTAATTTGATAACTTCTTGCTTTACAAATATCCCCACCATTGATATCCAATAATCCTCCCGGCAATTATGAGCCATATTGCTTGATACTGAAGGAAAGCGACATACTGATAGTGCATGCGAACCATCTCGCAAATTTACTTTGACGTCAAATTATTATTCGGTCCTGCCTATAACTGCATTTGCAAGCAACAACTTCACGCTAATCAATTACTTTTTCTTAAGTTATGACCACATGATGCAATACTTACTAACTTACGCAGAGGCAGAGCAACAGAATTATGTTGACCAACAACCACGGAAGATCCAGTCTGCTGCTATTATCGCTGATTATTCAAAAATCTATGACAATCACTACTTGAAACTTGACCACTGGAGAGCAGCTATTCTATTTCTTATGCACGAGGCAAATGGTTTCCAGAATGTTATACCTTCTTATAGAGAGCATCAAGAGAATCTGATAGCGATAGCGTACATTCTTGCAGTTAGCGTGGCTCAGGGGCTGGCCTTTCTGCATGATTGCTCCTCAGGCCCCATTTTCCTCCTGGACCACTCGAGCAAAAGCATATTGCTCAAGTCTATGAAGGAACCTAAGGTGGGAGATATCGAGCTCTGCAAGGTAATCGATCTCTCGAAAAGCACCGGCAGCCTCTCAACTGTTGCTGGTTCTGTAGGGTATATTCCACCTGGTGAGTCAGGCTGCTTCTTCATTTTAGTTAGAGTAGAGCGGTCAAATTAACCATTTGTTTTCCTTCTCCTTTAAACTATTCCATCTCAATGGCTGTTAGGATTTTTAGGACGCGTCATCTTTGAAATTTTTTTGTGCATGATAAGTTGAATGATTATCGTTCCCGGGAGGTACGTACGTACTAGATAAAAACATTAACATAGTTGGCATAAATGATAACTGCTAAATCTATCCTTGCTGCTGATAATGACATCGAATGCAATTGATGAACAATAACAAAATGAAAGAAATATAAGAGAAACAAAGCTTTATATTTACAATCTATTGAGCTCACTTGGTTAATATTTCTGATATTGTATACAGAGTACGCATACACGTTGAGGATGACGACAACGGGAAACGTCTATAGCTTCAGGGTCGTGTTGGTGGAACTCTTAACTGGGAAGCCAGCGGTCAGCGAGGGAACTGAGTTGGCCAAGTGGGTGTTAGCAAAATCGTCGCAGTGGGATCGTATACTCGATATCAGTGTTAGCAGAACTTCCTCAGCAGTTCGGAGCCAAACGCTCGATGTCCTGAAGATCGCCCTGAACTGTGTGAGTCCATCACTTGAAGCTCGGCCTAAGATGAAGAGTGTGCTAAGGATGCTCCTAAATGCAAGGTAAAGCCTCCGTTGGAGATATTAGACGGATCTACCTTTCTTGTCGATGCAAGGTTACCTGTATTTGTATGTAAAATATATGAATGTGGGGAGAAGGATAGGTGGAGAGTGAGGAAGGGAATAATTTTTCGAGGGAGTCGACGCTGCTCCCTACTTTTTGTTGCTTCATTACATTCTGTCTTGATACGTAGCTCAGCACTAAAGTCAAGACAGATAGGTTGGAGTACAAACAGTACAAAGATTGTCTCTCTCATCTCACGCAATAATAATATAGCAGGCCTCGCCTGTATAGTAAAGATTTTTGTCATATTCTTGTTGCCCTGTACGGTGAAATGTCTCTGCAATTCGTTGCTTACAGCCGCAAATAGGCCATTAATTTTCTTGATAATTCTACGTATCTTTCGCTCTGATGGAGGGTTCTTCCCTTCATTGTTTTGATAAATCTTTTAACACAAGCATCGGTTATTGTACGCACGACAACATCGCAGTTGCAAATTGAGCTATACCTGAGCAAACTTGAGAGCATTAATTCCAAAGAGGACAGCAATTCCAATGACAATGCAAACAGTGAGGAATCAAAATTCAATTATTCGGACTTCAAAAATGACATTACCAGAGCTAAAAATGTGTGTATTTAGGTAACTCCCGAGTAGAACGCTGCAACCGCATGTCCTGCATCTCTTCAAAAATATGCTTCCAATTTTAAGGAAAGTTATATCATCAATTTATCTTTCCAACTTCCCTGCATGAACTGATAGCGTGCCAATGGAAAGCCTGAAACTTCAAAACAAATGGTGGGCAGAAGGGGTGGCGCTTAGAAAGTAAGATCCTTCGGGTCGTCGATAATCTTCGCCATAGATTGCAGGAATGAAGCCAGGTCAGCTTCGTATATTACCCGATGGTCTGCTGTAACATTTACCTGGTATCCATTTCAGCACATTATTGGGAATGTACTAATGCTTGGATCTCTCAGGATTAACTAAAAATTCTTTAAGGTATTCCCAAAGGCAAAAAAGATATGGCAAGTAGATTACCTGCATTTGATTTTTCATGCCAATTCGCCCATCCTTGGAGGCGACGACGGTAGGATGAGATGCACCAACTGCCATGATTGCTCCTTGCGCATGAGAGAATTTTCGTGACACGCTAAATATATCCTAATGACAAATTGATAATCATTTTATATCATAAGTCCTCTCTCGAGGACAAGAGAGACAACAAATTGAATTTCGAGTTAAAAGACATATAGTTCCAGGAGGGAGAATGGCATCGAATCTATCCACACCAAACATCCCAAGGTTTGACAGCGTAAAGGTACCTAGAAATGAATTTCAAAGACAGCAATGACAATTAGGCGTATGTTGCCAAAAAACATGCCGGCCCATGGAAAAGTAAAAATGAATTTAGTATCCGTTAGTCTATTGATAGTGAGGCTATATACGAGTGCATATTCAGCCGAGCTCTTCATTACAAGTTTGATACACCTGAACAATTTCTAAACCAACGCATGAATCAGCTAATTGAGTGCTCAACACTATCGAGCTGTTCTGTTCTACAACGTGCCAATGTAATATAGAATTTTGTCCAGCAAATAAGGCTCTACTATTGGCAGGAAGTTAGGTTTCAATACTCTTGTTGTTAAATGGTCAAACCATCAAATTATTCTCACCGCCTCTGTACAGAAAATGATCTTGCCCACATGAATATGCCATATGACTGTCGAATGCTCATCTTCACTATTTTAAGGAAGAGATGCAACATACACCATGCACCTAACCTCGACCCAGGATTGAGAAAACAAATCCATCCTATGATTGGCTATTATCCTAGTGATACAAATCCTTTAATTTCTGGAGGATTTATCGAGGGATAGGACAAATCAATGCAGCTAACTGCAAAGAGGAAAATGCCCATGTAGCTTAAAATATTTCTTTGTACCACCAATATCACATTGCATCAATTATAAAGTAAGATAAGCTACCTGTGTTGTGCTCATGAGGTAGTAACTGTTTAGCACAGGCCTTATCCACCAGCCCCTTCCACTTTCTTGACAAGGAATATATATCAACCTGAAAATTATAGTACAGTAACCCTCGTATGATTCATCACCGTTGAAGTTTCCACGAGAGAAATCAGTTGGAAAATAAATGCTTTTACAAAGACTACATTATGAGCATCCTAATGCACAGGGGTGATCAACCCTCCGTCCATTGCAACAGCAACTGCGATATTTATATTACTGTTGTATGTGAAGCTCTTTCCATCTCTGCAACTAGAGTTGACAACAGGACGCTTAACCAATGCACGAGCTGTGGCCTTTGCAAGTAATGCTGTCATGGTCACCCCCTTGGACTTATTCTACAAGATGTTAAATAGTGTGACATAGGGCGAAGAAAGAAAGAAAAAATGTTTTAGGAAAATATGGACCAAGGAACATCAATTATATATTGAAAGGCGTCATTTTGACCACAGATACTGGAAAAAACTTTGATAGTATCAAAACTTGCCAATCAGCAACCACAAATATAGACTGAAATATTTGCTTGGTATTTATTGTGACAAGAGTATGAACCAACAAGATATTTAATTTGATAACTTCTTGCTTTACAAATATCCCCACCATTGATATCCAACAATCTTCCCAGTAATTATGCGTCATATTGCTTTATACTGAAGGAAAGCGGCATGCTGATAGTGCATGCGAACCATCTCGCAAATTTACTTTGACGTCAAATTATTATTCGGTCCTGCCTATAACTGCATTTGCAAGCAACAACTTCACGCTAATCAATTATTTTTTCTTAAGTTATGACCACATGATGCAATACTTACTAACTTACGCAGAGGCAGAGCAACAGAATTATGTTGACCAACAACCACGGAAGATCCAGTCTCCTGCTATTATCGCTGATTGTTAAAAAATCTATGAGAATCACTACTTGAAACTAGACCATTGGAGAGCAGCTATTCTATTTCTTATGCACGTGGCAAATGGTTTCCATAATGTTATACCTTCTTGAAGAGAGCATCGAGAGCATCTGATAGCGATAGCGTACATTCTTGCAGTTGGAGTGGATCAGGGGCTGGCCTTTCTGCACGATTGCTCCTCAGGCCCCATTTTCCTCCTGGACCACTCGAGCAAAAGCATATTGCTCAAGTCTATGAAGGAACCTAAGGTGGGAGATATCGAGCTCTGCAAGGTGATCGATCCCTCGAAAAGCACCGGCAGCCTTTCAACTGTTGCGGGCTCTGTAGGGTATATTCCACCTGGTGAGTCAGGCTGCTTCTTCATTTTAGTTAGAGTAGAGCGGTCAAATTAACCATTTGTTTTCCTTCTCCTTTAAACTATTCCATCTCAATGGCTATTAGGATTTTTAGGACGCGTCATCTTTGAAATCTTTTTGTGCATGATAAGTTGAATGATTATCGTTCTCGGGAGGTACGTACGTACTAGATCAAAACATTAACAGAGTTGGCATAAATGATAACTGCTAAATCTATCCTTGCTGCTGATAATGACATCGAATGCAATTGACGAACAATAACAAAATGAAAGAAATATAAGAGAAGCAAAGCTTTATGTTTACAATCTATAGGGCTCGCTTGGTTAATATTTCTGATATTGTATACAGAGTACGCATACAAGATGAGGATGACGACAGCAGGAAACGTCTATTGCTTCGGGGTCGTGTTGGTGGAACTCTTAACTGGGAAGCCAGCGGTCAGGGAGGGAACTGAGTTGGCCAAGTGGGTGTTAGCAAAATCGTCGCAGTGGGATCGTATACTCGATATCAGTGTCAGCAGAACTTCCTCAGCAGTTCGGAGCCAAATGCTCGATGTCCTGAAGATCGCTCTGAGCTGTGTGAGTCCATCACTTGAAGCTCGGCCTAAGATGAAGAGTGTGCTAAGGATGCTCCTAAATGCAAGGTAAAGCCTCCATTGGAGATATTAGACGGATCTACCTTTCTTGTCGATGCAAGGTTACCTATATTTGTATGTAAAATATATGGATGTGTGGAGAAGGATAGGAGGAGAGTGAGGAAGGGAATAATTTTTCGAGGGAGCCGACGCTGCTCCCTGCTTTTTGTTGCTTCATTACATTCTGTCTTGATACGTAGCTCAGCACTAAAGTCAAGACATATAGGTTGGAGTACAAACAATACAAAGATAGTCTCTCTCATCTCACGCAATAATAATATAGCTGGCCTCGCCTGTATAGTAAAGATTTTTGTCATATTCTTGTTGCCCTGTACGGTGAAATGTCTCTACAATTCGTTGCTTACAACAGCAAATAGGCCATAAATTTTCTTGATAATTCTGCGTATCTTTCGCTGTGATGGACAGTTCTTCACTTCAATGTTTTGATAAATTTTTTCAACACAAGAATCGGTTATTGTACGCACGACAACATCGTAGCAGCAAATTTAGCTATACCTGAGCAAACTTGAGAGCATTAATTCCAAAGAGGACAGCAATTCCAATGACAATACAAACAGTGAAGAATCAAAATTCAATTATTCGAACTTCAAAAATGACATTAACAGAGCTAAAAATGTGTGTATTTAGGTAACTCCCGAGTGGAACACTTCAACCCCATGTCCTGCATCTCTTCAAAAATCTGCTTCCAATTTTATGGAAAGTTCTATCATCAATTTATCTTTCCAACTTCCCTGCATGAACTGATAGCGTGCCAATGGAAAGCCTGAAACTTCAAAACAAATGGTGGGCAGAAGGGGTGGCGCTTAGAAAGTAAGATCCTTCGGGTCGTCGATAATCTTCGCCAGAGTTTGCAGGAATGAAGCCAGGTCAGCTCCGTATATTACCCGATGGTCTGCTGTAACATTTACCTGGTATCCATTTCAGCACATTATTGGGAATGTACTAATGCTTGGATCTCTCAAGATTAACGAAAAATTCTTTAAGGTATTCCTAAAGGCAAAAAAGATATGGCAAGTAGATTACCTGCATTTGATTTTTCATGCCAATTCGCCCATCCTTGGAGGCAACGACGGTAGGCTGAGATGCACCAACTGCCATGATTGCTCCCTGCGCATGAGAGAATTTTCATGACACGCTAAATATATCCTGATGACAGATTGATAATCATTTTATATCGTAAGTCCTCTCTCGAGGACAAGAGAGACAACAAATTGAATTTCGAGTTAAAAGACATACAGTTCCAGGAGGGAGAATGGCATCGAATCGATCCACACCAAATATCCCAAGGTTTGACAGCGTAAAGGTACCTAGAAAAGAATTGCAAACACAGCAATGAAAATTAGGCATATGTTGCCAAAAAACCTGCCGGCCCATGGAAAAGTAAAAATGAATCTAGTAGCCGTTAGTCTATTGATAGTGAGGCTATATACGAGTGCATATTCAGCCGAGCTCTTCATTTCAAGTTTGATGCACCTGAACAATTTCTAAACCAACGCATGCATCAGCTAATTGAGTGCTCAGCGCTATCGAGCTGTTCTGTTCCACAACGTGCCAATGTAATACAGAATTTTGTCCAGCAAATAAGGCTCTACTATTGGCAGGAAGTTAGGTTTCAATACTCTTGTTGTTAAATGGTCAAACCATCAAATTCTTCTCACCGCCTCTGAACAGAAAATGATCTTGTCCACATGAATATGCCATCGGACTGTCGAATGCTCAGCTTCACTATTTTAAGGAAGAGATGCAACATACACCATGCACCCAACCTCGACCCAGGATTGAGAAAATGAATCCATCCTATGATTAGCTATTATCATAGTGATACAAATCCTTTAATTTCTGGAGGGTTTATCGAGGGATAGGACAAATCAAAGCAACTAACGGCAAAGAGGAAAATGCCCATGTAGCTTAAAATATTTCTTTGTACCACCAATATCACACTGCATCAATTATAAAGTAAGATAAGCTACCTGTGTTGTACTCATGAGGTTGTAACTGTTTAGCACGGGCCTTATCCACCAGCTCCTTCCACTTTCTTGACAAGGAATATATATCAACCTGAAAATTATAGTACAGTAACCCTCGTATGATTCATCACCGTTGAAGTTTTTATGAGAGAAATCAGTTGGAAAATAAATGCTTTTACAAAGACTACCTTATCAGCATCCTGAAGCACAGGGGTGATCAACCCTCCGTCCATTGCAACAGCAACTGCGATATTTATATTACTGTTGTATGTGAAGCTCTTTCCATCTCTGCAACTAGAGTTGACAACAGGATGCTTAACCAATGCAAGAGCTGTGGCCTTTGCAAGTAATGCTGTCATGGTCACCCCCTTGGACTTAATCTACAAGATGTTAAATAGTATGACACAGGGCGAAGAAAGAAAAAAAAGAAAGAACGAAAGATGTTTTAGGAAAATATGGACCAAGGAACATCAATTATATATTAAAAGGCGTCATTTTGACCACAGATACTGGAAAAAACTTTGATAGTATCAAAAGTTGCAAATCAGCAACCACAAATATAGATTGAAATACTTGCTTGGTATTTATTGTGACAAGAGTAAGAACCAACAAGATATTTAATTTGATAACTTCTTGCTTTACAAATATCCCCACCATTGATATCCAACAATACTCCCAGCAATTATGCGTCATATTGCTTTATACTGAAGGAAAGCGGCATGCTGATAGTGCATGCGAACCATCTCGCAAATTTACTTTGACGTCAAATTATTATTCTTACTTGCCTATAACTGCATTTGCAAGCAACAACTTCACGCTATCAATTACTTTTTCTTAAGTTATGACCACATGATGCAATACTTATTAACTTATGCAGAAGCAGAGCAGCAGAATTATGTTCACCAACAACCACGGAAGATCCAGTCTCCTGCTATTAACGCTGATTGTTCAAAAATCTAAGACAAACACTACTTGAAACTAGACCACTGGAGAGCAGCTATTCTATTTATTATGCACGAGGCAAATGGTTTCCAGAATGTTATACCTTCTTGTAGAGGGCATCGAGAGCATCTGTAGTGATAGTGTACCCAACTCTAAATGTGGGCACGCTCAAACTCTCCACCATATTCCTACTCACGGCACCCTGCATTGTCGTGAAGGGCACCACTGTTCCCAACTCGACCGCTGCTGCCGCAGGGGGTGCTGCACTCCCAGGTGCCGGAGCTGCTGCAACAGCCAAATCCGCTGCAGCAGCCTCGATGTCCTTAGCCACAATCCTCCCATTTGGACCACTTCCCACAATCCTCCCTAGTTCCACCTTCAACTCCTTGGCCAATTTCTTAGCATATGGGGAGGCCACTATCCGCTTACCTCCTTCCGAGGCCGGGTGCACAGCTGACCCAGCGGAAGCTGCTGCTGCTGTCGCCTTTGCGGCTTGGGGAGGTGGCGTGGCGGGACCTGCATTCTCTGGCACCGTCTCTTGAGCCGCCGGAGCGGCAGATTGGTCGGAAGAAGGCAGCCCGGAACTCCCCGCCTTGAACTTGGCCTCCGCGATCTCCTCCTCCGACTCGGCCAAGAGGGCGATGGCGGATCCTACAGGGGCGACCCCGCCTTCCTCGACCACGATTGCAGCTAGATAGCCGTCATAGAAGGTCTCGACGTCCATGTCGGCTTTGTCAGATTCTACCACGACAACGCTCTCGCCTTTAGAGAGCTTGTCGCCCTCAGACTTGACCCAGGAAACAATTTTGCCCTCCGTCATCGTGGAGCTGAGGGCCGGCATAAAGATCTCCCGGATCTTGGCCTGGACTGGGTGGGTGGAGACTCTACCGGCGCGGTGGCCGGGTATTCTGCGGGGCCGGAGGGCAGGCGAGGAGGATATGAAGGTGGTCTTGAGTAGATGAGCCATCGAGGAGAATGAAGACGCAGCAGCAGCTTAAAATCGAATTGAAAGGGGCACAGAGAGAGAGAGAGAGAGAGAGCGTGTTGTGTTTGTGTCTGCGACAGCGAGAAGACCCGGAAAGCTTAGAGAGAGAGAGAGAGAGAGAGAGAGAGAGAGAGAGAGAGAGGAGAAGGTTACATTACAAACAGCAGTACATTGGAGTCATCGAAATGGGGAGTTGGGGGGGCGAAGGTTCCAACAACCTTCACCGGTGAAAGTGATGAATGGGTCGTCTACTACTCTCTCTACTGGATTTGGTTCGGCTTCGGCATCGGCTGTGGCATCTGCCCATGGGCCTCAACCCAACATGCCATTGCCATTGCCATTTTTTGAGAAAAAGTATAATTTTGATCCTCTATCTTTTAATATTTCTCTGTTTTAGTACTCTGTTTATTTTTATTTCTAATTTCATCCTTTACTTTAAGAAATTTTTCTATTTTCTAACACCGTTAAACTACGCTGAAATGGATCCGCGTTAGCACCACCCATTCCACATCATCAACATTTAAATTAAAAAGAAAAAAAATAAGTCAATAAATCCCTAGATGGAAATTGATTGGGTGCTTGAGGGGTTGAAATTAGACCTTTTTCTGTTATGCAACTCCAATCCAATTCTACCATAAGTCATCTTCTTCTTTTTCTTCTTCCGTTGCCTATCATGAAAATCTACATTCAAGAATTTTGTATTTTTTTATTTTCTCGAGTTTTTTTCAAGAATTTTGTATTGTTTCTCATGGAATCAACCCTTATCGTTGATAAATTACTTGCTAGAGATGTTTTGTGCTCTAATTTTTCTCACTCTCTGTTTCTCTCTCTAGTATCTCCCTAATTATACTCTCAAAAGGCTCGATTTTTGTTGACTAACTTAGATAGCGGCATAAGTTAGCTCTTCCTTCAACACCCACCATGGACTTACTTGTGCCTATTCATCCTCTAATCATTGAGTGTTTGTCCCTTAAGCTCCCACAACCTGCCAAGGCTACTCCGCACAGAATTTTCCATCGCAGATCGTCCTCTTTTGACTATTCTCTTCGGACCACCACTACCTTATGGACTCCTCAAACTCCGTGGTAGGGATCTACCTTGACTCGGACGCAGTCCGCTACCTCACCAACCTACCTCTTTTGCTTTGCTAGTCTAGCTACATCAGCCGCATTGGCCGCCCTTGCAAGTTCACTACCATAGAGCTGATAAGGTCGGTCCATGTCAACGAGGGGCTAAAGATGGCCATCGTGCTTCCGATTGTATTTCACAATGCGTGGATGAATCTTAGTGCCCAAGGCAGGGCAAACAATAGGTGAGGATCTAGTTCTTGATTGGGTTTGGAGGGAACCTCAAGGGAAGAAAATGACTTTTTGTTGTTTGGGTTAGGGTTAGAGTTACAAAGTTGAAGAAGTCTTTTTTTTTTAATCCTAAGGAGGAAGAAACCAATTATTTATGATTTTTTTTTATGTATATGACATGGAATGGGTACAACTAACACGGTTCCAACCTAGCAAAGTTTAACGGTGTCAGTAATAGAAGGAAACAGAAAAGTTTCTGAAGTTAAAGGATGAAAATATGAATAAGAATAGAAAAATGACTAAAATAGAAAAGCAGTCAAAGGAAAAAGACCAAAACTATATTTTTTTCTCTTTTTTCTGTATTATTAAATTAATATAAATGAAAAAATTATAGCTAAAGTCCTAGAAATTTTTTGTTTTTACTAATCAAGTTCTATATGTTTTATTTTAGCTTAATTAGTCATGTAATATATATTATATTACACACTTTCAATCCATATTGTAACTGAGAGTTAATGTATGTTGACATGGATATTGAGACATTGACAAAGTTAAATAATTTCCATTTGTAATGGAAAAACTTATGTGATATAAAATAATAAAAAGATATTTTTAAAAACATAAAAAAGGGGATCTCCAACCCCTTGTTGTGTTGGGTGCTACTAATGGCTTATTAACGGATCCCACCCCTTGGATGAGGTTGCCAACAAACACTGAAGGAGCAGTAGCCTCATCCATGGGAGCAGGGGTAGCCGATGAGGCCCCTACCATTAACATTGCGCTGAAATTGTTTTGGATCTCAAACACGATTTCAGGGTGATGGTCTCGTCATCAGGCCCCGCCCCTAGAGGAAGTTGCCAACGCCTTTAGTGTTCACTAGCGACCTCATCCTCGGAAGCACCTAGCTTAATAAGGGGCTGGTTTTCTTTTTTCTAAAAAAAAAAAGTATTGCAAACACGTCAAAGGTGAAGCACGTCCCTCCTGGGGCTCGCGAGCCCAAGGTCAAGTTGCTCGGGGCATTCTCGTTTTAGACCAAGGCTGGGTAGCCATGGGTTCGCCTAACCCTGGGCTCCCGGCCTTTGGGCTGTGGCTCGTGCGCCTCAATCAAGCCCGACCTTAGGCTCGTGACACCCAGATGGGGCGACGAATTGTCACACGGTAGTTGGGTTAAGTCCTGACGTATCTATAAATTTTAAAAAGAAGAAGGAAACAAAAACCTGGTGCGTCCCACCCCCGACCATCTTCTCATCCCGACATGGTCTTGGGTTGTTTTTTTTAAATTTTCTATTTAAAAAAATCATTTCATTATTTTATCTATACTATAAGTGTATATTATAATGATAGGTAGAAATTAATTAACGTCGTCAATGTTCATATCAGCACACGCTAATTTTCAATTATGGTTTGGACCAAAAGTGTGCAATATAATGAATATATTTTACGGGACTGAATAAAAAATACAGGACTCGATCAACAAAAATCGCAAAGTTTGAAGACTTTGGCTGTAACTTTTCCTTAATAAAACACAAAGCCTTCCATTTCCATGAAATAATAAATTAATATTATTATAAATTTAAGAAAAAAGATAATAATTAATGAAAGGAAGTTGTAAATATTGAGCTCCAAGACCACCATTAACAGTGCAGCTCGGGCTCGGTCCCAAAGGCAAAGCTTCTAAAATGGTGGAAATTGCTGCGGCAACATTCGCCCATGTCCAGATAAGTCCAGGTGCGCCCAGCGGCTTCTTCACTCTCTTGCAAGTCTCAGAAGATCAAGAGCTTTGAGCTTTCAACAAACCAGGAAAGATGGAGAATCAGGAGATTCAGGAGTGCTCTTGCTTCTGCCGCTGCCACTGGGGCATTTTGTCAAACAGGTCCAGGGCAACCTCTGACAAGAAGCGAGCTTGACTTGGCTAGAGAGAAAAGGCGACAGCCAAGAGAAGGGTCTTCTTCTCCGACGTGAATCCTCTCTGTTATAAAGGAAGGACCCCAAGTTTACGTAATTCGGGACATTGGGTTTCCCTCTTCTTATCTCAAGTTAACCATTGCGACCCTGTAATTGCTGTAAGTCGCTTCTCCATATCTTCCCTATTCCATTCATTGCATATCACAGTTTTGGCTTAGTGGATTTGCTCGAATGTCTTTGCCTCCTTTAATCCATCCTACCCAGACTGCTAGATATTGGTTGAAACCGCAGATATTCATATTAGATTCCTGAAAGAGTAATTCGTACCTGCGAAGAGCTGCACGTTTACTAAGTTGTGACTCCCTTTTAGAATACCTAACATTTGTGCTAAAGTACTGTTCTGGCAGGTCCTTGATGGCGAGAGGGGCAGTGAGCATCGCCGACAGCTATTGCCTTTATATAAAGCGCATAGGAAGAAATTCTCAAGATATATGTCACCTTCAAGAAAGATTGCATGGTCTCACGTTTGAAGATCCCCACAAGTCATTATAAATGTTCTAAAGAAGTGCAATGTGCCGGTGCTTTGCCGGCCCTTCCTTATTGCATCTCTGCCCTTCGTTAAATTGGTTATTCCTTTCCTTCCGACACTTTTGGAATATTATCTTATCTGCCTGTCAGTTTTATGGATCTGACCATCTGATGACTCTTCGCTCGGGGATACTTGCATGTGCCATTCACGTTTTCTGTTGATCTTAGTTTAGCAATAAATATCTGTGTTAGTTGCACTCTGTTCAGTTCGCTGGATCGGTACTAGCCCGAATCTGTAGCATGTGTAAAATGAACAACGGGTGTACGAGGACTTAAAATATATTTTCTTGCAGATTTGAAATGCAACTGGAAAGTAGTATCTCTTCTCTGTCATGAGCTACCTATGAAAAAGAAACCGAAGAAAAAGGATATGAGGAAGCACTCTGAAATGCAACGTCATTCTACTTGATTAAACTTGCATATCACAAGTTCATTGAAAAGCTTGTCTTTTGTTTGTAGTGAATTTCACAATTGCAAGAGGTGTTAAGGTGGGTGTAAACAAGTTGTGCAATCCACTTCTTTTGCCACAGGTTTACTTTTTGAATTTGTATTATCTGTGAGTACCTGAATAAGATTTTCATGGTGCAGTGCATGATAATGATACTACCCTGCTGATGACAGTAGTTGTACTTACATATCAGTAAAATTGTTGTTTAGCCACGAAAAAAGATGCACCAGTGAACCTGTTACTGACAAGGAGGAGTTTTCAGGTCATTCAAGTTGAAGGCCATGGAGCAGATGATGTTGTGGCTACTCTTGTTGATCAAGTTCTGCAAAAAGGATACCGAGTGGTTATTGCATCTCCTGATAAAGACTTCAAGCAGCTGATTTCCGGAGATGTCCAGATTGTGATGCCTGTGCCTGAGTTAGGAAGGTGGTCCTTCTACACACTAAAACACTGCATTGCTCAATACAATTGTGACCCGTGTTCGGAATTAAGCCTCAGTAAGTATTTGCAGCATGTTTCCTTATCAGGATAGTAGTCTCATGAACTATTGTATTTTACTATTTTCTCTGAAGTTGATAATGTCATTATTGTCCTCAGACTAGACCTGTCTCTTTCTTATAAAATATGACTAATTCTGATAGGATGCATCTTGGGTGATGATGTTGATGGCGTTCCCGGGCTTCAACATTTGGCTCCTGCCTTTGGTCGTAAAACTGCCATAAAGCTCTTGAAAAAGCATGGTTCACTCGAGAATCTACTGAATGCAGCGGCAGTCCGTACTGTGGGGAAACAATATGCACAAGATGCACTTAAGAAGCATGCTGATTACCTACGTAGGAATTACGAAGTTCTTGCACTTAAAAAGGTAATGTCTTTACTCCTTGCCTCTCTTGGCTTTTCAAGCATATATCATACTCCTCAGTGTTGCCGGGGATGTGAATGTTGTTCTTCAAGAAGAATTATTGGTGGAGGGGAATAGTTGCAATGATTCAGTGGCTTGGTCTGACTTCTTCAAGTAGCTGCAAGACATTGAGAAGATCTCTCACCAAAGTACACCTTATTCTTCTAGTAGTTCGACCTCAAAAAGTGAGCTCCTATGTTTTATTCAAAGTAATGACAAATTTGGATGGCAGCAGCTTAATAATATACTCCAGTCACCCTCGCTTCTTCCCCCACCCCCCCACCCCCCCCCCCCCCCCCCCCCCCCCCCCCCCCCCCCTCTTTCCTGAGATGCGAGGACATTCAAGACATAGTGATAGGGTGACTGAGTTTGGTAATTCACGTTGCTGACTCAACGTCAAGAGAGAGCTATTCAGTCTCACCTCTTGATTGTATGCTTTTGCCCGACACGGTCGGGATGTATATGTTCGATCAAAGGTATGACTTTGTTGTCATCTACTCTTATCCTCAGTTTGCAATTACTTTAACCGTCTTTTCTCCCCATAGACGTGATTTTGTTATGAACTGCGCAGGGGAGCTTGATAGGCGACCTCTAGTTTGGGCGAGCATCAATTTTTATGCCAAGATATTGTGAAGAATACCCATTGATTATACATGGGCAATTTTTCTTGGTTAGCATGTTAACATAAGATTGATTACATACACGTAGAACTTCTCTCTTTTTTCTTTTTTCCTGGAATCGACTCTTCTTCTATAGTTCTTCTACTCCCTCTGGAATATAGATAAAGACGACAGAACTTATTGAAACAGAAAATTACCATGATGTTATTGAAAGCTACAAATTGCTGACAAACAAGAACCATATCGGTATACAGGATTCACCAGTATATTTAGTTGAGATGGGAATTGGTCGTGGTTTGGATTTGAAATCAAGAAAAAAAAGAATTCGCAACAGATGCAAAAACATCTCTTGGGCAGGCTTGGACGCATCGAGCTGGTAGTGTAATGTTTGAAAATAAGAATCAATTTTTACCATTAGACATAATCAATGCATACCAATCCAATTAAGAAAAAAGCCCCCTCTGAGAGCCATTTATTCCAACATTCGTTCAATGTCCACGAAACCAAAAAAAGAAAAAAAACATGGAAGATCATCTTTGTTAAATTGGAATGGCATCTTCTTTTCTCTCCTCCTTTTCCAATGGTGCAGATAAAAAAATGCTAACAGGGTCGCACTCTGTAGTGCCAGGCCTGAACATCGCCTCAGCTGACGAGCACTGGTAGGTTGTGTGGTCCGACCCCTTAAACCTCGTGATCATCTGTATATACAAAATCTTGAGTACATATCACAAGTAATATACTTTCCTATTCAAACAGTGATCAATTTTCCATTCGCTTTTGCTTCCAAACACCCAAAGAATTGCATTGCGTCCCTCCCACTTCATAAGTTTCCACATAAAATTTATGGCATCCTGTTCATGTATCTCATTAAGAAACGTGATGCCGGAAAAGTTACCGCTTGATTGGAGGGGCAGGCAGGTCCTTCCTTAACTTTCTTGCTAAGAGAACTCGGAGAGCTGACCCAACCATAGGCCAAGTCACAAGAAGAGCAACATGAGCAAGCAGCCAAATTGGTCTTCTTGACTGTCCCAAGATCAGATCTAGACATCTCCTGAAGGGTGAAACCACATGACCTGCCTCAGATCCTTGCTCCGATCGCAGAATTGCTGCTGGTTTTCTTTCCTTAGGAGCATCAGTCCCATTACCACTTTCAGATGGAGGGTCTAGGGAGTCGGTTGAAATTTCTGCTGAGCCATCACAAGGTTGATCACTTTCACTGACCATTGGGGCTACCATCCCAGCCGAAACATTGACGTATGGGCCCTGATCAATCAAGGACTCGAATGCTGTATGTGGGCCAGGAGATTTTTGCACCTGGAGATACAAGGGGAGAAAAGAATTATGAGTTCATCATCACCAAATGCGACTTGCAATCTTCATATGCAAAACCCGGGGTAGAAATATACCTCAACAGCCTTCTTCTGCAGATGCAAATACCGGCTCGTTTCAAGATTATCTAGAAATTCGTCAGAAGCTCTCACCCACCTGCAAAGAATTAATGATAGGTGAATCCAATTCTGGATGTTCTGAATCATAAGTAAATAACTCATTACTTCCTGTAATCGTCACTAAAGCAACACACCAAAGTGAAGATCCCGCCAGTCCTTCAAAAAATGCAAGATGTCCTCCATGCTTCGTAGTAGCCAATACAACGTTGCTATTTAGCCTAATCAAATGTTATTAAGTATGAGGCAAAGCTCTTCATGTATCGGGAAAAAAAATAAAAAAAGGGATTACTTTTTATTAGAGAAAGGACAATTCCACCTGCACTCGTCCCAAGGAATTGCTTCCCTAGAGCAGACAGGGTCATCCAAGGCACTGATACAGAGCAGAGGCACTGAGACATTCCCGATATAGTTCGCACTGCTACAACGCCTATAGTACGTATCAACAGTCTTGACATAATAAGAAAGAATTATTAAATTATAAGTGTGTTTTAACTTACAAGGAATGGGGAACAAAGACGAAGATGACAGCGAAAAAAACTTGATACCTCAAATTGTCCAACTCGGCAGGTTGCATGGTGATCAAAATCTCGAATGGAACGTGACTGTTGGTATAATGAAGCAAAAACTATTAGATGATATCATGACAATGCATGCATAGCGAAATAGGGAATAACGAGGTGAATAACATTTTGTTTTGTCTCCTATAGAGCCAAAGTTGCATTGTTTAGAATTTTAGCAGAGGGAAAAATAAAATAAAAAAGTCGACTAATTATTATTTCTTTTTTTGTTCTTTTCTTTTTTTTTTTTGGGGGGGGGGGGTGCCGCTTTTCCTTGTCTAATATATATAATCTATAGAGCTGTATCCTAGCATCATAAGTCTAGATTTTGCATTATTGATTGATCTTTGCTTGAGGTGCTTTCATGATAATAGCCAAAGCAACACATGAAATGAAATGAATCTCAAGAGGCAGCCCACCCTCTTTACTCCCTCCCAATTTGCAAGGCGAGATAATCGTGTTTCATGTCTGCGATGACGATTTTGCTCATGTCAGAGGGAGATCATGCATGGCTCAAATCAGCATAACAAGTTTCTTGAAAACAAAAGGAAGTCAAGGACAAAGAGCATACAGAAATGCATATCTTTGGAGGCCGCTCGCAATAGCTCTATCATAAAATTTCTGCACAAGTTTTCGGCCTATAAATCTATCGCCAATCTGCAGAGAGGCAAACAACGATAAGGATTGGTGATGCTAAAAAATGCATATTGTCATGTATCTGAAACTTTGTGCAATTATATGCTCGAGAAGAACAATGCGTACACTCCTCAAAATCAGACTCATCAATAAACAGGAATTTAGTCATGAATGAGGATTTTTTTATTTTTATTTTTTTATTATCGTTAACACTGCAGTAGATGAAACCTAATCTCTAACACTGTAAGACACCATAATCGTGCAGCTTACCAGAAGGTCCCATGGGGAGCAAACAGCAACAGCACCTGCAACAGGAACATTTTCCCCATCCTCCCCCAGATATTTTACCTGAAATTAATACAACAGTTAAAAGTCTTTGTCAAAATTTTCCATTTTCTAATACATAATAATACAGCTGATAAAAACCAATGGACCTCAATTCAACAGCCAGATGAAGCATATTATGAGTAGAATGGGTGAACGGATGGATGGAATGGAACTAATTAGGATGCTACATTAAATATGTTGCTGGTCGACCATCAAAGGAACAGAACCGAACAACTAACTTGTCGATGGAGACTTGTGACACTCAGTTTGAAAGTTGATAAGGAGGATATCAAACAAGAGTGTACATAATTAAAATTTTCATACTAGGATGTTAGCACCAACGCTAGTTCCCACAATATAAAGAGGAGCCATAGGATACTCTCGAGATAGGTGATTCACGACTGCCCGTACGTCCTCCGTCCATCCAGCATTATAAAAGCAATCAGTCTGCCACCAGAAACGTTTCAGTCTGATAAAGTAGCACGTCGTTTTTTTAAAAAAAAATTTAAAAAAAAGGAAAAAAAAAATCCATGCCTGATAAGCAATAACTCACAGTAACTGAAATACCACCCTGTCCTCGATGGTTGCTAACAACAACATTCCATCGACGTTTTTTTGCCATGTGGAAGACAAGGTGCTTTATGTACTGCGAAGACAGCAAGTATAATAGATTCACATTGTGTACTTTCATAGAAAATACTTGTTTACTACGAGGGGGAAAAAAAAGAAAATGTCTAGGGTGCACCAACAGTACTCAAATAGTCTCAAAGAATCTCAGATTTGTCATTTTTATTTTATTTTTATATATTTCTATATTCAAAGTGCTTTATCAGATGCTTGAGGAACTTACAGCAGCAGAAGACTCGCTCATCAAGCCAGGAATTACCACCACGATGGGAGTTGAGCCTTCTTTGGAAATGGGATCATTAACTGTGTTCCCATGACCTAAATCGGTGGGAGGGTGGTTAGGGTTATATCTCAATCACCAGTGATTCAATGAAAATTTTCAATCGAACTAGGAAATAACTAATGTGGTACTGGACACTTATATATCTGAAAAAAGAAAAGAAAAGAAAAGGCGGTACAGAGGAAAATGAAGTTTCCTGGCAAGAAAATCAATGGTAAGTAAGGAGGCCTTACCATATGAACTTGCTAACCAATCTAAAGCAATGTTGCCACCATCAGAAGCAGCAAATATTTCCCTACGAGAGAGCAACGAGTATTTGTTAAGACCAGAATATATATTTTCTGCAGAGTATGTGTATGTACCCACACATATACATGGAGATGATAGAGCTACAATGGCGGCGGGCAATAAACGAAGTTTCTGAAAGCACGTATGAATGGACTTGTGAAAGAAGGTTAGCTGGAGAATCCTATTTCATTACTTCTCCTTCTTTCATGAAGGACCAACCATAAAGGCAGTACATACCTTACCGGCCTTGAGATGCCATAATCAAACTGAGTTGAAGGTAACTTTTGAAGAAAGAAAACAAGGGATATATATATATATATATATATATATATGGATAGATAAAGATAGATAGATATGATATCATAATTCCCAACCCCCACAAAAAATAAATAAAAAAAACTAATTGGTAAGAATTACGATTTGTTTGGTTTCACAAATAAATTTTAACTCTACTTCACTTATCTTCAATTTAACATTACAATCACTTATCTTCAATTCAACAACACAATCGTTACTTTCCCTCAACTATTCATTATATTTTTACATTTTTTTCTCATAATTCAACAACACAATCATTATAATCTAATTAAAATAAAAATTCAACTCTATTTAACTCTAACAACCAAGCGCAACATAAGACTGCAGGAATGCAGATGGGATTAGAAAATGAAAAGAACCAAACCTTGTGTAGCTGACCATGGGAGGCTTCCCAAAATAATTCAAGAAAGCAGTCTGAACATGGGGGCTAGAGAGCCACGGCGTCGCCAAGTACCTGCACATTCATCGCAACAATTCGCATCGGATAATCCCCCGATCCAATCGAAAATGCATCAAAATCACACCCGCAACTCAATGAACACCACCAGAGATGAGACGAGAGGAGAGGAGAGGAGAGGAAGAAGAAGAAAAGAAAAAGGTAGGACACAGGGCAGTGATTTTATTAGCGAGCAGAACAGAGCAATGCAAACATCTATTCAATTCAAATTCAATTCATGATGGATCATTGATGCACCCATCCACCCACCCACCTGCCGTGTAGCAGGGAACAGTTGGAGACGACATCTTGGTAGAGCTTTGAGAGGGGATTGTAAGTGAGCCTGACGGAGCAGCCCCTGAGCCCCGTGAATAAGACATCCTCGATGAAATGGAACTCCAGGAAAGCGTAGACGAAGACGGCGACAACAATACAAAGAGCGTACAAGTAGTGAGAGGCTGGGATGAGGGAAAGAGCAGTGAGAAGGAGACTGTAGGCGCCGCCGCTGCCGCTGCCGTTGCCGTAGCAGATCCCCATCCCCATTCCCTCCGGGGAGCTTAAGGATTCCATGGAATGGAAAAATGGAAAGTACTGTACTGTAGTGTAATGTTTGGTTGATGATTTTCGGATCTCAAGCTGGGAACTTGAGGGGGAGAAAGGCGAGGAAATCTATGAAACCAGGAAGGAAACAAAAGGGACAGAGTCAGACGGGGCGGGGCAGGGCATGGCAACCGTCCGGGTGCCGGGCAGGGCATGGCATTGGCGTGGCAGGAAGGAAGTAAACGAACCGACACTGACAGATTCCTTGTCTGATTTTTTTGATTGGAAGCTTATACGGTCCCCGGACGGCAGTGCTGTCCGGGGAGAGGAGGAAAAAAATAAAAATAAATAAATAAATATATAAATATATATATATATATGGTGTTGCCACGTCTACGCATATGTCATCAAGACTCCTTTCCTATCCTATTCTAATCCAACCCTACTACTTAGTATTATATATATATATATATATATATAGTATGGAAGCACTGAATGTTTGGGCCATTTTTACTCTGATAAAATAAAATGCAGTGGATCGATCAGGATCAGGATTCGTACTGAACTTTGTTCCAGCACAGCAACTGACTCGGTTAGTGCGTGAATGAATGAAGAAGGAGAACAGATCATGTAAAAAAAATCATTGAAAATTGCCAGCAAATAAATTCTTGATAGAAAGGCGAGGCACAAAGCTTGTGGCCCAACTACAACTCAATCAAAAATACGACCATTATTAAAGAGAGCACCGCAGCAGCTGCCAACACAACAACATTCTCCGACTCTGCAGGACCATGAAATATCCATGTAAAAAGATATTGCAAGTTACCAAATAGGGTTATTTTTCTTCTGTTGACTTTCATTTTCCATTTCATTGTTAAAAGCACGGATTGGCGCGAAAATCTACAGAAATCTGCTGAAATTAAGTGCTGGTGAGAGTAATAGAAATCTACAGAAGCTGCAATCGAGTTAGGTTTTAAGGTGCGATAGCAATGCTCTTCCAGGATTCAATTTTGTCCTAGAAATTAGGAATTATGGGCGAAAGAGCGATAGTGGCATTTGTCAATCGCAATGCTCTTCTCTTCTCTCCCTGCTCTTTGATGTCGGGATTTAGGGATTAGGGTTTTTGATTGAACAAAATTTGAGAATTAGGGGAGAGAGAGCAACGGTGCCGTTTCTGATGGTATTAGTATGGCAAAAAACGACGTCGTCCGATGAGGGTGTACGGAAGATCGAGTAACGGTGTTGTTTTGCTTGAGCTACATGGGGGATTATAAAATATTATATTCTTAACACCGTGAGTGCCATGTCGATTTTCCGTCTAGGCATTTAATGCCGGGACCAAACTGAGAGACGGATTGAAAATTAGTGGACTAAATCGATGCAAATTATAATTTGAGGATTAAAGTGATGGCATCGAAAAAATTCGGGGACTACAGTAATAGTGGCCTCTATAAAATAAGAATAAAAAATAAATGACCCAGTGAACGATGTTTTCAAGTTTTGGAGATTGATCATCGATCCATCAGTCCAAATTCTTCTTCTTCCATCGTCCGTCTGTCGATTAAAGGATTATTAATTAGAGACGTTGTCAGTGTCCACCTGCAAGCATGACCCCCGCCGGAGCAGCATGTTTGGGTGGTTTAGGAAGCAAGAAGAGAGCCATCAAAGCACTGATAAGCGCCCCGATCCCACCCATGACAAAGGCCGGCAGGTTCCCTCCTCCAAACATCTGATCGAGCTTCCCGCTTACCAACGACACGAACATCTGTATGTGTTCCATCAAAGACGACATATGTAAATATCGTAACGTCGTTGAAATTGTTAATTAAACAGTATATATATATAGATATATAGCTAGGCTAGGCCTTCGTCAATAAAATTATTAAAAAATCTTAAAAATATATATATAAAGGTGTTATATATATATATATATATTGTTAATTAAAATACTATTTATATTTGCCGATGCACGGGAGGGAGGGAGGGAGGGAGCTAGCTAGCTAGCTAGCTAGCTAGCCAGCGGCAGCTTTCATGGTAATCTTCTTATCATAATTCATTTAATTTAATTATATTTACCTGTGGGATGACGATGGTTAAGTTGAGAAGACCCAGGGAAAGCCCTACAACACAATCAGAAAATTGTTATCAATTTCTAACTAACTGTTTCAGATGAACGTACGGTTGTATTAATTAATTAATCATTGATTCAATATGTTGATATTGTTAAATATTTATCCTATTTATATAACTTATATGATTAATTAATTTGTTAGAAATGCATATATATATATATATATATATATATACACACATAAAATATGAATAATAATTTCCCACACTAGCAGGAAAAAAAATATATTAATATGTTATATGTATTTATAGCTAGCTAACTAGCATAGGGTTTGTCACCTTGTCCTGCACCAGAGCTGCTCGAGTACATTGATGCCAAAGCGAACGGAATGCTATAGTTAACCTGCACACGAGTACGGCAGATATTTATGCACGCATACTAATCAACTGGCTAGCTCATTATGAGCACAACAGAAATACATATGTCACGATTGAATTGTGGTTCTCTCTGTTGCTTTATTAGTTATTAGGTTCATACCGGACGACTTCAATTATGATGCCAAATGTATTTTATATTCATCCCATATGAACTGTATGGTGCAGTTGATATTCATATGTAAAATAGATCGATATTGGTAAGCCATTAATTAATTAATTAATTAAATTAATTCGATAATTGCGCAACTAGCTAACACATGCACTCTCAATCGAAAAAATGAAATATATAAGTTAAAAAGCAGGAACGAGACAACGCGTGCATGCATGCATGCATATGTACAATAATATATATGTACTTACCGCTAATGGAATGCCCATGACGGAGAAGATGGCGAGGGTATAATCCTTAATTTTCTTTGGGGGAGGTACCAGTCCGTAGCTGCGATGGAACCGCTTGGCCTCGTGTGTCACCGGAATCGTCATCCCGAGGCAGACTGTGAGGAGCAGATTCACCAACCCCCACCACTTCCTCTCGCTGATCACGTTGTGATGGTGCATCTGCTCCCCGAGCAAGGCCGCCACGGCTAGCACCACCGATTGGAGGAGCAGGCCCAGGGACCCGGTCCGGACACCAGCTGCATACAAGTTCTTCTCCTGCGCCGTTCCCTGGGGCTTCCCACCGTAGATCTCGAGCCCCACCCAGTCGGTGTTGTACTGGACGAAGGGGAACCACCCGATCCAGTTGAGCGCCGTGACCCCGTACAGGATCCAGATGGGCCTGGTGAGGTGATTGAATTCCCCTTTGAACTGCGAGAAGAAAGCACCGAGGCCGGACTTCTTCTTCTCTAACACCAGCGGCACGTCGCGCACCAGGGTGAGGGCAGATGCGATTATCACAGCCAGGAGCACTATGTCCACGAGGAAGAGGGTCTTGAGGTTGGCGCAGTAGACATCGCAGGCCGCGGTTTTCGTGAAGGGCAGGAAGCGGTGGAGGCCCGAGACGGTGCCCAAACCGTACCCGGCCACGTTGCCGACGGCCATGAAGAAGGCGAAGAAGATGTTGGCGAAGGCGATCCTCTTGTGGTCCCCGGCGGAGAGGTCGGCCAGGAAGGCCCTGCACGGCCCCTGGAGCATGTTGTTGGCGACGTCCAGCACCCAGAAACCCACCACGAAGATTCCGACGGCGAAGGGCTTCATGGGGCGGTCGAGCCTGTCGCCAAACCGGTGGCCGAGGTCTGCCGCGAAGCCGATGAGGAAGACTGCGACGCCCACGCAGATGGCCCCGGCAAGGATGAAGGGCCTGCGGCGGCCAAAGCTCGAGGTGCAGTGGTCACTGAGGTAGCCGGCAATGGGCTGGACGACGAGGCCAGAGATGGGGCCACAGAGCCAGATGAAGGAGGCCCACATGTGGGGCACCCCAAGCTGCTGGACGTAGGGGGTGAGAAGGGAGAGCTGGAGGGCCCAGCCGAACTGGACCCCGGCGGCGATGGATGCCACCACGATGAGCTTCCAGAGAGGGCTGGGTCGGACTTTCTCGGCAGTGACTGCATCAATTCCGTTCTCCATTTCCATGATTAATTGGGGTTGGTTGGGGCCGTGGGTGGGGCAGCTGATCGATCGAGATAATTGGCTTCTTCTGTGCTTATATTTGTATATGCAAAGTGGGAGCTGATGAGCTGTTGTTGTACGTACTCCCTAGTGTAAACGACGACGACGACGAAAAAGGACCGACTGATGATCTCTTTTTCCCCTTTCCTAATTAATTTAATATCCTTCCAGCTTCTAGCATAGACCAAAACATTTAAGATCATAATGGAAATTAAATTAAATAATGATGACTGATGAGGCAGGCAGGCAAAAGTTAAAGAGATCACAGACACAGAGAGACGTACACACCATACGTACCTACAGATCAGAGGATAGCTAGGAGGAATTGAGAAGAAGAAGTAAAGAAGACCTAGCAAGAGCAAGAGAAATATTTGAGGGAAGCGAGAGAAACAGATGATGCAAATGCAATATTAACTGCTTATTAGGAACATTAGGATATATATTATAGAGAGAGTGAGTGAGTGAGTGAGTGAGTGAGTGAGAGAGGCAAACAAATACTATAACTGACTCTCAGATAAATGTGAAGATATTGCCTTTTGAATCGCGGAGGAACAAGAATTTACTCTGATTTGTTCAGTTCAGTGGATTATGAATGATTCTTTCTTTTCATAAATCTTTTTGGCCCCCCCTTCTTTTTTATTATTTAATTAATTAATATAATTTAGCTAGCTGCATTATATAATTCATGAGGGAAAAAATAAATAAAACGTTACCATCTAACATTTTAATTAATTTAGTGATTCAATTAACTATTCATTGAAAAAACTATGTACAACAAAATCAGAGAGCGTTTGGTATGAGGTAATTCACATGGATTATGAGAATCTGATTTTAAATAGGCCCACATATTATCATATCTGGTTGAAACATATTACTGATAATCTAAATGCCTGAAATAATCCACTTTCTTACTCAACTAGTATGCCCGAGGTGATCCACTAACCTACTCAACTAGCAATGTGCTCTTGCAACAAGGGTTACGACTATCTAGATTACCAATAATGTGCAGCATTACTAGTCCATACCAAAACTAAGTTTTTTTTATTAACAAGTAATGCCCGTGAATCTAGTATAATGAAATAGAAATCATAATGGGTATTGAATCTAAAACTTTTCGATTGTCATCGAGGGCTGCACCACTGCGTTACACTCCATTTGTATAGATACATTTTAAGTGGAAATTTATCTCAGTATGAATCTAAATTACTAATAATTTCAATTAGTAATGCATCAGACGCTACCTTATAGTTCAAAAATGCACTTATCAAAAATGCATCAAATGCTATCAACGTGAGTTGGTTCAAGTAGTTTGGCGCTTATCTCGCTTAAACAATGTCTCGAGTTCGAGTTATTGTGAATATAGAAAATCTAAGCTGAGAGAACTTTACCCCTTAGTGGGTTGAACAATCTCAACTGAATTAGTCGGGGCCCAACTAGGCAAAATTAATAATTGAAAATATTAATTTTATAAGAAAATTAGCGTTTCAAAATGTAAGTAATTACAACTAAAATGATGCATGGATTTATGAAAACGAAACCGTGCAAACGTACGGGGACAAAAAGACTAGTATTTTGGTGTATGTGATTAATTTTAGGATTTTAGTTTTTTCAAATCAATACCCATGATTTAAAAAAAAAATAAGAAAATAAAAAAGAGATTGGGTTCTAAAATCACTTTCCAACAATTTTTGAAGTCTGATTAAATAGAAAACCTATAACGTATTACTCTTTTAATTTGGGATATATATATCTTAAAATAAAAGATATTTGCTTAGATTATTAATTTGTCTATTAGATGTTCAATCGAAGAGAAATAAGATGACAGTAAATCTGCATATGTTTGAAAATAACAATAACCTTCAAAATGAAAATTTATAAACCCGGATATGAATAAAAAATCAACATATAGGACTTGAAACTAATTACTGCACGTCAAGTTCATCATCATGTATTAAACGAGCAATATTGTCTAAAGAAAGGACAAAAAAAAGTCAGATAATATATATATATATATATGATTATTATTATACTATTGAATTATTAGAATTGCAAATTCCCTGGCATTCGATTCGAAATCTGCCAAAAGATTGAAGTCAAATCTATTTAGTTAATATAAATTAAATCAACTTTCAAAAGCAAAAATATATGATAAGATATTGCATGCTGCGTCACAATAAGATATATCCTAGCTAGCTAGCAATCCCAACAAGAAGATTCTGTAGCAAACAAGCAATCCCCAGGCTAAACAATATATAAACCGAGCGATAAGATAATCCGATCGGGAGAATTATATATATTTATGTAGCTACTAGTATAGTGAAGAAGTAATGCAGGGGATGGATGGATGCAGTGCTTGCCTTTTCTTGGTCGATCACTTTTGGCCCCCTTCCATATGCGGTCACAACACTTGACCGCAGTTGATCGACAGGGAAACCGATCGACCTAATTACTCACCTGATCAATTTAGAGCTAGCAGTATTTGCTTTGGATGGTGTTAATGGATATATATATATAGAGATCGAGACAGAGAGAGAGTATCGGGTTTGGTGGGGAGGTACGTAAACGTAGCTCGTCCGTTGATAATAACTAATAACAGTAAATGGATATATCCGAGACACAGAGAGAGAGAGAGAGAGATCGGGTTTGGTGGGGAGCTGCGTAAGCGTAGCTCGTCCGTTGATAATAATTAATGACAGTAAATGAATATATCCGAGCTCTATCCATTTGTTGGATTCCCGTACGATTTTGCTATAAATAGCTAAGAAATAGAATTGGTTAGGGTCGAGTAGTTTTTCTAGTACGTATTTCTAAGTAACAGACCGACGAGATAGCGAGAGAGAGAGAGCTGATCCCCCGGGTGGTCAATTTGCCACATGCTATTAATTAATTAATTTTTAAAATTAATTCATTCAATGAACCGTGCAATAGGCCAGAATCTTAATTATGGGTGAGGAAAAAATTTGGGGGAACCCCAGAAAAACGGATCCTTTATCTATTTACAGTAGTAAAATTTTACTGCATTCGAATGTGCATGCAATGCATGCGTGCAAGGGGTAAATCCATGCATATATCCCGACCCTTACGATCACCGATATAATATATATACATATGATAATTAATCTACATATGTATATGTATGAACGTACGTGTGCGGATGGGGATCTGGCACTTCGAGAGGAAAGGAAAGGGGGGACGCGTGATAAAGCACGGGAAGGGAATTGTCACTATCTTTTCTAGATTTGAAAATCTAGGGCCGATAAGTTGTCCGAGTTTAAGGAATATAATTATACCTCCTAGGTCAGTTGAGGTCATGTTCTTACATAAACAAAATTTTGGATTCGAGGGTCCTGTTACAACCGAGTTTCCTTGATCGCCCAAGAATTGATATCACGTCTACAGGTTGCCGTCTTTTAATTTGTTTATTGAGTAATTAATGCTGCGTTTGATTTGTTAGTGTGATTTTAGAATCATGATTTTGATTTTAACTCAACACACTACACAACAAAAATATACGTTTTTCAAGTCAAATTTATAATCTCATCTCATTTGTCATTTTCCATAATCAAAATCAAAGTTACTTTTAACTCTGAAATCAAACGCACCCTAAGAGTTCCACACATCTCACACAATTTGACTCCAAAAAAAGAAAAACGGAAGAATTAGGCCTCGTGGGCGATTTCAAATTACAAGAGAGATGGCTTAAATGCATAATGAGCCTAGCTCATTACTCTCAGACGTATATGAGATTACTAATGATTAGTTCTAATCTGATTAACAAATGCAAATATAAGTAGGCCTAAACATCATAAAAGAGACTAAGCATGCATCTTTCGATTCTTCCATGACATGGCATATTCGATCCAATTAAATGTGGGGCTAGACTATGTGCTTCTTAACTTCCCGGTTTTATTCTTGAATCGAGTGAATTATTCTAAGTCTAACCAGTTTAATTTTCATGGGCCACCGCCCTCATGATCGAAATAATCCACTTAACTCGATTCTCGTGTCTCTGGAGACCTCACATGCGTTAAGCTTGCGATTCTTACAATTCTGACCAAAATACAAAAAATGAATTTTCACTTGTTCTCACCTACCCGGCCCAATACATGAAGCGCTCCATCTTCTCCTTTATATCTCTTCCCAACCTAAATTGCTCGGAAACACATTAAGGAAAGGAAAATAATTCGAATCCCGAGATTAACGCACAAGGACCAATATAATCTCGTGTTCACCGTAGACTTGACACGACGTCGAAAAATCGGATTCAATTACTGAAATTGTGACAAGATGGGTTTTGATCGAGGATAAATCGTTTAAGTCCAATTTTTGTTTTTGTAAATGGAAAGGGAGGCTCGGGCCGGCCAATGGGCCCAACGGGCTGAACCAAGCCCAAATTGGTTGTTGAGCCACCAGAGCAAGCCTGGCCCGACCCAAGTGACCCAATTGGGTCCCAAGGGTCCAGTCGGGTCCGTGGCAGCTAGAAAGCCGCTATCCCAAGTCCGATTGTGCTCAAATTTTCAGGTTTTCCCCCGATTCACGTCAAGTCACAAAAATACATATCCTAAACGGTTCGGGCCCAAATTTGTGGCAAATTAAAATCTGATTTTTAAGTCGGATTTATATGATTAATCGTGTTCGTGTGAGGTTTTAATTGAAAATGGCAATGAACACTTCAAAACACACAAACATGTTCACAAACCATCACATCGACATTTTAATTTACTGATTTTATGTCCAAGTGATCGAATATTAATCATTTTTAATCGATTTATTCCATTAAGGCCGAATATACATGAAATCCAATTCACATCAATCCATTCTCATTTCAAACAAACCATTTTAAGTCTGATCCTTTAAATAGCCAATTCGTGTTCGGGTCGGTTTGTTTTCATTGCAAGTCCCGGTTTTAACAAAAGTCGAATTTAATTATTAAACCGATTCGTGCTAGTTTCGACCAAAACACTCATTCACGAACATCAAACACCCATGGAAAAGACCTAAACATGCCACTAAGGTTCAAGGAATTATACCTCTCCCGAGCTAGTGTCGAGGGGAGCCATGTAAGCCTCGAGCCACCCACGAACCGAACCCCAAACAAACCACCCGGGATCACCACAGCCTCGGAAAGGTGGCAGCAGCAGATACCGCAGCATATGAGGGGGTAGCTCAGCCACAAGGATCAGGTCAGCAACGGGCTCAGAAGCTCGGAGGAAGAGCGAGCAGCAGCGCAACAGCTTCAGGAGATTGAGGTAAGAAGCGAGAAAAGCAACTCAGTAGTCGATGGGGGCGTGAGGCAGCAACAATAACAAAGGGCACGAGGAGAGGCTCGAGGCAGGGCAGTAACTTTCAGGGGAGAGGGACAAGGAGAGCAGCGGCAAGGAGGGAAGTTGACCTGCAATGAATCACAGCTCAGCTCGGGGATGGGCACGGCAACAGCGGCGAGGAGAGGGAGACAGCAACAGCACTGGCTAAAGGGAACAGAAGATAGGAAGGAGTGGAAGGAGCTGGTGGCAATCACGGGTGAAGGTGAGGGAGGTGAACTGATGGTTGATGAAGGAAAAGAGAAAGATGGTGCTGGTAATGAGGATGGGAGAAGAAGAGGCAGGTGCCGAGAGAAAAAGGAAGGGAGGGAAGTCTGGTGATGGCCGAGAGAGGAAGGAGAGGACAGTGAGAGTAGGATGGTGATGAGAGGAAGGGAACTGTCGTGACAGAGGAGGAAAAGGAAGGAAGCTGGAGGTTACGGTGATGGTGGGATGTCGATGGGCTGGTGTTGGTGTTGGTGGTCGGGAAGGAACAGAGAAGAGAGAGAAGGTGAGACCGAGAGAAGGAAGGAGACGGCAATGGATGAGAATGGTGATTGATGTAGAGGGTCGTGTGATGGTGGAGGCAGATGATGGTGATGAAGATGGAGACGATGGAGACGAGAATGAGGAGGATGCTGTTGTCTGCTACTTCTATTTTCAGCCAAGAGATAGCAGGAGAAACAGAGGGGAGAGAGAGACGGAAAGAGAAAGAGAGAAGAAAGGGCCAGTTGATGAGGAAGATCATGAGAGAGTCGTCTACCTCTGTCTGTCTGTGTTGCGTGAGGATGAAGAAAAAGCGGAGGAGGAGGATGGTGCTGGCGATGGTACTGCAGGCGAGGGAGGGGAAGAGTGAGACAGAGCAAGTTGACGGAGAGAAGAAGGAAAAGAAGAGGAAAAGAAAAGGAAAAGAAGGAGATCGGGCGACGATGATGAAGGCAGATGATAGGGTTGGCAGGGTGGCGCCGAGATTTATGGTGGGCGGTGCAGGGGAGTTGCAGAGGAAGAAGAAGAAAAGAGAAGAAAAGAAAAGAAGAAGAAAAGAGGAGAGGGAGACGCATGGGGGTCGGCCAATCCCTCTGCCATTTTCTTCTTCTTCTTATTTTTATTTGTTATTTTTTCATGGGTAAATTGCACCGGTAGTACAAAATGTTTTACAAATGTTTCATGATAGTCTAAAATTTTTTTTTCGTTACATGATGGTACAAAATATTTCAAAGTTATTTCATGATAGTACAAACCGTCAACTCGAGTTGACGCCGTTAACATTATGCTGACGTGGCGCGTCCTATGTGTCACTTTTGTTAAGTGGAACCAATCATAGTGCGCCATGTCATTTAAGACAAAATAAAATTTTAAAAAATCCAAAAAAATACAAAAAATAATTAAAAAATACAAAAAAGAGTAAAAAATTTGAAAAAAAAGAGTAAAAATTTTGAAAAAAAATAAAAAATTATTTTAAATTTTGAAAATTTTAAAATTATTTTTAAATAATTTTTAAATAATTTTTTTATTTTTAAAAATAATTTTATAAAAATTTAAAATTTAATAATAAAATTATTTAAAATTTAATATTAAAATTTACCCTTTTTAAAAATAAAAAATTATTTTAAAAATTTAAAAATTTAAAAATAATTAAATTTTTTAAAAATTTTAAAATTTTCAATATTTTAAAATATTTATTTATTCTAAATTTTTACTCTTTTTTTATATATATTTTTAAAAAAAAATTCAAAAAGTTAAATTTTTAAAAATAATTTTAAAATTTTCAAAAATTTAAAATATTTTTTATTTTTTTCAAAATTTTACTCTTTTTTTTGTATTTTTTAAATTATTTTTTGTATTTTTTTGGACTTTTTAAAATTTTATTTTGTCTTAAATGACGTAGCGCACTATAATTGGTTCCACGTAACAAAAGTGACACATAGGACGCGCCACGTCAGCAAAATGTTAACGGCGTCAGCTTGAGTTGACGGTTTGTACCATCATGAAACAACTTTGAAACATTTTGTACCATCATGTAACGAAAAAAACTTTTTGGACCATCATGAAAAATTTGTAAAACATTTTGGACCACCGGTGCAATTTACCCTTTTTTCATTTGCTCATACGGGCATTATTCGGTTGGAATTCGATTTGGCGGCAACGTTCAAATGTTTTGGAACGAATATTTTAAAATTGAAAAATCCCAAAAATAATCGTTTCCATGAAAATTTCAATTTGCATAAAGAGAGGTCGACTCTCGACAAGAATCAACATTGAGCTCTCAAAACACGTTGATCGTAACTTCTTGATTATTTCCGAGATTCTTACCTTAACGATTGGATATCCAAAAAATATTTCAAAACTAATAATATGTTCAGAAAAATTCGAAGATCAATATTAAGCAGAAAAAGTTTTTTTGGTCCTAAATATAGTTTTCGAATCTTGAAAAATTAAAATTGAAGCATAATCTTGAAAGTGTTCCGTAGAGCATTTTTTTTCTTTTTTTTTTGAAAATGAAAATTGAAGTTAATTAATGAAATTTCTGATTTTGAAGTCCGCGAATACATCAAGCAATAGTTGGAGAAGACTTTCCTTGATAAATGGGAAAAATGACCATTTCACCCTTCCTCGTCGTGGTCGCGTCGGATTGTTGATCCGCACTCCCATCGCGCTGTGACCCTTGCGCATGTACTTTTGGGCCAAAATGAGGTGTTCACAGCAAATTCCACAAAAGATCAGTTTGTATTAGAATTGTGAGTTTGAGCTCGTATATATTAATTTGGGTCGGGCCCCCATATGCTTTCTTTTTTTTCTTTTTTTTTTGTCAATTGGATCAGTACATACGAGGATCTCTAATGACAATCAATTAATAATGATAGTACAGTACGCAGATATCTGACCTTGTAATTAATTCCTTTCTTTGAGTATTTATGCTTTTATGCTCATCTTTCTTCCAATAACTAGTTTTTTGTCTGTGTGATGCACATGTTATTGGTTATAATAGTTATTTTTAGATGGATTTTTAAAAAATTTTGAAATCACAATTGAAATGTTCATTAACTTATATATATATATATTCTTAAATTGAAATTAACCATTCAAATATTAATGCATACATTAACAAATTAAGGATAATTTAAAATGAATTATAATATCAAATATGGATGAAGAAAATGATATTTTTTAGAAAAAATATTGCATTTTTTTACATATCAAAATTTTAAAAAATTATAATAAATGACTTCCATATATTTTGTAAAAAAAGAAAGTGCAAATCATCTATTGTCATAAATTCTTCTTGTAAATTCTTACTTTTAAAAATTTTTAAATCGATTTATCTTTTACTTTTTTAAAACTGTAAATATTTAAACATGCTTATTACGTGTTAGTAAATTTTTATTTTAGTTACTTATTATATCGAGTTATTTTTTTTATAGATATGTTATTTTAAGAACTTGTATTTTTTCTAAATAAATTTTGAGGTTTCAATTTTTTAAATCAAGAATGTGCTCATATAATAATATTATTAAGTATTTAATGATTTATATAGGTATTTAATGATTTAATCTTAATTGTATATAATACGTTTACAATTGTTTATTTAGACATTAACCTTTATGACCTTCTACTATATACAAAATTACATTTCTATCTCTATTTATATGGGGATACTATATATATATATAGATTAAAGTTAAACGAAAATGAAACTCTAAGAAAAAAAAAAAGAGTTAATTGAAACAAGGTCCTTCCTAATAATATGAGAAAATATGATGCTAGCCAGCTAGCTAGCTTAGCTAGGTTGGATGGATGCAATATTAAGTTGGAGATTGAATTTATTGTTACTAGCGTGCTTGCCCTCGCTTTGTAATTTTATATTTTAATTTATTATTTTGTGCATTATATTTTAGAAATATGGGATTGAAATATTTTCAAAATTTATGAGATTTTCTCAATATTCAATGCGTATTTAATGGATGAATATTATAGAGTCAATTATTCATGAACTGATGATATGTTATAAACGGTTCTTCTTTATAAATGATGGACTAAGAGCCTAACTTAAAGTTCTCTAATATAAAGTACAAAACACATAATGAAAGTATGTCTAAAACACATAATAGAAACCGGACGCCTCCAGTTTTACCTACCTAATAAATAATTCAGCACTATAATGGGAAAAGCGTAATCTCAAATAGATCAATATACACATATTCGCATATAAAGTAAATCATCGTTCATGAGAGGGCATACTACAATGACGGATTTGACGATAAGACAATTCTTCTTGGACTGCGCGCCATCAAGACGCCAGCAGCATCGTCTCTAGTGTCCCTTCACACAAAAAAAGAAGCTCGTAAAAATGATTATGCATTTTAGTTCTAATTATTTTAGCATGTCATTATATATGAAGAGCTTGAGAAGTTAAGAAGACAATACTTTTGACATTGGAGATCAAGGAAAAGAGTTCAACAACTTAATAGACGTACACTTAAAAGAAAAGGAACAATCATCATACCCCTTTTAGTTTTGATCAGATTTGCTGGCATTTCCAGGTAGACCGAGAACAGGATAGTAATCCTGAACAGAGAGATTTTGATGTTCTAGTTGGAGATGCAACACTATACAGACAAAATAATCAGGGGAGGAGAGTAAATTCACACAAGCAGACGCGCGCAATTATGGCAAGGGAAAAAAATGAAATCAAACATTTCCACTCACAGCATCAGCTCTACCAACGAATCTCATTTCATGCCTTGAGGTGAATTCCAAGACGAATCCACCTGCATATATAAAAGGGCAAAGGCAGATCATTTCATGTATTATTTTATATCGATTAAGATGATCTCAATTATCCAAATTGATCCTTCATGTCCAATTTCCAGAAAAATCAAATGACGGAATATCGTTGTAAATCACGATGTGTAAGAACCCACCATCGAAGCTCAAATTAGCAGTAGATGCACCTGCAAAAGCAAAGGATAACGCAATGAGAAACAATTGGCGCAGACTGAACGGATCCCAATCAAATTGCAAGGTCGTCAAGCTGATGATGAAGAGCATCAGGGCCGCAAGGGTGGTGGCCCAGGAGGAGAGGTGTAGAGCCGATGGAGGGACAGGAGGATCGTGGCTGCAAGGGTTGTGACCAAGGAGGAGGGAGGAGACGATGAACCTGCAAAAACCGAATAAGAAGAAATATATTGTAGACTAATTATTCGATTAGACATTGTAGACTAATTTATTAGGGAAATAATAATTACCTTATGAAAGTAATAATGTAGAGCAACTTATATCCATAACGAAAATGGTAGAAAATAAATTGATCTTTATTGTAATAGATATATTTTCATGTAGAATCATTTGAAAAGACATGTGATGATAAGTCAAGAAATGAAAGAAAAAGCTTACGTGACAAGCTCTCATTTATCGAACGGATGTCTCTTTAGGAGCCAACTTTAATATAATATAAATAGATTAGGAGATAACATATCAAATATCTGGTTGACTTTATATTTATTTATTATTTCCATCCTCATTCTTCAATTTATATATATATTAGCTAATTGCTGATTCTGATGAAAATGCATATACATGGATGGCTGCATTTTATTAAAAGAAGACAAGAAGCCATATATGCATATACACAGTTGCACGGTCAATTGATTAAAGACTACATATATTATATATATTAATCACGAGCTGAGATCGATCATAGTAAGAAGGAAGCAACAGCGCCCAATTATTAATATAACTGATTAATTGGAAATGGTCATGGACTCAATTGACATTGTTGTTGCTGTTGCTACTGCTGCTCTTGTTGTTGTTGTTGGGCTTCCAGCAAGGACGGTTGTTTTCGCTGACGGAGGAACATCATCCGGGACCGGAGAAGGGAGCAACGTTATCGCCAGCAGGCCACTGACTGCGGCCGCCACTGCCCCCACCACAAAAGCTGGCAAGTTCCCTCCTCCAAACAGTGCATCCCATGGTCCGCTTATCACCGATATCAACATCTACGTACAACCATGCACCAAACCATATGGGTAGATATATACATTCTTAATATATATATATATATATATATATATACAGGGTTTTGAAAATTTATTAACAGGGTGAAATTTAATTACAAGAAGAGCAGAAATACTTAACGAGCAAAAATTATATGACAGAAATAGAATCAAAAGATATATATTTAGATGAAAGACAAATTTTTTTTTTGTGAGAACCGTGATATTCGGAATCTCAATTAGGTTCCAACTAATCCAGTCGAGCTAAGTCGGCCTACTAAGAGGTAAAGTTCTCACAACGTGTATTTTTCTGCATTCACAATGACTCGAACTCGATACCTTACTTAAGTGAAAAAACGCCAAACTGCTTAAATCAACCCACGTAATGTTGAAGACAATATCAACCTCTATAAGTAGCTATATTGAAAGATAATCCCACTTCATATAGTTAGGGTAATTTTTTATGATTAATGGACAAAATTACCCCCAGTCTCTCTATAAAATACAATCTTATAGGACCCACTTTTTAAGAGTAATTTTGTCTATTTACCATAAAAGGGATGCCATTATCTATATGAGGTGTAGATTTAACCCAGGCCATAAAGGATATGATAAAAAATAATCAATATACTGTGAAAATCTTATTGTTCATCCCAACTTAAAAGTAATAGTATGTTAAACATATATATCTAAAATTTTATATTGTTAATTAATTTCATACATAAGGAAGGCAAACATTATTTATTCAGATAAAGAGGGCGTTAGCGCAGTAGAACATGCTTTCACCGGTCAAACTAGAGATTGCATGTTCGATTTTTATTGTGGAACTATCCGTACCATCTTATTTGTTATCAAGACTTCTATTTCATGACATTATTAGGTTCATACGCCATCCTTTTTAACTGACACATTAATTATTCAAAATTTCTTTAGCAAATAATCATACTTGAGCTCTATATGTGCTCTAAATTTATGGCAATACAATATTTTTTTATGAGGGAAGTCTGTCACCTAATACAAGAACATAAATAATAAAGCTAAATAAAGAGGCACAGAAGTCCCACTAATGAGAATCGAATCCAAGACCTCATTATTCTGGACGGTAACTTATGTCACTGCATTAAATCTTCTTCTTCTAGTAATATATTATTCGAAAGTTAAGGATAATGTCTCTTATATATATATATATATATATATTACGATATAACTACGTTACTAGCTAGCCAACTAGCATGTAATAGGCAAGGCAAATAATAGGTTGGACTTCCCGTGACTTGATGGAAAAATTTCCCAATAATAATTCATCATATATAAAAATGAAAATTAAATGACTGCTCGAACAGTACCTGGGGAATAACAATTGCAAGGTTCAAAACTCCGAGCGAAAGTCCTATAAAATTCAAACAGACACACATACCTCATTAGATATATATATATATATATATATATATATAGTTAGAGGAGAGGAGACCCCTATCATATATATATATAAAATTTTCCAGAGAGTATATTATATTATATTTAATAATAGAATAGATATAATTACTAATTGTTAATCAGTAATTAATAGGATCGAGCAATGCCTTGATGATGGCTCATATCACAATCGACATATATATATATATATATGTATATATATTATATATAAATATAGACAGTACCTTGGCCTGCACCGGAGGAATTGGAGAATATCGACGCCAGAGCAAATGGGATACTGTAAGTCACAGCCAAGGGTATCCCCAGCAGTGCAAAGAGGGCCAGTGCACCGGCCTTCACGGGCCCAGGAGGCGGCAGGGGCTCGCCGGCTGAGAACCTCCGGGTGGAGTCAGCCAGCTTGGTGATGAGCACAGTCAGGCCCAAGCAGAGGGCCAGCAGGAAATTGACACAGCCCCACAGCCGCTTGACGCCGCCTGCCCCACGGGCAAGCAGCTCCACCGCGAGAGACATGACGCCCAACACCACTGAGTTGAGCATCAGGCCCAGCGATCCTGCTCGTACACCGGCAGCGTAGGCCCCGCCTTCACCGACCTTCCCGCCGTACACTTCCCGGCCCATCCAGTCAGTGTCAAACAGGAGGAAGGGGAACCAAGCAATCCAGTTGAGACCCGTCACCAAGAGCAGGGTCCACATGGGGCGCTTTAAACTCCTCAAGACACCAAATATTTCCCGGCAGAAGAAGGGGACGGGCGCTTCTAATTGCTTGACGACAGAGGATGATGAATATCCATTATTATTGTTATTATTACTATTAGTTACCACCCCATCCCCTGCATCCTCCTCGATCTCCAATGATGATGAGGTGGGCACAGCAGCGGCGGCGGCAGCTGGGGCGGTGGTGTTCTTGGAATCAATACTAATATCGTCGGAGGAGAAGGGCTTCTCGGGGACGGTGGACAAGGCGAGGGCAGTGAGGGAGAGGAGGAGTGCGATGGAGAGGAAGAAGCAGGACTTGAGGTTGGCGCAGTAGAGGTCGCAGGCTTTGGTTCTTGTGAATGGAAAGAGGCGGTATAGGTGGGTGTAGGAGCCTGCAGCAAACCCGAGAACGTTCCCCACCGCCATGAAGAAGCCGTAGAAGGAGTTGGCAATTCGGGTCTTCCTCTGGCTCGCAGCCGCCAGGTCCGCCAGGAGCGCCCGGCAAGGGCCCTGCTGGTCAATTTCTTAAATGAAAATATACGTAGGGAAGAACAATTATACTGTGTGCGTTTGATTTTAAAGTAAAATTTTAAAATTAGATTTTAATTTTGAAAAAGAGTGATATAAATGGAGTTCATTTTTTAATTTTTTTTATTTTGTATGAATTATTTAGTTTTATTATAGGTAGAATTAGATTAAAATTATATTTACAAATTAAATAAGTCATTAATTAATATATGGTAAAATGGCATCATGAATGCATGCTTTAATTTGCCTGTGCTCTCTCTCTCTCTCTCTCTCCCTCCCTCCCCCTCCCTCTCTCTATATATAATGTTACATATATTTATTTGTGCATGCAGCTATATATATATCAATACCATATGCGTATCAATTAATATCATTGGCAGCAACATATATACGCAAGCGTGGGTGTGTATATATATTTTTAAAATCACAATTTTAACCTAATTCTATCCATAATAAAATAAAATAACTCATACAAGATAAAATAACTCATACAAAATTAAAGAGTGAACCCCATTTATATGAAAATAAAACAAAATAATTCATACAAAATCAAACGATGGACTCCATTTATAACACTATTTTTCAAAATCAAAATTTAATTTTAAAATCCTACTATGAAATCAAATGCAGCATTAAAATTGATGTTGGATTTTTTTTTTCTCTTTCTCTTCTGGGTAATTAATTAATGAAATAATAGTAATAATAATAATATCTACCTCATCACCACACCACAGTAAATTAATACATACATACCTGCAACATGTTGTTGGCAACGTCGAGGATCCAGAAGCCGACGACGAAGACGGCGATGGCACGGGGCTTAGGGGTGCGGTTGTTGAGGTCGCCAAAGAGGTGGCCTAAGTCAGCGGAGAAGCCGATGAGGAAGACGGCGGTGGCGACAAGGGCAGAGCCGGCAGCGATGAAGGGGCGGCGGCGGCCGAAGCGGGAGGTGCAGCGGTCGCTGTGATAGCCGACTACAGGCTGGACGACCATGCCAGAGATGGGGCCGCAGAGCCAGATGAAGGCAGCCCAGGTATGGGGGATGCCGAGGAGCTGAACGTAAGGGGTGAGGAGGGAGAGCTGGAGGGCCCAGCCGAACTGGATGCCAGCGGCAATGGAGGCCACGGTGATGATCATCCTCTGGGGGCTAGGGGGAGGGGGAGGGCTGGGCTTTGGCCAGGGAGAAGAAGACTGCTGCTTGACTGATTCAACCTCCATTATTAATTGTGATTAACTGCTGTGGATTAATTAATTAATTAATTAATTAATTAATTAATTATGAAGGAGGCTAGAGATTGATGGATGAGATGAGGTGAACATGAGATAAGATGGAATGAATGAGGGAAAGGTGCTAAGGGGGATATATATATATGTGTGTGTGTGTGTAGAGAGAGAGAGTGGAGAAGAGTGGATCTCGTGAGTTGATGACCATCAGCTGCTATGCCATTGCCATGCATGAAGGCAAGTGACAGAAAAAGAGAGAGAGGGAGGGGGGCATGCAATGCAAATGCAATTGCAGTTGCAGTTGGAGGCCTTATCCACAAGGAGATGAGGGAAAGGGGAAGGGAAAAGGAAGCAATGAGTTGGGAGTCACTCCTTGGGGAATACTGTCAGTGAGCCAGTCAGTCAGTCAGTCAGTAGTTTACGTGCTGAATTCTTAGGGGGAGGGAAGGGGAAGAGTAAAATGGGGGGGGGGGGGGGGGGGGGGGGGGGGGGGATGGGCACGCTTTTCAAAATGTTTTCGACAAGTATTTCCCTATTGCCTATCGATCGCTGACCCCTCCCTAGTCCCTCCCCTCCCCTCCCCCTCCCCCTCCCCCTCCCTCCCCTCATTTATTATTGGCAGTTCAGTGCATCATCATCAACAGAAGAAATTAATACTCCATTTCATTTCATAATTAAATTTTAAAATTTTAATTTTATTCATTACATAATAAAAAATAATTTTTCAAAGTTAAAAAATTAAACTCTACATATAAATTTACGTACAATTCTATTATATTTAATTCAATTTTTAATATTAAATTCTCTTAACTATTTATTACTTTTTCACACTTTTTCTCATAATTTAACAATACAATCATTATAACCCAATTAAAATCAAAACTCTGTAGAACCAAACACTGTAGAACCAAACACACTATAACAGAAAGTCTCCATTCTCTCTCTCTTTCGGGCACTCCATGCATGTCTTTTGTCTTTGTGCGTGTGCGAGTGCGTATTTTTTTCGTCCGCGGTGAGGCGGTGGTGGTGCTGCTCCTCCTTTATCTTGGACCTGGCGAGCGAGATAAATGTATTGTATTGTATTGTATTGGATAACATGGTATCGTCAGGCCGGATAGAACACTGAGGAGGAGAGCGGACCCGACCCCTAGCGGAGTTTCAAGTTGCAATAATGATCCCAGAACGTTATCCAGTCAGTCATATCCACGTATACATACATACATACATATATTATTATTATTATTATTATTGCTAATATAATATATACGTGTATATATAGGGGAAAAGGGGGACTGGACTAGAGAGAGGAAGACATATATATATCTTTGATTAACGGTCGGTTCGATCCTGTGACTTGTTATTTTGTTTCCACTCTTTCTGGCCGACTTTTTTCCTTTTTACTTATTTTATTGTATACTAATATAATTTATTTATTATTCATAATACATAGATAATATAATATAAGGGGAGCAGTGAAGTGAAGGGGAGGGAGGCAGTGACCAGTAAAGCTTTGTTTGAGTGAGTCTGACGGCGGCCAGGAATGGGAAATAAGGTAAACTATGAACAGATTTAGAAGGACGAGTCGGAGATGGAAAGGACTGCGACTGGGCCGCGGGCCGGCCGTTGTGTGGGGTGACTAACTGTCCATTACTTCACTTTACTAACGGTGGCGGTGGTGCCTCTTCTACTTCCTCCTCCTCCTCCCGCTTCCGATAATAATAAATAAATAAATAAATAAACGTTAAGAGAGGAGAGCCAGACTCTTTCCCTTTCTTGTTCTCTCGTGAGTTAACTCCTCCCCCAACTAAACCCTCTCTCTCTCTCTCTCTCTCTCTCTCTCTCTCTCTCTCTCTCTCTCTCTCTCTCTCTCTCTCTCTCTGCCTTTTATTTGACTGACTGACTGACTCTGAAACTGACTTCATCATCTTCAGTTTCGTTCATCTTTCCTTCCTCATGAAAATCACCACCCCATCCAGACAGAACCACAATAACAAACAAACATACGTAACTCATAATGTATTAGTTTACCCAGACAGACACAACTTTACCGCCTCATCCATTTCCATTTCCATTTCCTGGAACCGTCAAGTCAAAGCCTTAACCTCTACCCTCCCCATCCGATCGGCCTCATTGGGCCCCCACCTTCCCCCCACACCACATCAGACCAAACCAGACTGCCACCATAAATTCCTTGCACTGAGTCCTCCTCCATTACTTACTCCGCCACCGAATTTAAGAAAGAAACTACCGATCCTCCCTCGAGAAAGAGAGAAAGAGAGAAAAAAAAAAAAAGGAAGAACTGAACTGTGCGTTTAGATTCAGAGTTAAAAGTAGTTTTGATTTTGATTGTGGAAAATGACAAATGAGTTAAAATTTAAAATTTGACTTGGAAAACGTGTATTTTGTTGTGTAACGTGTTGAGTTAAAATTAAAATTAAAATTTTTGACTTGAAAAATATGTATTTTTGTTATATAGTGTTTTGAGTTATGATTTTAACTTACAAACCAAACATGCCTGAAAATAGCCAAGATGGTGGGTGCAATATTATTTGTTAATTTGACTATATACCATTTTCAGTTCAATAAGTAAGTATTTGGCAGCAAATCAGATTCAGGAAACAAACAGTAACTAATATATAGCACCATTTCTTATCCCTTCAGTGAGTAAGCCCCCAATCAACCTAATTAAATCAGAGATCAGAAGAAGAGTCCGATGCGATGGAATTATATGACTAATGGAAGAGTAAAAAGGGAGAGGAGCATGCCATTGCACAAACCTAGTAGGTCAGATACTCCACTTCACCTCGAACCTATATTATTAAAAAGTGCGGAGGCCCATCTGTCAGGATTCGATGTTTTCACTTTCTGTATGGTTCGCCTTTGATCGGTCAAGGATTGGAACCATCAGCAACGAAAAGGTTTCCACATGTGACACCGCTGGTCAACGGCCAAGTGAGCTATGCCTAACATTTAATTTCCCCCTCTGTCCCCAACCGGGAGAAATGCCATAAGAAGCTCACCGTTATTCAGAGCTTGTTCCAAGACGTGCTACAGTCGGTCAATCTAACAGATAAAAGAGAAAGATAATTTAATAAATCCATAAATGATGTCACAAAAATTATAATAACACGCCAAAACAGATACTTGTGCGAGCAATTATTGGAGATACCACTTTGAGGAATTTCCGCCGCCAGCCTCCGAGATGAGATTTTCCAGTTCGTCGATGATGGCGTCATAGCAGAAGCGGTATTGCTCCTAGTCATTGTTATACAATGGGAGTCAACAGAAACTATCAACAAAAGGTCAAATTGGATGCAAAAGTCAACTCCGAGATTATGACTCTGATCCGGGGACTGGGAGCCCGAGGCAATTTCAGAACCACGTGAGAAAGTCAAAGTGCAGAAACAATTTTTCTTTTTCTTTTATTATTATTATTATTATTAATAAGTGCAGAAACACTAGAAACACTTGAACTGTAAGGAAGGGTAACTTCTCATAATATAAGAGCGACTTACAGAAACATATAAGAGAATCTTAGCCACAACCTTAGTTTGACATACTCGTTTCACAAGATTAAAATAAAACCACGTTACTGCAGGACAAACATATGCATACTGAATATGAGTAAAATCTAAATGACAACATCAATACCTTTGTTTGGACCATCCCAATTCTCTGAGACCTGAAAGCGGCTATGGTATTAACTAGATCTAAAGCAGACATGTCCCCGATGAGGATTCTTTGTATTGTGTTGTGGATGGTGCAGTATGTTCCACTCCTTCCTATTCCTGCACGGTAAGAGAAGAGAATTTCTCAGTGAAAAGGACAGAATGACCTTGTTGGCCCCAAAATCTAGACACGTAGTCTTAGATTCATGCTGAACCTGCAATGCACCACCATAGGACCTAGACTTGGTGGTATGTATGTGACATATTCTTTCGAAAATTTCACGAACAGCGACTGTATCTGTTGGAACTCCATGATCAGGCCAGTCAGGATACTGAATGTGCAAAACAGACATTGGAGGCTGTTCTGCCTGCAACAGAGGAAGGGAAAGAGGTACATAAAAGATGTAAAACACCAATATAGGTTACTTCATTTTCCATGACAAGGAGTGTGATGTTTTGAAAAATCAGACTAAGCTTGAGAAATTTAGAGCCAATTTATTCAAGTATGCTACCTTACCTCCTTGTAGTTTACCTCCAAGTGCCGTAAAACCAGTGAAGTCTCCGTAGTCTTTATCCATTTGGTCTCAATACAAATGTTACCAATGTCTCTTGGACCATCTTCGGCTTGGAAATAATCTCCACATCTCACTATCTGCTGATAAATGAGGAAGATAAACCCACTGGATGAATTATGAAATGAGTATGCATTCCGACTGGGGACATCCCAGATATCACTGAATTAATCAATAACAGGAGTCCCTCTATTAAAAATGACTCTTGCGAAGCTTTACCGGCATGTAGTTATCAACCAACCGAGATAAAGCTTGCATTAATATAAACCTGCGCAGCTGGTCTGTAATCCTTACACGGGTCAAGAACAACCCGAGTCTCATCAACTGAAATTAATAACAAAGGACAAATCTTAAAAAGGGAAGCTCCGCAGGACGTGGTTTTTCTTTTTTAATATATCTAAAAGCCAGTGCCAATTGATGCAGATAAAGAAGGAATCACACTTACATGGAATGACATCTCAGTAGCGGTTTTTGCTCAAATTGACATCAGCAAGACCCACGGTGCAGCTTTTAATCATCTTTGATGGCTTTATCCGGTTAGCCTACCACCAAACATGTAGAAGCCACAGACTACATAAAGTTTGTACATTATTTATTCATCAAGCTACATATTTGTCATGAAAAACCAATCTTTCTCATCAAGACTGAACACATAGTAATTTCATCATGTCGCCGAATTTCAGAAAGCAAGGAGACTAGCCACAAACATCACTTGAAATGAATATCCGCAGAAAGCATTTCATTTGTCAAGCCTTACCAATTAAAAATTTATGATAACAATTTTCAAAGATGACACAAATGAAGCTGAAATTTCCACATAGATTCAATGTCACTGAGTTGTTGTCGGCTTGTTGCTTCTTATGAGGGCAGCAGTCAAGTCCAACTATTGCGGACTGGTGAATGCGATATAAGGGCACGTAATTTCTCTCTCAGGCACGCTAGGAGGCCCGAGAATAATGAAAAATTCAATCTTTGTTTGCTACCATAAAGCAAAAGCACCTAACTCAGGATCAGCAAAGAGCAGCTTAAATTGACTTTTGATGCTATGAGTACTGACCTTGTATCAGCAAACACAAACGCCGAGAAACCAATTTCCCCATAAATAACCGGAAAAAAAGGCGTGAAAATGGGGGAATAGGCTCAGCTCAGCCCCCAAAGAATCGATTCTTGGTAGAAGCAAACCTGCAAATGAACAAACTCCTGCAAGATTCGATCAGGCGAGCGGATCTTCTCTCGAAGAGCTTTGAGAGCTTCGGAACAGAACATGTAGTGGTGGCGGGCGAGGGAGAATTTCAGGGGGGAATCAACAGAGAAATCGAAGAGCTTATTAGGAGGGACTGGTGTGGAGTTAGTGGCAGCCGGAGGATTAGCCATGGGCAAGGGCGGGGGTCGCCGAGGATGGCGGAGGTTCCGAGAGCGCCGGGAAGTGATGTTCCCCAGCTGTGATCTTCTTTAGGTTACAAGACGGACGAAAAGGTCTTACTCCAGTCGTCGGAGAGAAGACGAGAAACAGGAAGATGGACCAAGATGAAGATGATGAGTTGCTCGGCTTGAATCGGTTAAAGGGGCGTACATTCCTGCGTACTTCGTCCGTCCATAAAAATGGGCTTGGGCTCTAACTGGCCGTCTTTGATCCGATTAAATTGGAATTAAATATCAAAGTCGTTCCTGACATAGACGAGTTACATCAATCGAGTCTCTTTTATAAAATTTACACCACTTGCGTCCTTGTTACATCATTTTGTCCTCTATAATATCAAATTCGTCTTCTCTAACATCAAATTGGTCCTTTATTATATTAATTTGATCCCTTATTACATAAAATTAATCATTTGTTACATCACTTTTGATCATTTGTTACATCAATTCGATACTTTGTTATATCAAATCAGTCCCTGAGATCCCGACTCGTCCTTATTGTGATAACTCCGTGAAGGACTCAAATTTGCTGATTATCAAATAGACCCCCAAGGTGATCTTTTTAAAATTAATTTTTTTATCATTTTTAAAATTTGTATTTTTTTTTCTTTTTATTTCTTCCGTTATTTTACATCAATATAATCCTTTTTCCCCACTCTCTCTCATCTCCTCCTCTCACTCTCTATTTGTAAATGGTGGTAGAACGGCTCCGTTCAAGTCTTTCATTCTCTTCACTTGGACCTCCGATCAATGAATTACTTGCTCTTATGAAAAGCTAATATAATAACTTATAATTCATAAACAAGAGTGCAGTCAAAAGTAAAGAAACAATTTCAAAAATTTGGTCTAAAATTTACTTTTTATTACAAAATCATAAACTTTCCAGCTGTTATATCTTACAAGCCGTTTAACCAAAATTGCGAATAGTAAAATCTTATAGCTTCCTCACGATCCAAAGACTTTGACCATATGAAAGTTTAAGGAAGGATCTGCCTGTGCTAGAATCTACCATTAACGAGCGTATTGGAGCTCTCTCTCTCTAGAGGTTGAAAAAAATGAAAGTTTGTGCATTTTTGGATTAAGAAAAAAAAGTTGACTAGAATTGTTAAAATGTGAAAAGTTTATTTATTTTTTGTTATTAACCCTTTAGATAATTAATGTGGGAAGAAAGTACTACATACATTTTAGAACACATAATATGTTTATTTGCAAGATGTCGGTGATTATCAACTTCAAGAGCATCATTCATTTTATTTCTTTATCGTAGTCAACATGACATCTGCCCCCCTTTTTTTTCCCTGTTCTTCAAGCATGCAGTGGATGCACGAGACAGAAGTAGATATCTGAAACAATCTAATCCTAGCTTTTATTAATATATTGACATTGAATTCAGTTCAAACTGCATTAGTATTGTTGTATCTGATATGACAAGCGATAGCATTTCAATCTCCCTATTCAACTTTCTTTGAGTTGCATGAGCAGCACTCCTTACTCAACCTGTTTTGTGATTCATGTCAACTAGAATGTGGTCGTTAATCCTAATAAACAATTGCTTGCATATATCCCCTTCATTCCTTATCTAGCCCTTTGCCTAAACCACTTCATCTCTTTGTCTCTTAAGCTTGGGTTTCCCTGATTTCTTCTCAAGTTCTCTTTCATGGCTAGTAAAATATATGGTTCAATGCCTTATTCTAAGCTTCAAAGTTAATGTAAGTCCTAACCACTATTTCTTGTAATTGGCACATTTTTTCTCTTTTCTATCCTCAGTTAGTCTTTCCTTTTGTTGCGGGCCACTGCTGAAACACTGGAGAATGAGTCTAGCATGCCTCATATGCCACAGCGCTGAGAGCCCATCACATTCTTATAGGAGCTAATCATAACTTGAGTGGAGACGACTGGCAACAACTCATAACTTAGCCCCATCCAGTTGACTCAGCTCATCTGATCTCTATATATCACACCCTCACATATGCATAAACCAAATATATATATAGTATGTATGTATTTATACTTATATATGTATATATAAGAGGTCCAGTTCATGAGCATGGTGTGGGGGGAAGGGATCTAGGGGAAGCTGAGCAAAAGCTTCCATCTTTTTCTCATTTTCTCACTCTCTTTCTCTCTCATTTCTTCATATGTTTCTCTCTCCAGAACCATTGGAAAGTCTTTCATTCATTGGAATATCTATCTAGGATTCAACGATAGATGCTTTTCATTCATTTTATATAAAATTTTCCTTTTATAAAAAGGAAATAACAAAACGAAGAGAACGACCACAACTAAAACAAACTCGCTACTGAAAGTTAGAATCATCATCAACATCACAACATCACAAGGGAGAGTGCTCTCACCGGACATTCAACCATAGTCGATGGGAGACATAGAATGATCTCCTTCAAAGTTAGAATCATCATCATCATCATCACTAGAGTAGGAGTTCTGTGACGAGGAGGAAATTGAGGGGTCGTCGGACCCTTCTTCATCTTCTTCTTTTTCTTTCTTCTCTTCCTTTTCTCCCTCATTTTCCTCCAGTTGATCAACATTTCTATCTTCATCTGTTAGGGCCCTCGTGGGTGAAGGAGTGGGAGAGCAAGAAAGAAAACGATCTTCAACCTTTCGTTTTCCTTTGTCCATCTTCTTCCTATAAGTTGGAATCTAAACAAGAGAAAAGAGGGATGGTCGGTATAAATCCCGGGGAGAAACTGTACCATTTATAGGAAAAATGCAATCATTACTTTGTTTCGGGAAAAGTAAGGTGGTGCATGAACGCGAGCACATGCATTCATTGGCGGGTAACTCCTCGTTTTTCAGTGAGGTCTGAAATACTTGGTCAATTCACGGTGACTCCTTGCTTTGGCTCTCGATGGTGAAAGGATAAGGACTTAAAAAACTTGGCTTACAGTTTTAGGGTTTTTTAACAAAATGCTTGACACTTCGAATGGGTATAACTCTCAAACCATTTAATGAAATCATGAGCTGTAAAAGCCTGCAGCTTTCTTTTGATCCAAAGAGTTTGAGCATATAAAAATTATAGACAATATATGACCTAACTTTATCCACTATTAACGCCCGTAATCAAGCTTTTTCTCTCTATAATTTGAAAACGATAAAAGGCCAAGTTAAAGCTCTGATATTTTTTCACGAAAGCTCGCTTAAAAATTCTCTTTCATAACTTATAGAGTGAGGGAGGTGGGGGACGGAGCCGAGTGAGGGAGGTGATTTTTGTCACGGCAAGGATGACTTCTCTCGTAACTTCCAGAGCAGTTCCTTAAGCAAAATCGATCTTTTATTTTTTTTTCAACCTGTAGAGAGAGAAAGCTCCAACACGGTCGTTAATGATAGATTCTAGTAAAGTTAGATTCTTCCTAAAACTTTCATAAAAGGGAACACAAATTCAACAAAAAAGATGATGAAAAAATTAATTTTAAAACAAATCATCTCAGGGACTTATTTGATAGTTAGCAAATTTGGGTCCTTCGTGGAGTTATCATGGCAAAGACGGATTATGATCTTTAGGACTGATTTGTTATAACAAATGACTAAATTGATGTAACAAATGATCGAAAGTGATGCAATAAATGACTAATTTTATGTAATAAAGGATCAAATTGATATAATAAATGATCAATTTGATGTTACAAACGACGAATTTGATATTATAAAGGATCAAAATAATGTAACAAAGGACTTAAGTGATATAAATTTTGTGCGAGAGACTCCATTAATGTGACATGTCTATGTGAGGAACAACTTTGATATTTAATTTCAACTTAATCGGGTCAAAGAAGGCCCGTTAAAGCCCAAGCGCATTTTTATGGACGAAAGGAGTACGCAGGACTGTACGTCCGTTAAACCAAATCCAGCCGAGCAACTCATCATCTTCATCTTCGTCCATCTTCCCGTTTCTCTTCTTCTCTCCGACGACTGGAGCAAGACATTTTCGTCCATTTAGTAACCTAAAAAAGATCACAACTAGGGAACATCACTTCTCGGGGCGTCTGCCATCCCCGGCGCCCTTCGCCCTTCGCCCTCGCCCATGGTTAAATCCCCCAGCTGCTGCCCTCGCCCGCCACCAGTACATGTTATGTTCCGAAGCCCTCAGAGCTCTACGAGAGAGGATCCACACGCCTAATCGGATCTTGCAGGAGTTTGCTTCTCGCAAAAATCGATTCTTTGGGGGCTAAGCAGAGCCTAGTTCCCCCATAATCACGCTTTAATTTTTTTTTTCCGGTTATTTCTGGGGAAATTGGTTTCTCGGCGTTTGTGTATGTTGATACAAGGTCAGTATTCATAGCATCAAAAGTTAATTTAAGCTGCTCTTTGCTGATCCTGAGTTATGTGCTTTTACTTTATGGTAGCAAACAAAGATTCAATTTTTCATTATTCTCGGGCTTCCTAGTGTGCCTAAGAGGGATTTCGTGCCCTTTCATCGCATTCACCAGTCCGCTATAGTTGGAATTGACTGCTGCCCCCATAAGAAGCAACAAGCCGATAACAACTCATTGATATTGAATCTATGTAGAAACTTCAGCTTCATTTGTGTCGTCTTTGAAAATTGTTGTCACAAATTTTTAATTGGAAAGGCTTGACAAATGAAATGCTTTCAGCGGATATTCATTTTGGGTGATGTTTGTGGCCGGTCTCCTTTCTTTCTGACATTCGGCAAGATGATGAAATCACTGTGTGTTCAGTCCTTGATGAGAAAGATTGGCTTTTCATGACAAACATGTAGCATGATGAATTAATAATGTACAAACTCTATGTAGTCTGTGGCTTCTACATGTTTCTGTTTTGGTGGCGGGCTAACGGCATAAAGCCATCAAAGATGATTAAAAGCTGCACCGTGGCTCTTGCTGGTGTCGATTTGAGCAAAACCTGACGGGGTGTGGTGCAAGGCCGCAAGGAGAAGCTGGTGTCCCGAGTGATAATATGTGATTACCTGAAGAGTCTGGGGATAATTCCTGATGAACTGGAGGACTTGGAGCTGCCCTCCACTATTGAGGTCATGAGAGAGCGCATCGAGTTTCTGCAGAAGACGGGACTGACTATTGACGATATCAATGAGTACCCCCTAATGCTAGCCTGCAGTGTGAGGAAAAACATGATCCTCGTGTTGGGCTACTTGGAAAAGATTGGGATTAGCAGGCCAAAGTTGGGTGAGTTTGTTAAGAATTACCCGCAGGTTTCGCATGCCAGTGTCGTTGTCGAGCTTGTGCCAGTTGTTAAGTTTCTACGTGGACTCGATGTGGAAAAGCAAGATATCGGCTATGTGTTACAGAAGTATCCTGAGTTTTTGGGGTTTAAACTCGAGGGGACAATGAGCACTTCAGTTGCTTATCTTGTAAGCATCGGCGTCAGTCCCAGGGATATTGGTCCTATGGTCACGCAGTATCCATATTTATTGGGGATGCGAGTTGGGACTATGATTAAGCCACTCTGTGACTAGTTGGTTTCCCTTGGCTTGCCGAAGAAGATACTAGCAAGGATGTTGGAGAAGCGAGCTTACATGCTGGGGTACGATCTCGAAGAGACTGTGAAGCCTAATGTTGATTGCCTGATTAGCTTCGGTGTGAAGAGGGAAGCTGTTGCTTCCGTTATTGCTCAGTACCCCCAAATTCTAGGATTGCCCCTGAAGGCTAAACTGTCTTCACAACAGTACTTCTTCAGCTTGAAGCTTAAGATTGACTCTGAGAAATTTGCCCGTGTGATAGAGAAGATGCCGCAGATAGTAAGCCTTAATCAACAAGTGATTATGAAACCCTATGAGTTCCTTTTAGGACGGGCAATCCCATCTGAGGAGGTTGCGGAGATGGACGTGAGATGCCCTCAGTTGCTTGCGCAGCGAGTGGAGCTCATGAAGAACAGTTACTACTACTTCAAGGGTGAGATGGGGAGACCAATTAAAGAACTCGTAGACTTCCCAGAGTATTTCACATATAGCTTGGAATCGAGAATCAAGCCCAGGTATCAAAGGTTGCAGAGCAGGGGAATCAGGGGCTCATTGAATTGGTTCCTGAATTGCAGTGACCAGAGATTCGAAGAGAGGCTGCAGGGCGATTACATCGAAGCGGATGCCGCAGGTCTATCGTTCTGCATGGGTGGGAAGTTGGAGCTCCCGTGGAGTGAAATGGTGTCGGATGAAGAGGATGAGAGTGAGGATGAAGTGCCTTAGCGCAGGACAGTTTATCTGTAGCTGAGATTTTTGTTTTTACATGTGTTACAAAGAAGAGTAGCTTTGCTTATTTGGAATATTGGATGGAGCATGGAAGGGATGGAAAATGATAATGAATTATTTATTACTGGTTGGTAGAATATAAGTTTATTTCTCCAAAACACATTCTTAATTTTTCATTTTAAGCTTTTCATCGGTTGAGTTTCAATTTCGAGTGAGATGCTAAACACAAACCAATTGATATACAATAATAATAATAATAAAGGTGAGAACTGAAGAAGCTAATCATATCAGGAGTTGAATGAACATATCTACGATGAAAGCCCGCATAGCAGAGGCATCAGTGAACTGCCTTCTAATCCCCGTGCCACTCCCAATTCATATTTCAACTGAACTCAAAGGAGCCCAGTGGATGATGAACTCGGGTCAATGTTTCATTGGGAATGGGAATGGTGTATTTATATTGTTCTTGTTCTTGTTCTCGTTCTCTACGGCAGCAGTTGTCCCTTTTTTATCTATCGCTTCGTTTCTATAATCCATCTGTGGTACCTTAGCCTACGCCATTATTTATTTGTTTATTTATTTATTTTTCCCTTGTTCTTGTTTTTTCGGGGGTATATAAAACCAAAACCAAATGGTAGGGCTAGACTAGGAGGAGAGGAGGAAAAAGAAAAAAGGAAAATGTTGCCAAACTTAAGCAACCAATGAGAGGTAGTACACGTGGCAACTCCTTATCCTCTGAGGGGAAGAAGGCTTCTATCTCCTCCAAGAGCCAAAGATAAGAAGAAGAAGAAGATGATGGTGATGTGACGGTCTCCTCCGCCGCAAGATCCATCCATCCTTCCCTCCCTCCCAAAATCCTTCCTCACCTCACCTCACCTCACCCACCCCAAATTTCATTTCCAGTTCCAGAAAACGGGAAAAAAGAAGAAGAAAAAAAAATAAAATCCAAGCTTTAACCAGTCAGTGTTCCTTCTCTGTGTCTGTGCTGTGGACTGAAGCTCAAAAGAAAAGCAACAACAATGGCAGCCCTTCAGCAGATCCCAATCTCCTCCCAGTCCAAAACCCTCCCTCTGCCCCAAGCCCCGACAAGAACCCCATTCCTCCACAGGCCTTTCAGTCTGTCCTTCTCCTCCTCCATCCCCTCCCTCAACCTCTCCTCCTCCAACCACCACCACCTCCTCCTCCGCCCCGGCTCCGCCCTCGGTGCTCGGATGGTCGCCACCGCAGCCGCAAGCTATGCCGCCGCCCTTGCTGACGTGGCCAGGTCCAACAACACCCTCGACTCCACCAGCGCTGACATGGAGAAGATCGAGAAGGTCTTCGCCGACCCACTGGTGCACGAGTTCTTCTCCAACCCCACCGTCGACCTCGAGAAGAAGCGCATGGTCATTGACGAGATCGCCACCAGCTCCGCTCTCCAGCCCCACACCGCCAACTTCCTCAACATCCTCGTCGACGCCAAGAGGATCGATCTCATCAAGGACATCGTCAAGGACTTCGAGACCGTCTACAACAAGCTCACCGACACCGAGCTGGCCGTCGTCAGTTCCGTGGTGAAGCTCGAGTCGCAGCACCTGGCTCAGATTGCCAAGCAAGTGCAGAAGCTCACCGGGGCCAAGAACGTAAGAATCAAGACCGTGATCGACCCGAGCTTGGTCGCAGGGTTCACCATCAGGTATGGGAACTCGGGGTCAAAGTTGATCGACATGAGCGTGAAGAAGCAGCTCGAGGACATTGCTGCCCAGCTCGACTTGGGTGATATCCAATTAGCTGTATAAGAAAAGAGAGCTCAAGTTCTCCTTCTTATCGAATTTCGAACTTTTGAAAAAGATGTTGGGAAGGAATACAAATTCTTCCTCCTCCTCCTCCTCCTCCTCCTCCTGTCTATGAATTAATTTGGATTTGGAATTTCTGTTCTTGTTCTTGTTCTTGTTCTTGGTGTCACTGTAGCTAAAAAATGCGATGCTGTGTCTGTCAGTCGTATGGAACAACTGAGGAGTACATTTTAGTTTGCACAGTGTAATATTCTCTCGACTGTTTCTATCATCCCATCACTCATTACATGCCTGTGTGCAGATTTAAATTCACCATTTATAGGAGGAGTCTAATTGAACATGTCTCGCTTCCCCTCTTTGAATCAAGAATCAAATCAAATCAAATCAAAGCTTTACAGATATGAGTGGTACCTAGCCCCTGAGCCCTTTGGGCAGCCAGGCCGGTGCTCCATGATTTATCGCTCTCATCTCTGCCCCGGCCAGGTCTATAATGAACTTCACTAAGACCACGGATTCCGGCATTGTTTAGGTGGAAACTCCAAATAATCTTTTTAAGTGTTACATAAAAAGGGATTGTCCCGTGCAGCCATCACGCCATCATATAAAAAGGGTGACATCCTGCACCATTCTTATAGCTCAATCTCATTAACTTCATTGAGAATCTTTTTACATTCTCAGAGACATGAGTGTAACAGATAACCATGCTCTACTCTCTGCCGTTCCAAGGAAAAACCAATGCTCTTTTGGCCTTTTACTGGAACTCTGCCATCTCGGAAAACTCGAGCAGTCCCATCAAGTGTAACTGAAACAAGGAACTCCTTGTTTGCAGAAACAGATAGCGACTGAATGGCATCAGAATGGACATTGAAAGTTCTCACGCAATCCCCGGAGAGGCTATCCCATACCCTAACCTTGCCATCCACACAACCTGTCGCCAAGAATCTGGATGTCCCGAACCAAGTCAAGCAAGTTTCTCCGTCCCGAAAAAGAGAGAGAGAGAGTGAAAGATAAAACCATTTCCTGTTAAGACTATCAGAAAGGACAAGATTCAATTCTATTTTCATGCAGAATCTGATAAGTAACCTCATGATCACAGGTGGCACGTGGTGATGAATACTGGAGATCCCAAATGACAAGCTTCTGATCCATGCTTCCAGTTGCAGCCCAAGGTAAGCTTTTACGCGATTTCACAGAACAAAGTGCGAACAATATGAAGTCATTTTCTTACTCTCTCTTTTTTCCCCCACAAATGACTCAGCAAATGCATATAGGCGTGCGAGTGGGGAAAGTTGGAACGATAAAGAGGGGAGGAGTAAATTAGTGACACAAGTTTTACCTTGGTGCAATCCCCACACATTCAATGGAATCGGAGTGAGCAGCTAGAGAGTTCGCGACCTTTTCAGCCAAAAAATGCCAGCGTGTCACAAGAATGAGTGAGCATATCAAAGAACAAGAATCACTATACCATCTACTGCGAATGAAAATACTTCTTTTTATCAATTCAGCTTCTCAAAGACCCAGATAAAATTAAAAAGAAACATGAAACAAGGAGTCGGACCTTCCCGCTTGCTATATTCACAATGTGAACAGAACTATCTTTTGCTCCAGTAATGGCAAGATTCGAGTCAGAGCTTATAGTCAAGCATGTCAATCCTTCGGTATGATATGGATGACCAAAGAGAAATGCATCGAATATAAATAATTCGAAATATAATCTGAAACTCTTAGGAAATAGCATCATCTTATATGAGAGATGGACATAAGCTGCCAAAAATGTAGACTACTTTCAGATGGAATTCATCATAATTGGACAAATAAAGAGCACATGGTGATTTCTAGAAACGGGAGAATGTAATATTATGATATGAGATCATCATAAACTCAAATTTCATGAGTGAGTACTCTAGCTATGAACCGCAGTTGAAAGAACTACTACATGTTGGAGCGAAAACCATGGATTTGTTAAAGGACCATTCCTAAGAGGCACTAAGTCCTAATTGCGAAACTCCCGACTTCATTTTACAGCATCGCATGGATGACAAACTAGCTAGTGGTCCCAATTATGGATGAAGTGTAAATAGTTACATGCTCAAATTGTGCTCTTTCATACTCGGAAACTTAAATTACATCAACTTAGAGGACAACTGCTAAAGAAAAAATTTCATAAGGCATACCTCTTACAACATGAATGATTTCACCAGTCTTAGGGTTCCAAATTCTTATAGCAGCATCATCACAGCCAGTACAAATTGTTTTACCTTAAACAACCAGGAGGCAATGAGATAAATAAACAAGAAAGTAAGGGAGTTGATGAACTGGAGCAGCAAGTCAATGGTCGTGATAAGATTCGTACCATCAGGAGTAAAATCTCCGCATGTGACACTAAACTATGACCAGAAAAGATATTGAAATAGGCACTTTTATTATCAGCATTCCACATCCAAACAGTTGCATCCTCCGAGCCAGCCAACACTAAGGGTCCCCTGGGATGCCACTTGACCCACTGAATAATTATGTTGTTCATCATTAAAACCTCTTACAACATCAACAAGATAAAGCTATATCAAAGCAAAATGATTAACAGAAGTTCACCTCAATGCCCCCATATGATCCTTCAAGTGTTCCTTTAACATTTCCCAGAGACACGTTCCGTATCTGAATAAACCCATCAAAGCTTCCAGATGCAAGCAGCTGCCGATCATTACTGAAGGCCAAACTAGAAACAGAATCCTTAAGACCTGCAAAAGCACTCTCAAAATGGGTAAGTTGGGGCGTTTAAGGTGATGATAACCCGACTACTAAGCACTGTTAAAAAACACACCCTGAATTTCTAATGCCCAATCTCCTTGGCCTATCTTCCATAGAAGCCCCCTATCATCTCCACCTCCAGTTGCTACTAAAGCCGCATCTGCTGGGCTGCACGCAACAGTGTAGAGTTACAGAGATGGTAGTAATTAATAAAAATTTGTGAAGTTTTGCATTTAGAAAAAAAGGTAAATCACTGCGTGCATAGTTTTATTTTATCAGAGTTCTCCAATAAGGAAGAAAGACTCACATCTTACTTACGAGAACTGATCATGCGGGATCCCACTCTGGGAGCGCAAGCAAAAAACACAAAGAAAGAAACAAAGCATTGAGCATACATGAAAAGGCAAAAAGCATGATGAAGAAAGCTTTACCAGTATGACCAGTAAATATGTGCAAAGAATCATCAGCTGCACCCGAGATCAATAGAAATGTTTGCACAACATATCAGCCAGCCAATGGGTAAAGCTAAAGTTAACAACAGCTTGCCTTCAGAATGAAAGCGCATCAAAACCACAAATTGAACGAGAAGAAGCAGACAAAAGAAGTAAAGCAACTCTTGGCATACATACCGATAGCATCTTCTTCGTCGTCCGCATCAGGAAGATCTGCAACGACACCCAGTAAGGTACGCCACACCCACAGCCACAAATTTGAACAAACGGCCAGAGTACGTATGTATATGCGGTACATATATATATACATATACCCAAAAAAAAAAAAAAGGAAAAGGAAAAACGGATGGGACTGGATGGATGGAGTTGGAGATAAGTAAAGAGAAGGACCTTCTTCCTCGTCTACCTGGACCTCATGAATGATGTCGGATTCGTCCATGAAGACGTCACCCTGGTCATCTTCTTCGTGGGGTGTCGGGCTGTTCATTCTTCCCATTGTCATTTAAATTTTAGTTCGCTCGTCGTCAATGGCGCCGATCGGTCTTAACGTAAGACTCGAACGTTCGCTGCCCAGCTGCAGCAGCTGAGGAGGAACAACTCGATGTCATTCACCTCTCCGGCCCGGCCTGTGCGTTCGGGGAGCTGCTCAAGTTGGGCTTTAATGGGGGGGTATGTAGAGGCCCATTGGGCATGTAGTCCAATCTTACCTCAAAAGCCCAATCAATCTCCATTGACAAAAAATTGACTGGATCGGACCTCGTTTAGAAGCTGCAATGCATTTCATTTGTGTCGGCGAGTGTAGCATTTCTCTTGTCGCAATGGTCAATAATATTGATATTGATGATGAATTTTTTTTTTATATGTATTTTCCTTTTTTATTTTTTCTTTTCCTGAGAGGAGAGCACGAGCTGAAACTGAAGTTCGGCACTTGGGCTGTTATTTTTATTTTCATAATAAGGACCAAAAAAAATAAAAAGAAAACTAATCTCTTTTTTTTTTTTATCTATACTGCTTCAAAAGGAAGAAGTTTTTTCTTCGTATAACATTCGATTTCCCAAAATGTCCTCCTTTGATGAGAAAATGTGAGACATAATAGGTGTGTTTGTTTCTAAAAATTTTTTTAACTTAACTCAACTCCACTTATTTTCAATTCAATATCACAATCATTACTTTTTTTATTTTTTAAATTTTTTTAACCATTCAATTCAATTTTTAATATTAAATTCTCTCAACTATTCATTACTTTTTCACAATTCAACAACACAATCATTACTTAATCATTACTTTCTCTCAATTATTTATTACTTTTTCACAATTTTTCTCATAATTCAACAATACAATCATTACAAATCAATTAAAATAAAAACTCAACTCAATTCCACTCAACTCTAAATCCAAACGCACTCTGAATATAATGTCCTACTTCTCTCTCAACTCACATTTTTCTCTTGAAAAATCTCTCTCTCTCTCTCTCTCTCTTGTCTCTCTCACTCTCTCAATTCTCTACGTGCATAATTTCCTTATATTTCAGTTTTTTAATTAATTAATTAATTAAACTCTCAAAATCAAGTTTTTATATGTCAACCAGGTAGAGTATATTGTGCCGACTAATTAAGATTGATAAGAATTACAATGCATTATAAAAATTGAACTTGAAAAAAAATTATTAAATAAATTCAGAGCGTAGCGGTCTACGTCTAGTGTTTTATGATTGATTGAATCATCATCATAAAAGAAAAGGATAAAAGATCAGAGTTCAGAATCGAGAGAGAGAGAGAGAGAGAGAGAGGAAGCCTGGCTGGAACCAACCGCAACGCGTTCACACATGACACGGTGGGCAACTTTGGTGTTGTGTTGCCTTCTCTGTTAAGGGAAGGGAAGGGAAGGGAAGGGAAGGGAAGGGGACGGCCGGGAGGTGGATTTTGGCTTCCACTTGGGTTTGGAGATTGCAGGGGAATTGGCGTCCAATCCGATCGCACATATTATATAAGCAAGCGTAGCAGGCAGGTCAGGTGGATCAGAATTCACTTTCTTCTCCTCCTCCTCCTCTCTCTCTCTCTCTCTCTCTCTCTCTCTCTCTCTCTCTCTCTGTGTCGTCACCAAATTTTCCTTCCTGTCTGGTTTCCTTACTCACTTCGATACATCACGGAGGGATCCTACACTCTAGTTAGAGAGACAGATATATAATACACACACACACATCTATATATAACCTCCCTTTTACAAATCTCAGATCATCTCTTCCCGGGTTTGCGGCGTTCGGATTGCCAATCATGTCAATGCTCGACTCTTTCTTCAGCAAGGGCTTTAAAGCTGCAAAATGGTAACTTTGTTTCCCCTACTCTTTCCCTGATTAATTCCCTCCCCCTTTTTATTTTTTGGCTGTTTATTATTATATTATTACGAGCTTTGATCCTCTGTTTCTAGTTTTGTTCGTCACGAGAATAAGGAGATACCTTAGGAGTGTCTCTCTGTGTGTATTTGATTGAGCTAGTCGATATTGAATTCTGAATTTTTTTTTTTAAAAAAAGTAGTTTGTGGATAAGTGGAGCTGTAACTTGTTAAAGATATGATCTTGCTGAAAGACTGAGATTGAAGGCTTCTTTTTTCTTCCCTTTTAGAGATTAGGAATGGATGGAAATACAATTTCTCGGTTAAAGCTTCCTAATACTTTTGAGTTTGATTGATCACTACTTGGAACACATCATTTGCCTGAATTGCCCGTTGCAGTAAAACCCTCTTGAAGTTGACAATTCCGCGGATTAAGTTGCTGCGGAACAGAAGAGAGATTCAAATTAAACAGATGCGCCGAGACATTGCTAAGCTTCTCGAGACTGGTCAAGAAGCTACTGCCCGAATCCGGGTATTACTCATCTCTTTTTTTGCTTTAGACTGCCTTCCCAAAGCTCAGGTTGAAAGTTCCATGGTCTCATTTTCAATATTCTCCGCAGGTGGAGCATATTATAAGAGAGGAGAAGATGATGGCAGCTCAGGAGATCCTTGAGCTTTTCTGTGAGCTTATAGCCGTCCGCCTTCCAATCATTGAGGCTCAGAGGTTGTATATCTATCGTCCTTCTTTTTCTTCCTTTTCTTGATGAGTAGAAGAACTTATCTCTTGGGGTGCCTGTGCATATTGCAGTGACCATAAAGTTCTTCAGTTATGCTTTTTCTCTTTTTATTGAATTTTCATCTCACGTTGTAGTGGCTACATTATAGCCTTGATCAAAGACTATCTTTTAGGACGAAGGTTCTTGTTAATTAATTGGAGTGAGGTTAGCTAAAGTTCAATGGACTCACTGGAACTGTAATGTGGCAGCATGGGCACATTTCGAATTCGTGGCAAAATAATGCCAGCAAGTTTCTTTTAAGCAAGTGGCATTTTGTAATCTGGGCATTGACTGCTCAAATTTACCCGCTGTGTCGTTAAGTTCCAATCTCCTTTGTTGTTTTCAAATATGAACTAGCATCTTGCCTCACTATGCCTTTGTTGGGATGCTTGCTTGTACTTTATCCGAAAGATCATCGGAACTTGGATTTTAGACAAAGATTCTTGTGTTCTTCTTTCCTCAATGCTAATAACTAGTATTCGTAACATTTTCTGAAATATAATTGTATAGTACAAAAATGCTGGTCATGTATGTGTGACTGAGTTTCAGTGGGCAAAAGGAAGGGAATCAATTATGTAATTCTTTTGGCCCAAGAAGTCATAACTAAGATCAAATTTTGTTTCGTGTAGAGAATGTCCTCTTGACCTTAAGGAAGCAATTTCGAGTGTATGCTTTGCTGCACCAAGATGTGCTGATTTACCAGAGCTGCTTCAGGTTCAGATGTTGTTTGTTTCTAAATATGGAAAGGAATTTGTGGCCGCTGCCACTGAACTAATGCCTGATTGTGGGGTCAATCGCCAGGTCCTACTATATTTCCTTTCACGCTCATAGTTCCCAGAAATTTCAGGTCACATGGTTCCATTTGTTAAATTTCGTTGGTGTAACTGCAGCTAATAGAGCTCCTATCTGTGCGGGCTCCTCTGCCTGAAGCTAAGCTGAAACTCCTGAAAGAAATTGCTGAGGAGCATGAACTGGAATGGGATCCAGCTGCTTCGGAGACTGAGCTTTTCAAATCTCACGAGGATTTGCTGGTAAGTATCATTGCATCACCTATTTGATTCTCAATATGAAGGGACCAAGAGGTCAAAAACATGGAAGGGAAAAAAAAAAAAAAAAAAAGGTATGAAGGAACCAAAAGGACCTGAAATAGAATCAATATTACAAAGAAAGACTGTTCGGTAGCAATTCCATTTTTTTCACATTTCTTCATACCGGATATTTTCTTACTGCAAGTTTCTGCTGTTTTGTGCTCACATGTCATACCTTAACCTCTCTTTGATAGAATGGATCAACCCAGTTTGTCAGCGGATCTAAAGTGCCCCTTCCAAAGGAGAAACACGATGAATCATTGCATTCTTCATCAGAACCTGCCAACAATGAACATGAGGATACTGATGAAGGGTTTGACTCATTAGACTTCCCCGAAGTTCCTAAGGTCACAGTTCGATCCAGTCAAGATGCTGCCTCAGCACCAGAGATCATTCCACCAGTTTCTCAAAGCAATCAGGAGAATCCACACATTATTGAGGAAACTAAAGAAACCCTTTTGCACGAGCACTCGGAACCGGAGCAACTGGTGCAAGAGCAACTAGCTCATTACAAATCAGCTGACGGTGTAAAGGAGGAAAATAAGCAGTTTCTGCCATTTATTTCTCCTCCCTCTCTCTCATCTGCATCCTTTTCGGCGAATAAGGAGACACCTCCACCATCTGTTCCCTCTGTCGACCGAGCGAATAAGGAGACACCTCCACCATCTGTTCCCTCTGTCGACCGAACGAAGAGTGAGATGAGTAACATTGATCTTCAGGATGTTCTTGATGCTGCCCAGGCTGCTGCTGAAACTGCTGAGAGAGCAGCAGCAGCAGCTCGATCTGCTGCTAGTCTTGCACAGGTCAGAATCAACGAACTCACCAAGAAAAATAGTGCCAGTACAGAGGCCAGTGATGATAACCCATTCCATGGGGATGTTCGCGATCAGCTGGCTGATGATGCTTTGAAGTTGGAGTTGGACCATCAGAACTCTTGCGGCAATCCCCTTAATCCACAGGAAACTCGCCCATTTTACAGTGAGGTGCATGAAACAGAAGTATTTGATGTTCCTCCAGTTGGAACTGTTAAATCTGATGCTGATTCATCTCCTGGCATTCACCACCCGGAGAGATTGCCTTCAATGGAGGATGACTCATACTTCTCCTACCCGAACCTGTTTTCTTCTTCACAAAGCTCGGATGTTGGAGCAGGTACTCATTTATCTACCGATAATTCGCGGTCCAGGCACGAGCCCTGAGTTTAATTTTTTGTCTGGGTACCAACTAGGCTTTGGTAGGAGCTGTACTTCTCAGTCCTGTGTTGAGAGAGGATTTGGTGGTTTATTAAATCTTCAGTTTTTGCGTTTCTGTAAAGTATGGGCATCCGTGGACTGAAGGGAGGGATGGTACTGTAGTAAGTTTGTTGGTGAAGCACTCCCTTAGATTTCCCCCATGGTCTGATGTGTTCTATGGTCGAGCTTTTCGAACTATTACTGCAGTTACTGTTGATCGAAACAATAAGAGTCGTGCTTCTTTGAAGACAGGTCCTCTCAGTCTTGTCGCGACTCTCTCCAAAAACTTTTTAAGCTAAATCCACGCGGAGCAAGCTTTGCTTTTCATATCGTGTGTATTTCGGATGAAATCGGAATCTATTGTTGCCAATGGAAGAGTGATTTTTGGGAAGCAAAGGCATATGAACTCATTCGGCGGTTCCACATCAGAATTCTAGTGGATCCTTTTATTCATTCTGATGGAGCTAGTAAATGGAATAAACTTGGCAGAGGCTCTCATTATTTCTGTGTGATGCGAACATGACAGTTGCCCATCGGGCCTCTCTTCAATTATAAAGCGATGGTATGAAAGGTCAGAGGTTAACTGACAAATACTTATAGCTTTGTTTTCATGGTTCTCTGAAACTCATACCGAAATATATATATATATATATATATGTGTGTGTGTGTGTGTTCCCTGCAATCCAACCACAGCTCCTCCTCACTTTTTAATACAAATAAAATAATAATATAATGGGTTCTCTAATAATATCTCGAGTATTCAGGAAAGGAAAGGTCATCTTTTTTTTATCTGCTCTCCATATAATTCAAATCAATTCGGACCAACCTCATTCTCAATCACCATCCATGCCATCTCCTCTACCGGTGTGCACGTGTACTGAGTATACCTAGAACTGGTTGAAACTTACCCGTTAGGATAGGGTCCAGATAATTCGTATTAAAAATAAAATAGGATCCGGATATTAAAATCATGAACTGATAAAAATCGATTTCGATTTCTACCTACAGAATATCTAGAATCGAAACCGAATATTAAAAAAAAAAAAAGAGTAAAGTTACATTCTCTGTAACACATCTTTCTCTACTCTTTCTCTCTCTTGAGTTTAAATTGAATTGAGTTGAATTTACATTCTTCAACTCTTTCGTGAAAGCGATCCATTCGTGTTCACATCCCCTCCCTCCCTCCCTCCCTCCCCATCTCTCTCTCTCTCTCTCTCTCTCTCTCTCTCCCCCCTCGTTCATGTCAACGCCCTATTCATAGTACCCCTGAAGAACATTACTGTCATATCATCATTGCTTCTGAACTATCGCTACATTATCTCACTTCCTCATGGGCGTCCCAATTTTGAATCTTTCGAGTTCAATCAAATTGTCACTTGACTTTCATTTATCGAAGTTCTAGTTTTTGTCCTGAAATTGCTTAGTCCTAAAATTTCTAGTTCTAGTTTCAAGTTCAATCAAGTTGTCGATTTTCAATTTTATTTAGCGAGACAAAAAAAATTTACTGATTCCAACAGCTTACCCAGAACTTGTAATATACCACAAGTTCCGAGTAGGTTCCGGTTCCATAATTCAACAGGGTAAGATCTGATTCTAAAATCTTAGAACTTATCCTTTACAGGATAGAGTCTGGATATCATGAAAAATACAAAATATCCGAACCAATCACCCATAATCTCATTGATTACTAATATCATCAGTACAGTACAGTAAGCACCTGAGCAAACGGCATTGAATACTCTGATGACAGGCACAGGCACAGGCAGGCAGGCGCACAGGCAAACGGACAGCCAGCCAGCCAGAGAGCGGCCCAGATTGATCCTTTTCTTTTCATTATTATTAGTGAAGAGAGTTGTTTGCAAAATGTTGTAGCCACTGGCAAACTCCCAACCTATTCCTCTTTTCCAGATGCCTCGATCCATGAATTGGGACCAACTTGCTAAATTGTGTTAATGCTCCATTATAACTCCGAAACAGAAGATGATCAATTTCACCTCAGCAAGCTTACTAACTCATATGCACAATATGAATTACAATGCACATCACAGGCTTACAGATGATAAATCAGGACGGTGCTATTCGGGGGTAAGAAATGAAAGAAAAAAAATCACCATTAAAAAGAAGAGAGAGAGAGAGAGAGAGAAGGAAAATGACTACTAAAATGATTCTTTCCTTTACCAGGGCATCATCTTGGACCCGATAACTCGACCGCATGTAGGTTATCTGTTGAGTCAACAATCCAGTCGGAACTCGGATGAGGGGCTAATTCAACCTCTTGACGAAGAACTTCGACCTTTTGCCATTCGTCCCACCTCTCAGCTAAGCCATCTCCTTCAAGCATCCTCACGACTTCTGACATCTTTGGTCGGTCCATAGGAGACCCTTGAGTGCATAGCAATGCAACTTGGATTAATTGCTCCACCTCAGATTCGATGTAATTCTTTTGGAGATCAGGGTCGACCAGCATCTCTAGCTTTTTCTCCTTGAGGAGCCCTTTGACCTGAGAATATATATCGATTAGTCACTGCACACGAAACTTGAAACGACATGGAAGGGGAGTAACATTTGATCGCTTCTCATAAAAATTATTCACTCCAGTGATTTGCACTTGCCTAAACAAATTATATGGGCATCTATAAAATTTTTCTCAACCATCTTGATATCCCGAAGAAAAAGGAAACCATAAATAAACACACAGATAATAAATAAAAGGCAGCCACCGTTAACATAGAGAACTTAGCCGGGTACGAGCTTTTACCCAGTCGAGCAGCATGACATCATCATCGTTAGCGAGCCGAGCAAGATCGAAAGCCCTCTGCCCTGTAATTAGCTCTAGAAGCATAATGCCATAACCAAAAACGTCAGTTTTCTCCGACGATTTACCAGTAGAGAGATACTCAGGAGCTATGTGTCCAATTGTTCCTCGAACCGCAGTTGTCACATGAGTATCCTTGTAGTCCATAAGTTTCGCCAACCCAAAGTCACCAACAACAGCCTCAAACTCCTCGTCTAAAAGGATATTAGCGGCTTTCACATCACGGTGGATAATTTTGGGGTCACAGTGATCATGCAAGTAAGAAAGACCCCTTGCAGATCCCAGGGCAATGTGCTTCCTAGTGGGCCAATCAAGCGGTGGCTGTGATGGGGGCCGTTCTAACAATAGAAAGAACATTTCAGAAACGGAGTTAAAAGAGAAGTATGATGAGTATATAAAGGAATACTTCAAGGTCATATGCAAGAGTCCAAAAATACACTCCAGAAATAGTTCGCAGGTCAGTGTCCCACTTCTCCATTATGAGAACCCAAACTGGGAAAGAGGGGGGGGGGGGGGAATGGTTGTGGGGGGGCAGGGGAGAGGGAGGTAACAAGCAATGTATTTGCACTTCCAGAGATGCGGGCATACCTCTCAAACATGATGCAACACTTCCATTAGCCATGTAAGGGTAAACAAGCAATCTCTCAGTAGGAGTCATGCAAAACCCACGTAATCGCAAGAGATTCCGATGGACGGCCATGCTAATCATCTCAACTTCAGTCTGAAACTGCAATTCGCCGCCTGGCGTACGCTCCTCTTTTAGTCGCTTCACTGCCACAAGAGAGCCATCTGCTAGACGTCCCTTGTAAACCTTCCCAAATCCACCTCTGCCAAGAATGTTCTTGTTACTAAAGCTATCGGTTGCAACCTGTAGTTCTCGGAGAGAGAATCGTTTCAGCTGGCCCAAGTGAACTTCTGGGTCCTCTTCGGCTGCAACAGAAAGAACTAATTAGAAACTATATATTTGATATATATCCAGAAGATACAATATTTACATACATCAAGTTCCAGCAAAGTCACAGACCTGGCACATCGAAAAAATATTCTTGGGGCTTCCTGCGGCGCCACCAAGCAAATGCGATTGCAGGAGCAGCAAAAAGTAAGGCAGCACCAGCTGCAACTCCTCCAGCAATTGCTCCTGTTGCACTACTGCCTCCTGCATTGATTTAAAAAGAAATCATTCACTTGATAAACATTCTCCAATCACAAAAAAATTCAAAAGCAAATAAAGGGGGAAAAAGTTTCATATGGAAAAACCAACCAAAAACCACTGGATTCAAAATATCATCGAATGGCACAATTTACAAAGTCATGGACATATATGGCGTGCTGTCAACAAGCTATTTCATTGATGTAAGGCATGAATGAACTCATAATCAAACAAATCAGACAACATAGTTCTACATTAACGAGAAATTGAAGAATTTGCAGACATTGATTTCAAGTCTGACAAACCCAAAAGCAGACAATCACCTGGGGAAGAAACTGGTGGTGGAGGAACAAATGGAGGAGGAGGAGAAAATGGAGGCGATCCTGGGCAAGGCCGCCCAGTCACAGGCCCACATAAATTCAAATTGTTGGCAAAACTGCATAAGGAAATCACACTTGAGCAAACTGTACCCCGAAAAAGGATATTGATCTTTTAGTACCACTCTAAAATACATTCAGGATCAGTATATCTCAAGTCTCATCCACAAACCTGATAGGAGTGAACAAGGAGAAAGAGCCATTGTCAGGAACTTCTCCTGAGAGTCGATTGTTTGACAGATCCCTGATTGGATTAAGTTATGCAAAGTTATTCACAATCAATGAGAATGAATCAAAATGTAAACATATTTTGGTACTTACAGCACTTGTAGAGATGAGATATTAGTCAATGACATGGGAATTGGACCAGTCAAGCTGTTATTGTTAAGCCGCCTGTCCTTGCAAAGAAATTACACCAACATGCTTAAATACAATGTTTGTGTCGGAACTCCAACTAAATTGAGCTAGTTCCTCGCCATTAATTTATGCACAAAAATGCGATTTCAGGTATAAATCAGAAGGTGACCAAAAACTCACAGAAATCGCAGCTTTGACAGCTTCCCAAGTGTATCTGGAATGGGACCAGTAAAGTTGTTCAAGTAAAGATCCAAGCTCACCAAACTGGTTAGATTTCCGAGATCAATAGGAATAGGTCCACTTAAATTGTTGCTGTAGAGCTCCCTGCCAGGAAGGAACCCCAAGAGTAATTATTGCAAGTATCATAATCATAAGTATTATAAGCATTGCAGACGGTAAACACCTGCAGTCAACAGGTTGATGGATACATATATCTAAAGAAATCAACCGACATATCACATAAGAGATCATAAAGAACATCGAGCGAGCGGTACAACAAGCACTGCAAGACTTCAAACATAATATCACTTACAAGTATTGTAAATTCTTTAGTAAGCCAAGCTGTGGGACCAGTTGACCAGACAAAGCTGCATTTCCGAGGTCCCTTCGATAGTAAAAGAAGATAAATCTCATCAAAAGGATCTTCCACAAACAAGTGAAAAGATGAAACCATAGAAGCAGAACATTTTAGGGAGCTTACACTCTTATGACACTATTATCATTGTTGCACGTCACGTGAAACCACGTACAAGGGTTGACAAGGGTAGGATCCCAACTTTGCAGGACATTATTGGGATCTTGTAAGTTAGTTCTCAGGCTATGCAAAGCATCACCTGTTTTAGTTTGCATAGAAACAAATGTCAGATACCCAGACATGAAATCCAACAAGCACACCTTAGTGAGATCAGATTTTAACATATCAAATGAATCGGTAGTTGATGGAAGGGAAGCATCAAACAGGTCCATTAATCCCTAAAATGAACAGAGCAGGAGCTAAAACCAAACGATTAAGGGGGGGGGGGGGGGGGGGGGGGGGGGAATAGGAAAAAGGAAGAGGCTGACTAAAAGGACGCAACATAGCAAACTTGCGGGGGGGTGGGGGACCCTGGAATCTCTACTTATGTCGAACAAGTTGACTTATGGTGGAAGAGAAGAACCCTTGATTTCTGATTTTAACCAGCGGCCTGCCTGAAAAGTTGTCGATACCAACTGCTGAAAATAGTAATCTTATTTCTGTAAGGAAGGGTATTTCAACAAACACCGTTGCTTCTAATCTAATGATTGTTCAGCACCGTCAAAGCTGCTACAACTTCTAGCCAGATATTTTGCTATGAAATAAATACTGCAGCACCCTGGCCTCTTCCAAAGACAAATCAGAAAACAGGTAGTCCCATGAACTTCTCAACATTCTTCAGTTTCAGTCACCCTAGCAGCAAAAAGACTCCCAGTAGCAGAAAGGGAGGGAAACAAAAACGGAGCTACAGAGGGAAAAGCCGCGAGGAAGAAAACATCACAAGCCTTAAAATATCAAGCAGAGGGAAAAGATAGACGAAGCAAACCAACAAATTAACTAGCATTTCACATTACTGCAAACAAGAAACTAAATGAGTTGCAGAGACGCAAAAGATGATCAGAAATTATTTCAATGTGGCCAGCGAAGCTAAAAGCAGCAGAAACCGACCTTCCATGTTAGCTCGTAGGAGACATAATGAGCGGAGAATGAAGATCAGCAGGAGCCAAAAATCTCGAAGAACCTTCCTTCTCGCCATCGACAGACCTTGACCTTGCCGAACCAAAATTTCCCTCAGATCCAAAAGAGAAGGCCACATCCGAGAAAAGTTTCCATTCCTACCCACCCCACTTCACATTGAGCTGAAAACCGACCCAACAGATCAAAATGCTCGATCTCAGAAACGTTGAGCTGCTACATCAAAAGGGCACTGCCAACACACAACCCAAAAGGCAAGACCGAATTTTTACTCGAAAAACTTCGAGAAAAATAAAATTATACAAAAAAAAAAAAAACAGTGTCTTTCACTTTCCCCTTTGCCTTTCCCTTTCGAATAAACTTTTCTTTCTTTTTATCATTGATTATTATTATTATTATATATTATTTGCTTCTCTCTCTCTCTCTCTCTATCTCTATCTCCACGAGACTTTAACCCCCAGGGTTGAGTGAGGGGGGAGGGCTCAAGAGGAGAGGAGAGGAGAGAGGGATGGGAGCGAGAGGAGCGAGTGAAGTGTGTTTATCTTTTTTTTTTTTTAAGTTGCTCTTTTTGAGTGCGTCGCGTGCTTTCAGAGACACGGAGAGAGAGAGAGAGAGAGTGAGAGTGTGTGTGCTGCCCCGGACGGTGCTGACCGCTGCCCGAACGCAGTCAAAACGCCCCTTCGCTGTATATCGTGGAAAGTGACGTGACTGTGGGGCAACCCCGTTTTGGTCAAGCTGTAGGGGCCCACTTAGTGCCACGTCGGATTCAGTCCGAGTTATCTATTCAATTCGTCAAAACTCCCCTTTTCTATTTTCGTATTATTAATTGGTTTTTTTTATCTCTTTAAATATTGTTCGCTTTTGTTGTTGTTGGCCTTCTTTTCCATGTGCTTTTTTTTTTTGGGGGTGAATTAGGGACCTTCTTTTCCATGTGTTAGTATGCATGTACATGTGTACGTACGTATCGTGTAACTGTATGTGGTGTATTGCTTGTGGCGTTGTTACCTCTTTGTTTTCTGATTCTATACGAAAAATGGATACTTATCATCATATTCTTATGGCTCTAATATATTAATGTTGCTACTATTTTTACTTTTAGATCATCAAAGATTGTTTTATCTTATTCTAACTTGATTCCAAAAATCAAACTTGGCGCTTGGTATGAGGTAATCCATGTGGATTTATCAAGAATCTGATTTTAAATTTTTTGGGCCCACTAAATTATCAAATTTGGATTAAGCTGATGCTGCTTTTGATTTGTTAGTGTGATTTTAAAATCATGATTTTGATTTTGATTTTGATTGTAGAAAAAGACAAATGAGATGGTATTATAAATTTAACTTGGGAAACGTGTGTTTTTGTTGTTTAGTGGGTAAAGTTAAAATCAAAATCACAATTCTAAAATCACTTTTAAATTTCAAACAGGTCCTGAATATCTAAGTTAATCCCACTTTTCCTCGTAATATGCTTTCCCACCATGGGATGACTATCTACAATACGAGCAAGATTCTTAGGAATATCACATGGTAATCAAGAGATTTCAGATTCGATTTTCGTTGTGAGACTATTAATGCCCCTACTACCAGTAAGCTCTAATGGGCAAATTGCCAAATTATGGATAAACTCTTGACTAATTAACAGATCATTTATAAAGGGGAGATATTGGATATCATTAAAAATAAAAATAAAAAAGAATACATAACAAATATTTAGACAAGAGAATTTCTAAAGAAAAAAGATGAGAAATTCTTTGATAATTCTAAATCGTTATATGATATGAGAAAATATCAATAGAACAATAATAAGTTGACGACTTGTTTACTAGCACGTAACCAATGAGTTATATAAAAAAGCATATAGCAAGAGAATTTTATTTGTTATCTCCTATTACATTACAGTGGAGAATGATCATTTAAAATTTCTCCCTATTTGTAAACAAATGTTATTAGAAAGGGATAAGCAAAACAAAAAAATCCCAAACAACAAAAGACTTTTCTTTTTAGAGGAGGAATGGAATGCGATGCAATGATTTAGTTTGGAATAATATAAAAAAAAAAAGAGTTTTTGGAAAGTCGGTAAATCCCTCTTCATGATCTCTTTATTATTTCTGCGCATGCCATGTTGTTTAAAGGAGAGATATGTGTAATTATTAGAAAAGCCTCTTTTGACGAGCTAGTAAGACTTCAAAATGGTCTCTCCACCTTTCCGATTTCAATTAGCAAGCATGCATGTCTTATGATGCTAATGAAAATTAAAGTACGACGTTTGGGAAAAAAAAAAGAGTTTGATTTCATTTTGATCGATGATCTTCTTGGATAACTTTTTAGATGATTTTGTTATAGACGTTATTTCTCAAATACATTTACTCCTCGTACTTCTCTTATTTATCTTTTCCTATCCCTCGAGCAATCAAGGATAAATTCTTCACTAATATTTAATCCTAGCTATATACATATATAGGTCAATGTAAAATATATATATATATATATATATATAAAGGTAGGGTTGCTCTTTGTTGGAGAAAATGATTGGGCGGGTTTCTTTGGAAGCGAGACTAAGGCTAGGCTGAAAGGGTTTTCCCACTAATTAGAAAGTCTTCATATTCCCTTTTGCCTCTCTGTTTGTTTTGTTGGTTCATATTCGTAAAACGCTTACACTGTACTATACATATATACATATATGAGCTAGATTAATCACATATACATTATACATAACGACACATATTATCATACACGGAAAAACTAAAGAGAAATCTACAGGTTTATAAGTGATTAGATACCATAACCTATTAACTCGAACTTTTGGATTGAAAATGGGCATAATTGCTTATAGGCCCAGTGAAATTTTACATGTATTAAAGCGGGTTACGCTTTCACGCACACGTGTGGACTCACACTATGCCAAGTCTAGTTCCGAGGCGGCCAAATTGCGCCTCATCTTAGTCCGGTCCAAGTGTGGGCTCATTATCAATTATCTCCTCTCCTCTCGTCCGACGTGAAAAAATAATTTCACCTCGTAGTTAAGTCCCGAGCACGGAAGTCCAATCCCGACTCATAGTCAGTTCTTGAGGGCGGGTGTTCAAGTCCACGTGGCATGTGTAGGTGAAGCATTAAAGTCACTCGTTGCCACATGAGAACGGGTGTTGAGACATATTATTCCACACGGAAAAACTAAAGAGAAATTCACAGATTTATAAGTGATTAGGTACCACAACCCATTAGATCGAGTTTTTTGATTGGAAATAGATCCAATTACTTATGGGCTCAGTGAAATTTTACACTACTTTCTCCAATTAATTTATTGGTTCACACATGAAAATACATATGCAAACTCGCAGAGCTAGGTACCCTGGCCCATTCCAATTTTGCCTTATTGTAATTATAAATAATATATAATCTATAATACATACATAATGTGAAAGAGAGTTTCTCCATTAATTGTGCGTTAAATTCATCAATATAAATGATTAATTCTCTTTTCTATAAAATAATTCAATTCCAATATAAATCATTTTTCTAGATAATAATTCATTTTCTGTAAATAAGTAATTAAATGTGTATTAATATATATGAGTTAATCAATTCTAATTTTATTATCTTATAAAATGATTTATATAAAAAAAATTAAAAATTTCCACCATGAATAAACATAAATTTTTGTAAAAGAAGTTTACCTTCTAAAATATTTGGATTAATTGCATCGTAGGTATAAAAAGTTTACAAAGTGTAATACTTTGATACAAAATGAATTTTTGATTAAAATTTTGTACAAAATGTCCAAATTTGTAACAATTATGTGCATTTCGTCATCTGCCTTGTCAGGACTTGCTGATGTGAATTTTTGATGTGTCAAAATTCTAATTAAACTAATATTAAATATTAATAAATAAAAATTAAATCTAATAAAATCAGAAACACCTCTCTCTTTCTCCCTCTTCCTCTCTAACCCTTTTTGATTGAAAACAGGGAGGGACTTGAGGACGGAGGAGTTGAGATCGCAGGAGGCGGAGCGGACGGGCTCGACATAGAAGACGAGGTGGGTGCGGAGGTTGTGGTAGTTGCAGCGAAGGAACCGGTGGTGGTAGCGGGAGCGAAGGAGATACTAGCGATCTTAGAAGTGGAGGAAGGCCATGAGGACCACGACGAAGAAGAGGATGACGGTGGCGCCGAGCATGATCTGTCTACTGACGACGTAGCAAACATCCCCCCCCCCCGGGCGAGGGAGATCGTTGTCGGGGTCTCGAAATCGCTCATTTCTTCTTCTACTTCCTCTTCTGCTACTTAATGAAAGTATTGACGCAAAAAAAAAAAAAAAAGAGGCAGCAAAAATGTATTAAATTTGATAAATATAAATTAGATAAAAAAAGAAAAACCTTAACATTTTTATTAAATAACTATATATTATATATACGGGGAATTTGGGGACAACAAACAAACCCTAGACGGTCACAGTAGTCCTACCCTCTGCCATCCCAATTTCAAAATTTTCAATTGCAAAATCCTCAAATTCTATTCTATTGAGGTTTTAATTTGTTTTCTTTTAATTTTCAGGAGCGCGAGAGCAGATCCAGCTCTGACAATATGAACGACACCGCCTCCAATGACAATCAGGACGCGGCCGACAAACCCCACAAGGACTGGCGGTAACGCTAACACACTCCCCAGCAAATCCGGTAGCTTGAGGCGTATGAACTTCATGCTCATCAATCTCCCTTCATCTTCATCCTCTCTCTCCTCCACCACTTCATTTTCCTTATTTGTTTTTTTTGTCGATAAAAAAAAAATTAGTGGGATAGATCAGAGGAGAGGTGAAAATTCTTTTAATTTTATTTTAATCTTATTTTATTATTTATTATAATTAAAATTTTAAAAACAATTTTTTATTTTAAATTTTGAGCCATGTCAGATGTGCGCATGATACGTTAGAATGCACATCAACAAGTCGTGACGGCATTAGACGACATATGACGAAGTGCACATGATTCGAACATTTTGTACCAAATCCTAACAAAAAATTCATTTTGTTTAAAGTGTTATATTTTGTAAACCTTTTGTACTCATGGTGTAATTAATCCAAAATATTTTCGAAAGATGTTGCATTTGGGCTTTCTGCTCTTATTTATATTGTAGCAACTACATAATAATTTTCATTATAACTTTTATGATATATATATATATATATATTTGCAGATGTAATTTTTCCATCTGTAATGTAATTGTAAAGAAATTTATATGTATTATAATTTGTTTTATTTTGTCTTTGTCATTATATAAAAAATATTTACATATATGATGTTATTTGATTATGAATAGTAATTTTTATTATTATATTCGGTAGGTTTATCTCAGTTTGTAGAAATTACATATCTATAAAATAGCTCAACTTTTACAATTTTACCAAAAGATTTTCTTATAATTCTTATTTCAAACATTCATTTTTCTTATTTCATATCCTTCAAATAGTTATGTATTATTTTAAATTATATTACCATTTTCTAATTCTAATTGGCAATGCAAATCATATATGTGTTTAATTAATGATTTTTAATAAAATTATGTCTTATATAAAAGTAAAGAATACGATTTCTCAATATCAGTGTTTCTAGCTAATTAATAAATGTATTTTTTTTGTCTGCGCCACTTGGTATCCGAAAGCTCAATAGATCCTAACTAGGATTGAGCCATGTCAGCTCACTAAAGAATGAAGTTCTTCGATTGTGGATTTACTTCATTAACAAGATGCAAACCAATACCTTATTTAAGGAAAATAACATATGTGGATTAAGGAGAACTTTGTGATTTAATAAAATATTTAAAATTATTTTCTCAAGATATAAGTGGTTATTACATATTTATTATTAATATATTTCTCCCTTTATAATAATATAAATATAAATAAATTGACATATTACAAAATTTACAACTGAAGGTTCAAGCACACCATATAAATAAGTAATTTTCAGTTGAGAAAGATTGTCCCGCATAGAAAAATTAAAGAGAAATCAACGGGTTTATAAGAGGTTGGGTATCACAATCTACTGGCTCGAGTTTTTGAATTGGAGATGAGTCAATAACTTATAAACCCAATAGAATTTTATGATATCAGAGCGAGTTAAGGTTTCGCATGCTCATGTGGAGACTCACACCATGCCAAGCCCGAGTGTGAAACTCGTGGCTAGTGAAGTCTGAGTCTGGAAGTGGAAGCTTCGGCTCATAGTTGGTTTAAACCCCCTTGTCCGAGTCTAGAAGAGGAAGCCCACTTGCAAGTAGTTAAAGCCCCAGTCCGAAAGGGAGGAGAGTCTGGCTCGAGGTAGGTTATTGAGGGCTAGTGCTTTTAAATATTCATGTGGTACATGCAGTAAGTAAAGGGTGAGAAAGACCACAAAATGTCACATGAGGGAGGTGATGGGAGAAATTTTCCTACACGGAAAAATTAAAAAGAAATTCACGGGTTTATAAGAAGTTGGGTGTCACAATCTACTTATTCAAACTTTTGGATCAAAAATAGGCTCAATAACTTATAGATCCAGTAAAATTTTACATTTTCTCTATTTTACCTCATTGCCACTTTATATTCTAAATTTTGCCAAAATATTAGAATGTTTCTTGATTTTTCCCGCGGAGTCCCGCAGCAAAGCGCGGGCTTCCGCACTAGTATATATTATTGATGATTAATTCTGATTGATTGTACCAACAAAAAAATTGAAAAAAAAGGATTAATCCTGTGGTGGCGGTGGGAGTGGGAGAGGGGGCCGGTCGGGTTCGGGGTCGGGGACCCATCCATTTCTTCACAAAGTTGATGGCCTTTTTGAATTTGAATACTAAATTGAGAAAGTGCAGCGCAGTGCAGTGTGGATCACATTCACATGATAGCTAATTCTATTAATTAAGCCCCCTTTATGTTCGCTTTATTAACTGAAATAGATTTTTTTTTTTAAAAGAATAAACTTCTGATCTCTTTGCAATTGCATGCTAGTTGAAATACTGGTGTTGTGCATGCATACTGATGATGATGATCACCTCTCTCGATTTGCTGTCACCCATATATATACACATAGATTATATACATATACCTGAGAAATGAAAAATATCTATCTCGTTGCGTTTCTTTTCTTTTCAAACCCTCAACCTAGTTTTTTTTTATTATGAATGATGATATCCGGAAGTCCAATTGGATCACGATTAATTCAGTCGAGTCGGGTCAACTCACTAAGAGGTAAAACCCTTTCAATATGAATTTTCTGCATTTACAATGATTCAAACTCGAGACCTTATTTAAACAGAATAATCGCCGAATCGTTTGAACCAACCTATGTTGGTTACTCAACTTAGTTTTTATTAGTTTAATTAGTTCCATCTTCCTATATATATACATGTATATATACGTATATTTGATGTAAGAATCACTTAATTACCATGTGTGTATATATAATTGAGTAAATGTAATTTCAAATTAATCCATTATGTACTCACGTATTGAGTTAATAAGAAGAATATCTCGAAAATCATCATCAAATTATTATGTCGACTACTCCTATGCTATACTATATACTATCCTATCCTGTGCTATACTATACATCAAGTGAAGTATCCTCTTCTTTGATATATACAAATTATATTGTTATATAATATAAATACATGCATTCAGCAACATCATTCCCTCTAGTTTCTTACAAGACTAGCGTGCAACACCCGCACAAAGTACTAAAGTAGGGGATCGAAAAAAATTTACATTTATTTTTTAGTTTATCATAGTAGTTTGTATAATAACCAATATAAAGCATAATTTGTAACTCATGATAAAATAAATTATGTGTAAAAATTATAAACTCTTCATTAAAAGTAATGATGTAAAATCTTCAAAAAAAAATCATAATTTTTACTATTTCATTAGGTTAAAAAAGATAATATTTTTCCCTGTTAATTTTAATTTAAAATTTTGATATCTGATTAGAAAATCATCGTTCCAGTGTAATAGGCCTTAAGTAGTCCGCTAATTTTAAGTGGATGAACTCCACTTGTAGTGGGGTTTTGAAATTCGTTAAAAATATCTCGTAGTCATAGTCAAATTAATGTCCAAGTAAGAATTAATCTAGCTCACAAGCCGGCGTAACCTTGTGTTTCGCCAAAAATAAAGACATTTCTAACGTTACAATAAAAAAGAGCACTATTTAAATTGATGACAAATTGAAATGGACTTTTTATTAATATTGGTTGGTTTTGTAAGGGTCTACTTCTTTAGTGTATATTTTTTATTTTTTCACATCATACATAACTAATTTGGACCCTTAAATTTCCTTTAATATAATATTGATCGTCCATTTTTATAAATTTTAAAACTTTTAAAACACCCCGAAAATGATCTAATCCCTTTATTATATAAAATGTGATTTTTGTCCACAATTATTTCCGTCAGCTTCAATCCTATCACAAATCCAGAGAGATTCGCGCTGCGGTAAGAACAATGGAGACCGTAGACCTTGGCCATCTCATGGCCTTGACCCTACCCACCAGTTCTCTTCTCTACCGTCTTCAAGGTTCGGCAATCTCATCTTCCTCTATGCCCTCGCCGACCTCAGTTGATATCTCTGCTTTGTTGCTACAAAAAAAAATTATTTTTACTTCGTTGTCTACAATGTTAAGTCAAAGGCCAATAAATGAACTGTGCATGTATAGACCAAATAAGGCTAATCAACTGACTTAAAAGGCTGTTGCTTTCCATCTTGAGCTCACACAAACATTATTAAAAAGGTCAAATTGTGTCGCGAAGAAGCATCAGCTCATGTGTGGTGAGCTCGCACAAAAACCCACAGAATTACTAGCAAATAGACACATTAAAGCTCGAAACCAAATCCGCCGCCATGTTACAATTGAATACGTGCGTTGAATCAAGCAACCTTTTTAATCAGAATTCCCATCTCCAGTTACGACTCCAATCCCGAATCATAAAAACGTAGCCTTGAGTGTGAAATAGATGATTTTGAGAACAAATTACGCGGCCGGTTCGACGAGTAGTTTGTGGTAGATGACGTGGAACTTTCTCATCAATCAGTCCATACGTGAGGGCTAATTTATAATATTATTGAAAATTTGTGAGATGAAAATAGGAAAGTGAAAAATTAAATTAAAAAAATATTACGTAAAATGGATGATCCATATTAAATGAGAGGGATCCAAGGGCTCATATTAATTTTATATGGCATGAAAAAAAATCAAATTTATGCATTATAGAATATGAGTTTATAAGGTGGTTATGGCGAATGTTCTTTTTAAGTAAGGTCTTTGGTGCGAGTCTTGTAATTGAAGAGAATCTACAATCGAGAGAGCTTTATCTCTTGGTGGATGGACCTCGCTCGAATATTAGATTAATCAGATTCATCGAACTTCTTAGTACTAAGTGATGTACTTTAAAGGAAAAAAAAAAGTTTTATATTAAATTAAATAGATGTTAAAAAGTAGGTTGACGTTCGCTCGGATATAGAATAATTGAAGTCCGTTGAATTTTTCAATACCAAGTGGTATCCTCCGAGAAATCCACCTCCGAGAAATCAGTGAGTCGTTAAACTGGTAAGGTAATCAGTGTGTCCTTAAACTGGCAAGGTACACAGAAGGCGTAGGACTTGGGACGAGGCCAAGCCTTGTGGACTGAAAAGAGGATAAGGATGGATTTAAGAGCACTTGCAATAACAAGAAAAATCGGCCCAATTGCCGCTGAGTTGGCAAATTGGGTCGGGACAAATTTGTCCCCCCCATTGGAGGGGGACGGGGACATGTCCCCCCTGCCCGATATAACATTATGCCCGCTGAGCTTTTTTGGTACGACATCTTAATCAACATCGGAGATTGAGACGATCGATTCAGATGAACGGATCTTCGAAAATGAGATGGAGCTAGCTAGCTAGCTAGCAGCAACAACACCACTACAGGCTATAGAGCTCGTACATTATGGAATATCATTCATCAATTTAATTCCTCTAATGGAGTATCTTTCCTCTTGTCTTTTCAAAGATAGCACCAGTAACTGCGAATCGAGACTAGGGGATGACTCCAATATCACTCTGATACTCGTTTCAGTATTTGCAGATATAAATCGCAAGAGTGGGTGGGTTTCTACTTTCTTTATTATATGATTTGGCAGCACGAGCCTTTTGATAAAGGGAAGGATTGATCGTATCCAACATGCCTGTATTAATTAGCTCGAAGACTCATCGGTTTGGATCTTGCAAAATACAGACCCAGCCTCCCTCCACTCCACTCCACTCCACTCCACTCCACAGCAGGTTTTTCAAGGGAGACCGGGAAAGGAAAGAAAAGGAAATGATGCAGAGGAGAGAACCTTGAATCTGAGAACGATTGGACCATTGACATGACCCACCCACATTCTCTGATCTTCTCTCGAGTTCCTTGTGCCAGAGAAAACGGTAATACAGGACACGACAGAAGCTTTGGATCCAATAAAGGTATCTGTGTTGTATCATATGACAATGATTCAAATTCAAATTCCCCACCAGATAATAATGGCTATGGCTCCGGCTATGGTCATTCACAGATCTTTCCAGTGAAGAAGGGGAACCTGCTCACTTAATATACTTTTGATTCCCACTAGGATTTCCATTCTCTGATGTACCCTCCGGTTTGACGGTCGATTAAGATAAAAAAACAGATACACATCGGCCCCCCACCCCGAAAAAGAAAAATTGTAGAGAGAGGATGAATCGTGTCGAGTCCCCGGCGAGTACTGCAAATGATGGATGCCAATCTAGGAGGAGGCATGGCAAGGAAAAGGATAAGGAATCTCCATACAACTGATAATGTTTATCTATTCATCCGATTACAATATCCATCTCAGGCAGACGAGTGAAGTAGCGGATACTCTACATACAGAAATATTCCATACATGACAAGACACCCAACTAGGAGCTCGAACTAGTCAACAGTATCGTCTATTACTATCGAATATCTTGGATTGTATAATTGAATTGCCTCATTTCAAATCTGAACCGAGAAGTGAGGAAGAAGTCTTCTCAGGATTCCTTATCATCCTACCTGAAGAAGCCAGAGGAGAGACGCCGGCAGTCTGGAGCGAAGACGACGAAGAGGGACCAGGAGCAGATGCTGCGAACGTGGACAGTCCGCTAATGTTGCTGCTGATATTGATGCTGGTCCCACTAACAGACCCTTCAACGGCCGCCTTTGGTGCCGGCGGCTTCTCGATCTCAGCAATCCCTTCAAGCATCTGTACGACCTTCCCCATTGTCGGCCTGTGAGAGGGCTGCTCCTGTATGCACCAGAAACTCACCTGCACTGCTCTCAGCACCTGTGCCATGTCCACGTCGGGCTGCTCTCTCAGCCTCTTGTCCATTATAGCTTCTATATTGCCCTTCTCAAACTCTTCGTAGGCCCACACTGAGAATTTCTTCTGGTTGGTCTCGGGCGAAACGTCAAAGTTCCTCCTACCACTGACTATCTCCAGCAGAACCATCCCGTAGCTGTAAATGTCCGATTTCGAAGTTATCAGGAGATTTGCAAGCCACTCGGGTGCCAAATATCCTCTGGTCCCCCTGACACTCTTTAACGTCCGGTATCTGTGGTCCTTTGGGTTGATGAGCTTTGCAAGTCCAAAGTCCGACACTTTGGCATTGAAATTATCGTCCAAGAGGATGTTTTCCGGCTTTATGTCACAGTGGACTATGCAATCTCTGCACTCCTCGTGAAGGTACGTGATCCCTCTAGCAGTCCCGAGGGCGATACTGAACCGTTTCTCCCAATTCAAGAACTTCCCTGAGACGTCTTCGCCGGTGAAGAGGAAGTTATCTAGCGAACCATTCTTCATGAATTCATAGACCAAAAGGCGGTGCCTTCCTTCAGAGCAAAATCCAATAAGTCTCACGAGGTTCAAATGGTGGGTACTGCTTATGGTCGCGACCTCCATTCTAAACTGCCTCTCCCCCTGCTCGATCCCCTCCAACTGTTTCACTGCAATGATCGTCCTATTGGCGAGAACCCCTCTGTAAACTGCCCCAAAGCCTCCGGCTCCAAGCTTCTCCTTGAAGCCCTTTGTCGACCGCTGGAGCTCCTTGTAAGTGAACTGGACTGGGGCCCCAGAGGCATACTCGAGAAGGGCGTACTGGGAGGAGAACCCTCCAAACCTCGGACTATTTCTAAAGCACCAATACCAGAGGCTGCCCTCCACAAGGATGAGACCGAGAAGCGTAGCCAAGACAACCACGGCGACCAGCCAAGCATGTAATCTTCTACCCTTGCCCTGAGCACCCTCCGGGGATGATGGGTTTGGGACCACGGGCCCGCAAACTTTGACATAGGACGTGCTAGGTAGAGCGGGATTCTGATACCCACTAACAAATTCAGGGGTCTTCAAGTAGCACATGCCCGACCCGTCGGACAGAGAAGTCGAAGCAATGCAAGAGCTGCTCACGAGACAATTCAAGCGGCATGCCGAGATACCGATGGAGAAAACCTCGGACGAGAGCTCGGGGGGGTATGTAAGGAACAAGGCATGGTCCAACTCCAGCATGGTAGTACTCCCAGGGCAGTCCTGGATCTCCACGGTCCTCTTGCATCCCTTTCTGCTGTCAGTCGGGTCGATCAACTCGAAGTTCTGGCTGGGGCAGCCGCAGATAGGGTTGGAGTCATTGTAACTGCAGATACCAAGATTGCCGCAGTAGCCGAAGACCCTGCACTGATCAAGAACAGCAGCCCACCTCATGTTGGTGGTACCACTACCCAGGGCCGAGCTATATATCCTGAGGTTCCCATCAGGGTCCAACCTCAAGAACCTAAGGATATCACTCCCCTCCGCGTAGTCACTGCTGTAAAACAGAATAGCATCGCTGCTCAAGGAGGGGTCGGATATGGATAGAATCCCAGTCTGCCGAATGTTGAGGGTCGGGGAGGTGAGATTCGCCTCGACCGAAGAATTCAAACCCTGAGTCCAGTACACGACGCTGCTGCTGCCGTTGGCGACCCAGGTGAGAGTCAAGTTGCCAGAACGCTGGAGAGCGAAGGAGTAAGAGCCGCTAGTGAGGAACAAACCGGGGGTGAAGTTCTGGGAGGGGAGAATGGTGTCGGTGGGGTGGTCGAAGGAGGACCAGAGAGCGGTGCCGGTGGCGTTCCGGAGGACGAGGTTGCCGGAGTCTTCGAGGGAGGCGGAGGAGACGCCCTTGGAGGAAGTGTTGGAGGACCAGACGGTGGAGCCGTTGCCGTGGGAAAGGACGAGGTTGCCGGTGGGGAGGAGACGGAGGGAACCGGAGAGGTCAACGGAGAAGGGGGTTGACCAGACGAGGACGGAGCCGCCGGAGTAGGTGATGGCGGCTACGAAGGAGGAGGAGGAGGAGGAGGAGGAGGAAGGAGCAGGGAGGAAGCCGAGGGAGAAGGTGTTGTTGGGGGAAGACCAGGTTTGGTTTGGGGAGGAAGCATAGAGAGTGGAGTCGAGAGGGATTTCAGCTGCTGATGATGAAATTGAAGAGAGTTGTTGTTGGATGAGCAACAAGAAGGAGAAGGAGAAGGAGAAGGAGAAGGAGAAGGAGAAGAGGGGGGGGAGGATGCCCATTTGGCTTTGGGGGATCATCGCAGCGGCCATGGTTTTTATTTAGATTTAAGATTAGAAAATAGAAGAAGCAGAAACCTTCTTCTGAGCTCAGATCTCAGAGGTGGTGGTTCTTCTTCTTCTTGTTGATATCGATCCACATATCCATGGAAGGAGGAGGAGGAGGATAGATTATTATTATTATTTTTTTTAAAAAAAAAGCGTGTGAAGAAGAAGAAGAAGAAGAAGAAGAAGAAGAAAACGGTGAAGCTTTGACAAATCAATGAATTGGAATTGGAATTGGAATTGGTCGGGTCAGTAAAAGTCAAGTCAGTCGGGCAAATGAGGAAACAGAGAATCCTCTCTCTCTCTCTCTCACACACACACACACATTAGTGGTGATTTCCTTCATTCATCAAAATTTCCGAAAATTATGGTCTTTGAGTCCAATACATATCGTCACATAAAATACATTCAGACAAGTAAAAAGAATACAATAATAATAATAATAATCATCATCATCATATAAAAAAAAAAAAAAGAGTTCTGCCGTACCTTTTGTCGCCTCAGATTATTTACTTACTTAAATTAAGGAGGAGCAATTTAATGTGACCTCTCACATCACAATCCAAAATTTAAAAAAAGAGAGAGAAAAAAAAGAGAAAAAAGACTGGACTGGGCTGCGACTGAGACTGAGACTGAGACTTGGAAGCGGTCCAAATTTTATTGCGAATTATATTTTGTTGTTTGTTTTTGGGTTTTACATTTTTCTTCAAAGAAATAGAATAATGGAAGACTCTAATAAAGGGGAACAGAAGAGTATTCTTCACTTAACTTGCGTTTAATTTGTCAAACGCGATACCGTAATTACTTTTCCAAGGCCGCGCGCTCCACCTGATTTGACAAATGAAATATGAAATGGGACAAAGAAAATCATATTAATATATATATATATATATAGACATACCCGGATATATTGATAGACAGATCAGCCCTCCGAAGACTTCCTCCAAATATTTGGGCATCGAAAAGGATACGTTGTTTCAACTTTCTTCGTAGCATAAAAAAAAAGCTCGGGAAAATGGAGATAGAAGTTTGCCATGAATTAATAGACGGACCAAGATTATTGGTCATAGGAATGCTCGTTATAATTATGATTGCCATTACTCGATGTGATTTATGCATCTACTTTCCTTTGTAGGTAACTTGGCTGAGCGAACTAATATTTTCCATTCTTATAATTTCAGCTCGAGTATTTTTCTCTTGTATCCGTTTCTGCAGTGAACTAATGTATTCCTTTAAATATCAATAAAAAGATCCTCAATATCGCTTGGGAGCAAAAAATAAAAAAAAAAAAGAAAAGAAAAAGGCCGGGTAAAAGAAAATAATAATAATAATAATACATTACCAAAGGAAAAAGTAGTATCTTCTATCGTCTATTAGCGCGTGTAATTCTCACTTATGGTTTGACAGATGATCGAGTTATCCATCATGATATCTTCTCAGAAGCAGCTGCTCATCAGCATCATCATCTCTGGGTACAATGAACTACGGGAAGATGGATGGACTGGAGAGGGTGTCCTGCTCTGCTGTGGCTGTGGCTGTGGCTGTGGCTGTGGCTGTGGCCAGCTTTTGATTCCGATGATTAGTATTATGATGATAGCATAGCATGGGGCTCAACTACAGATCCCTCCAGTAAAACGAATTTTTCTAATTCACTCCAAACTCTTTTAACTTTACAACCCGAAACAACAAAAACACACCCGAGGTGAACAATCTCCTTCAATCACCTCCTGAATTAACCTCAAAACACACTGTATCATGAGCAAAGACAGCACAAAACCTCTCTCTGCCTGGAAATTAATACATACAACCAACCCCTTTCTAAGTCAACTTCCTCCACAGAGATGATTTAGCAGCAGCCAAGGACTTCACTCTTGGAAAGACGAAACCTGCCTTCGGGGGATTCCCGTCAACCAGCGAATTCTCATATATCTCCTTGCACTCTTGAACAACCTGTTTTTGAGCAAATAATCAATCGGTTGCTCCCTGATTACCAAGCTTCCCTTTAACGCCCAACTCTTTTAAGGTTAACGGATATGAATCACACAACCAATCACAGAAATTATCCAGTGTTTCTTAAAATGCTTCATGTGACTTTTCACATGACATTTTCGCAGAATCAGCAATTTTGTCTCGAGAGCTGACGAGCTATAAGCTTTCATCTTTGCCACCGCCGACAAATTATATAGAAGAAAATGAGCTAGATTTACCTCCTTAGCGTCCTTCCTCGGTATGCCTTCCCTTAGCCCGACAAGCTTCTCCACGACTTCAGGCTGCAATCATAAAGTATAATCTTAATATTAAAACCCGCAACAAGTTCAACAGTGAACCTCAGCAAAATCCACTAATAAGTTCCAAAGACATGGAAAACCAAAACGGGGGAGCATCTGCAGCATTTGGAAATTTTGTCTCTGCACATTGAACTTATGAAGCATCAACTTCTCTTAAATTATTTACCGGACAGTCAGGCTGATGCTCCAGGATATTAGTGTAGATGAGAGTAAAAGTATCCAGGCTTTCAGCGGAAGCAAGTTCCCTCAAGTCGCTTAATATCCTGATTCTGTTTTCAACTTTCTGCAGGCACAAGTTAAACAAAGATCAGACATACCCATAGAATATTGAAGCAAAACTGAGCGGGGAAAATTAATGACTCAATTTAAAAGCAAACCTGGAACACCGAAACACTTACCGAAACACTTATGTACTCCCTAAAGAAGTCCATAAGAACCTCCTCATCAAGCCGCATCCGCTCAATGGTTTCTTCCTTGATGTGGTTCCTCTACAATCAACAACAAATCAAAAACCCACATAACTATGGGAGAAATACAACTCGGTGAAAGGCACAGCCAATAGCTCCCACTTCACGCAAAAATAATTGCAGTCAGAAGGACAATTTTTAGGCATAACCCCTCCCATGATTTTCATATACCAGACTCAACATGACTGCTCTATAATAACTCATGCATGGCTCCTATTCAACTTGAAGAGACAAAATTAAATGCTTCTGATTAAAAACCTGAGATAAGAGATGGTCGACATAGACGATGACAGTTTCCTCCAGGCAAGCTTCAACAAATCTCCTAAATGATCGTTCTTCTATGTACCTTCACAAGAAACAATAAGATGAGAAATAAAGAGCTCAGTTTTCGGATTCGGGCCAATCGCATATGAAATCATGTTCTTTACAATGACAAAGGTTGCTTGCGCAAAGTGATATCTCGTGTGTCAAGTTCAAAGCAAGAAACTTACATCTTGACATCCGTAAAATAATCCCCAAATGTTGCAACGAGGTACTCTGTAACCTGTCCCTCACTCCATTCTGGAGCAAGAGTCAGAGGACCAGAAAACCGTTAAATCCACAAGATTATGGCAAAAATTGAAGTATCTGATGCCACTAGAAACAAGAAAGTCAACGGTTTATTATAGGTCATTCGTGATGATTTATTTAGCTTCTGAATTGGTGCTGCTGGAATCATGTAGGGAAACCAAAGGAAGTGAAAAAACAATTGCAAGAAGAAATTTCATTGAGGAAAAGCAGGCTGTTTGTCATAAAATTAAAGAGCGTTTACTACAAGTCATCCTATACAAGGAGAAGAAATATTTTTAATTCATGGACATGGTAAAGGAGATCACCTTTCTGATAAAGCTTGACAAGTAACTCCTGCACCCCAGGATCTTCAAAGATAACACTGACAGTTTGATGCACAGCTTCCTGCCAATAACAAGTTCAGATATGAATTGGAAACCTTACTGCGAGAGATGTCTAGAGAGATGGGTGATACATAATAAAAGGCAACTAACAGCAACGGCACACATATGGCATAAAAAAAGAATAAAATATCTTTAACACTCAGAATATGCTAAATTGTAAATAAAAGGCAAAAGTAAAATGGAAGGACAGTATATAATCACCAAATTTTGTAAGCATGGGGGAAATATCCCCAACCAAAGAAGCAACATACCTTAGCAACCTCCAGGAAACCTTTGCATGTGTCTTCAAAATTGACCTGTTTGAAATTGAAAGAAAAGAATTGCAAGGATAGACCCTCTCTGTTAGAAACACAGAAGTTTCTGCAATGTTGAAAGGGAGGGGATGGGGGATTGGGTAACCCCCTTCCCTCAAATAAAAAATGCAAACTGCAATGAATTTCTTGAACTGCTATTACTATTATTACTACTACTACTACTACTGACCCAAAAGCTTCAGACCACAATCTGTCACTGACAAATATGAGCTCTTAAAGAAGAGTTTCAGAACACAATTAATAACCCAAAAGCTTGTCTTGGAATTAACCGGTTCTAGAACCTCTTACTAACACGTATCTCCTCATTTATACGTTTGCAACAGCCCCAGAAAGGTACAGCAGCATTTTCCTTATCCTTATCAATTACTAACATCATAAACAGAGAACTGATATAAACATGGAAAGGTGGAATAACCTGCTCAGCATAATTTTGTGGAAGCGCTTCCAAAGTGCTGGTGCTTAGCTCCATTGCAAGGTCGTAGCAGCGCAAGTTATTATTTATCTGTTTGTGGAAGTAGATAGATCAGTTTTATTTTGCCTTAAAGCTACTGCCATGCAGCAAGAGGTATAGCACATCATGGCTAGAAAGTCAAACCATTGCACATATAGACTCCAGGCCAATATCAGAAGCCGGTTCTTCAAGTCTTTGCCTTTCAGCAGCTTGGAAATCAATCATAACCTGTCATAGCAAAAAAGATAATATAAGTGAAATCTCCGAAACAGCACTAACAAAAAGTGAAAAGAAAAAAGGCAATGACCTATTAAACAGCAATAAATAGCTCTTTGCAAGTCAACAAAATGAGGAACCTATAAAGAAAGTCAACAGAATGAGGAAACAGTTCACAAAACTTGCCTGAATAACTGCTAAGGCAATTCTGTATAGCATCACATCCGTACTGTTGTCCCGGACAATTTGAACTTGCTCTCCAAGAATCCTGAATAAATCAACAGCAGCTGGGGTGTATAATTTTCCATCCTCTGTTTTCTTTGGTGGCTGCACTTTGTCAGCCTCGAGGATATTCAAGTACCATTTCTAGTAACAAAAAAGAGTGAATAAGTTGGAAAAGACAATTAAGATAACAAAAAATGCAACAGTCCCATATATACTAGATAATTAGACAACACTGCTAATTACCCGTGTAGTAGCCTGCATTCTCTCAACATAGGAATTCATGAGGGGATCCATGGCACCACTTTCAGAACAAACTTGAGCCAGGGACTCATCAACCCCGAGCCCAATCAGATTTTCTTGATACTCAACTACCCAACCAGTCACCTGTACATACAAAGCAAGCATCAAAATTCAATAGAAAAGGAGAATGTGAGGTTGATTCAGCATGACATGAGTTTTAAATGAAAGGATGCCAAAGCCAGCAAATTAACTGCTTGGCTGGGAGATATTTCATGGGCATAGGTTGCTGACAAAAGTGAGCAAAGTATTGCCACTATTTAAAAGTGCCAGAACTCCAAAATTAAAGTGACATGGTGTACATTATATATTTAAAATAAAATAAAAAACTAGTATTCATCGGAGCACTTTGCAAGATTTTATTGTTGGGGTGGGGGTGTACATTACAGGTTATGTTCAAGATTCATCAGTAGAACTACAATTCTGCTACACTTTGTTGCCCTCGCAAATAGTGAAAGTAGGCAAGGCCTGTGCATTATGCATAAATGACACCGTATTGTTTCACGAATGTCAGTCCCTTGTGGAAATTAAAATGATGGAAATATTTTTTAAAAAAAAGACCAGCTAGTTTTACAGGAATATAAAACAGAAAGCATAATTTAATGCAAATTCTGACATGTGGTAAAACCAAAACAAACAATTTGGCGATCTTTCCAAAAAAGTAATGTTAGATAAAAGCATCTATCTTTCATTATATGGAATGGAATATATTAATTCTAGTAATCCTAATCGTCCAGTTGAAAAAGTAAGGAAACAAAAGGAAAAATCAATGGGAAGACAAATTCTATTTATAGCAGTCTTGGATATCACTGATGCTTATTGTTAAATTAGAGGAAATTGACAAGAACATTGACTAATGGAATATTCTATAGCAATAGTGACATACAAGATTAATATATATTCCTTATTACTACTAAAATGAAAAAAGAAAACAAAAACTCAGGGAAAGCGAAATCCCCGACATAATGCAAAAATTAATATATGGACTATCTGTTCATCAAAAGGTTATTCAACCGACCTCAGCATGCCTATTCTTTCACAAACACAATATAATAGACTGAAAAAGTTAATCACTCTCAAAAGAATTAAGCTGGAGAACTTGGCAGCTAAGTCATCTTCAAACAAGTAAAGCAGAAGCCTCTCGAGAATGCACAACTGAAAAGTATGAAGCAAATTTGAATCAAACTAGATAAACATGCATGAAAATGATTAGATCAATGAGTTACCTTTAAAATCTCTATATTTGTGAGGTCATTTGCTCTATCGCTGAGTAATCTAAGCATCTGAATAAAACGCTCAGTATACAAATTAACCATGAGCTGGAATATTTCATATCTGCCAAGAGAATCGATGCAAAAAATAATAAAAAGTCAAATAATCTTAATAAGTCAATAAACTGCACATCCATGAACAAAAAGTATAGTATATAAGCACAATTCAGCTGAATTCTCTACAAGGCAGATACTTTTTCAATTTCAAGATGTGAAGAAGATATACACCATAATTTGAATTCTGATTCAATTTAGACCGGTTGGAATAGAAACCTCATTTTTTAGGAGAGCATAATAAAGTGACCAAAAAGCAAATTTGATATGGGTTATATCGGTTTCAGCTGACAGGTTCATATGTAAAGAAAGTAAAAGTTGCTGGCTCAAGAAGTCCTTTGGGAAGAACATACATTAGGCAAATATATCAGAATTTGTTGCAGAGACAGACCTTGGGGGAAAACAGGGAGCTACATAGTCGTATATATCTCCAAGCTCATCTCCAATCTAAACATGAAGAAATAGGGAAAACAGAATAACAAGAATCAAAGTTAAGAGCCTACCTTATTAAAATTGGAATATATACACAGTCTTCACTGTATAATCAAGCCTAGAGGAGCTTATTCGTAAAAAAAAAAAAAAAGGGCCTAGAGGAGCTTAACAAGACCTTATGCACAGGGTGAAGATAAGAAACAGTCATTTAAATGTAATTGTCAGCAAGAACAATGAGCCAGTACTACTTTATTACTGATGCATCATCCCACATAAAGCAACTACATACAGAAAAAAAAAATTGAAAGAGGTAACTCCATTTAACATAATAGCTGCTAATTCTGGAAAAGTAAATAGTTATCGATCCATTCCATAATAGGCATTAGGCTTATAAAAGTTCAACAGATAACTAAGTGTACCATGCGAGCTTCCTCCAATGCTGCTTTCAAGTCCTCGAACACAAGCTGATGAAAATTTCAAATACATGTCAAAAGGGAACAATATGAATATATTTGTAAATAATTGCGTATAGGTGTTTCCATTAAGTACCACTGTTAAAAGCTTGTTGAATCGTGCTTCAACAGTTTTACTGATCTGCTCATAGCATTTATCCTTGTAGCCTTTACCCTGAACCTTCAACTTCTGCTGTGTCAGATTTCTGGAGGATGCTGTTGCATTTGTTTTCCTGCAAGCAATTATACGCAATTTATCTAAGGTCAAGTTATGTGGAGAAACATAATTACTTCGAATAAAATCAAAGATCTGTTCATATCGTTACTTGGCAGTTCTACGGGGATTTGCAACAGTTGCCATTGCGCCGCCGCCTTCTGCCTCAGCAGCTTCTTCAGCGAGCTGCTGATCAAGTATCTCCTGCATTTCAACAACCCTACAAAAAAGTACCTGCCCTTAAGAAAGATAAGTAATTTATACCTAGAGAAAAGATTAACCAATGACCAGCAAAGTAACAGATTAATTCAATAAAAAAGAAATGCTTGCAGAAATCACTAAATCATGTTCGATACTAGATTCTGCTTTGTAAATGCAACTAAACTTGAGCAGGCCTACAGGTAAATCCAATTATTGCATAAGATGATTTAAGTTGCATCTCACACCACTATCTGTCTCTGAAACCATTAATATCCTTCCATTTGATAATTTCCTCACTCTTTCATACATGTTCAGTATAAATAGCTGGCAAGCACACTAATATGCTGACACTCTTAATATCTTTGTCCAAACACTAACTAATCGATTTCCCAGAAAAAAACCATTGAAGAATTTGCAATACAAAGCGGTTGGGAGAAATGATAATTAAGGTATTAAGTAAGAAAAACCATGAATACAGGAAAGTTCATTACTAAGTGAATCATTAATCTACCTTAAAGCACGAACCAGAGTTTGTGGGCTGCAAAACAGAACAGATAAACTTATGGTCAGCTTATTAAAAAAAAAGTACATATATATACGCGCGCGCGCGCGCACACAAAAACATATATATCTATATTTTAAGTACTGTATATGCATCTTATGTACTCAACAATGTACTGGTAGAGCCAGAAATTTGCAATCAAGAAAGAAAAAACACAGCTGGTGCCGGTATAAACTATAAAGAGAGTAAGAGCGTAACTGTAAATGTTTATCCATGCAAGGAATGTATAACTGAACCTAGCTCTGGTTGTTGGCACGAAAAATTATCTCTGTTGCCGCAAGTATCTTTATTGCTTGATCTTTGGCCATTCAGAGTAATGGAGAAAGCATGTTATGAATTCTCTTCTTTTTCCAAAAAATGGACTGAGGGATGATATTGGACCTTGTGTCTCTCTGACAATTAATCTAGTTTCCCACCTGCAGCACCCCGATTCCAGAAATTTGTTTGTTTTGTTTCAGTTTCCAGTAAAGGCAACAGGTATCATGCCTCTACATCTCAATAAATGTGAAAAGTATTTTCGTTTCTTCAGTTATCCTCAATGTGTAAGAGTCAATGCAGAAATCGAGAGAAAAAAACTAATAACCTATGATCCCAATCCTCAATAAGAGCTATTTTCCACAGCAAAAGATTTGTCAAGTAGTAATTCTCAAGACATCCATTTAAAACGTTTACTGTAAGTGTCACCATTTACATGTATTTAACTGCCGAATAAATCTCAAAATCACAAAGCATATATAACACAAAGGAACGTGTCATTCCCACATATCTCGACACCAATGAACAAATTTCTCACCTCTCCTTTGCAAGCTTGTAGAAGTTGCCAATGTGTGCCCATAATGTCTTTTCAAATGTCTCCCATGTACGATCTACATCTTCAAAATATTCTCTGGAATTCCACATGGAACAGTAAACATATCTTCCATATTTTCTTAAAGTATGAAATGTTAACAAAAGCACCTTACTCATCGAAGGTCAATGAGATGCTAGCTGGAAACTTGTTTGAAGTTTCAATATTCAGACATGAAAAAATGGCTGTGCTTGACCTTTATATCACTATTGATATAAATAAAGAATGATACTTTGTACAACTATCAAAATATCCAGTGACAACTCTCCGGCAACCCATCATCACAAGCATGGGTTGTAGCAATCTCAGAGGGAAATAGACATCGCTAGAGAGATTCCATGATAAGCCTGTTGGATCTAGATGCCAAGTAAAACATCAATGCTAGCAAAATTATCAGCCAACCGAAGAATTTCATATTGGGGATGTTCCACCATTTAATGAAAGTGAATATCTAATGTAAACCACAAGACCATGCTTCCAACTGGATGAGCATATAAAAAAATAAAAATAAAAGGAGAAGAAGAAGAAGAAGAAGAAGAGGAGAGGAATCTCAACCTTAACCGGCCAACCTCTTCCTTATGTGATGCTGCAGCTGCTAGCGCAAACCGTCGCTTGCCATCCAGAGCAGTCAACCTCTAAGAAAAGATAATAGAAGTAATTACTCTCACTTATGCATTGGAACATTCAATTAGAAATCTCATTTAAGAAAAATCTTAGGCTTTACTTCGTAAGTATTTATGAGTTCTTTATCATCACTCAAGGAATCCCGTGCCTCAGCTGCTTCAACTGATATAGACATCATGCCATCAATATCCTATCAAGGGCAGAAATGATTAGCAAAGCAACCGCTATCCAGAAAAGAGAAGATTGCGCAGCTATTCGTCATGCTTAGCGTGATACATTATACCAATACAGAGGAATATTTAACAGGCAGTGCAAAACCTTGGTATAATAATCATAACAGTAACCCTAATAGAACACTCGAGGTCCAGCTCAACCTCGGAATGTTTAGGAAGAGTATAGTAGGGCTTACACTCATCCTGGGACCAGACCAATTTGAATTATGAGACTCAACCTCAATCTGGCTGTTTGGGAGAGCTCAGCTTATTCTAGCCCAAGTTGGATGAGGCAATACAAATTGCATTTCATGGAATAGCAAAACTTCAAGAAATTGACAAGAGAATACAGATACGTGTTCCTTGAGAGAAAAGAACAAAACTTGATGTGCAGTTCAGATGACTACGACTTATGCCACCAAGGTCTAGAAGCCCACCTTAAGAGTCGTATTCAAGTTATTCCTTGCATTGCTGAGGAGCTTTATCTGGTCATGATTCTCAATCAAATTTTGGCACTCAGTACACAACCTGATACAACAGGCATATAAGCAGACAAAGGAGATTACACTCATTTTCTCTCTTTACAAGTGCATATAAAAACGAGAGGGGGATAGAAAAGGAGAAAGAAGAGCAGCAATTGCCCTATAAAGATTGTACTTTTCAATGGAAAGGAAGTTCTCCCTCAGCTGATTTATCGATTTCTGCGACAAGTTTAGCGAATCAAGCCCGGCCTGTGCCTGCTCAACCTGCAGGACAGTCATGATACAGCTTAATTAATAAAGTGGAGTGTAGTTCTTCCATGAATTTGTGAGGAAATGATTCGCCGGTATATACAAAGAAAACGAATTCGGGAAGAACGCACCTGCTCAGCAACCATTGTACTGAGTTGTGCATCGTTTGCCTGGCAGTTGACCGTGCAAGACAACGCATCATCAGCCACCAACATATGAATAATAAATAAATAAATAAAAGAGGATTTCACACAAACACCATAGAGATTCTTCAAGTATCCATTTTAGCTCCCTAAATGATCAAACAACTAGGTCCCAGACCAACCAAAAGGCATAAAATTTATGATTTCGAGCTAATATCCAGGCTCAATTCAATCAAAGAACCAAAAGAATAACTACAGGGAAATTGGGAGTAAGAGCAGAAACCTGTTGGCGAGCGATGTAATCGGATTTGATGGAGGAGATTGACTGCAAGAGCTCGGGAAGCGGCAAGAGCTTTGCGACCTCACGGACCGCAGACTCCTTAGCTTCTACGCCCAGATCCTCAACCATCATCTTGTATCTCTGTGTCAAATAGTGTCCACGGCACCAACGTCGAAGCAACAATCACAGCTGCGGCTAGAAAGCTATATTTTTCACAAGCCAATTGCGTAGACGAAGAAAGTTGACAGGACAGAAGCGACAGAGCTGAGGGAGGAGGAAGAAGAAGAAGAGGAAGCTTGACGATGGATCTCTATTTTCGTCATCCTCAAGCTTTTCGGTTCTCCCCCCCTCTCCTTCTCTCTCTCTTCCAATGTAAGTTGGCCGAACCATTCCTCCGACTGCGTCCCGGGGGCAATCATGTAATTTCCATATGGTGTTCGGCAGGTACGTCGGAGGATCAGTATTTTCTGAGAGAGCGAAAGTTTATGAGTAACCTAGCAAAATTGGTCCCTAAATATACACAAATTGCATCGACCGGATTCTTGGACGAAATCTGCATCAAATTGGTCAAACTGGTCCCTTAAAACATCAAACTGATCCCCTATAACATCAAATTAGTCCATCGTAACATCAATTCAATCTTCATAACATCAATCGAATCCCTCACTTATTTCAATTTGGTCCCTCCGTCAAATGTTGTTAGAGTTAATGGAGAATCAAGATAACATCACATAGTCTTTTGACTCCTTCCCCCATTCTTTCCAAATTTCTTCTTTTTTTTCTATTATTTTCTCTCTCCTTTTTCTTCTTCGTGTTCCTCTCTCTCTATCTCCTTTGCAACTCGTCCTCTCCGACGACCTCTCCTCCTCCAGCTATCCTTACCTTTAATGACCCACCTTCTCCTCCAACCTCACCATAAGGTAGTAGCCCATGAGCAACTGCAGCTACCAATTCATTTAAAGGAGAAGGAGAAAGCAAGAAGAAAGAGAGAGCTTTAAGCTCAAATAGATCAAGCAGATTGAGGAAGAAAGCTAAGAGGGAGGGAGAATGAGGATGGCGATTCGATTCGATTACTTGGTATAACAGAAACGTGAAATGCCCCCGAAGTCAAAGAATCCGAGAAACCCGTCATCGAACCAAATTAAGGAATGGGGGAACATTCGATTGATGAAGAATTATGAGAGAGAGAGAGAGAGATGGAGGACACTGAGAGAGGAGGAAGGAAAGAAAATGATAAAGTCAGAAGCTATTCAAAATTTTTTTTTTATGGTGTGAGGTGATGTGAATGTGATGATGGGTTCCGATCCTTCCCTGCTAGTCTCGGGTTGTTGTTTGTTTATATTTTTTTCCCCAATTTCTGCCTGGAGTATTAATTGCAACTCATCCTCTCCAATAACCTCTTCCCTCCGGCTATCCTCACCTCCGATGACCCACCTTCTCCTCCGACCTCATCAAAGGGTAGAGTAGCCAATGAGCAACCCCAACTACTGATTCATCTGAAATAGAAAGATAAAGCACAAAGAAAGGGAGAAATAGTGTGATACAAGAGGAGAGGTCGAGGTGGCATAGCGTCGCGGTGTAGCTACCAATTGCCACCATTCATGCCTGTGTCGTTTGACTGCAGTCTTCTCACGAAGAGATGATTGCAGAGGAGATGATTGTTTTATGTTTTCCCTTTTATATAATTCAAATTTTTATATTTAATATTTTTAATTTTAAAGAAGAATTTCAATTAAAAAAAGGTACGGAATGACGAAATTGATAACTGTTAACGGAATTATTCCGTAAGGACCATTCCAATGTTATTATATGTTAGTTAAGGAATGGTATGGGTACTAAATTTATGTTATTGAGGACTAATTTGATGTTATGATGACCAATTTGACGTTATAAAGGATCAATTTGACGTTATAAGGGGTCAAATTGATGTATTAGGGACCAACTTGATGCAGATTTCGTCCAAGGGATACGATTTATGCAAATTGACTATCTCAGGGACCAATTTGCTAGTTTACTCAAAGTTTATTTCTACAGCACTGGTATTTCCTTCGATTCGGAGGCTCCGAATGAGACAAAGGGGCAAGCTTGTAGTTAAGTGCAAGATGGACTGCCCCTTTTTTATTGTTTCTCATCTGTAGGAATCGGGGGATTTCTTTTTCGGAGGAAATAATATTTTCCATATTTTTAGCCCGAGTAATGCTAGCGCTGCCGAATTCGGAACAGCCGAATAGACACAAAGGGGCACTCTTGTAAATAAATCAGAGAGCAGGGGCTTTTTATTAGACAAAAAAAATATATCCGTTGAGTGTTACTAATTTCATTTTGAACAAGTAACAACTAATTAGAATGTTTATAAGTAAAAATCTGTGTATCCGATGTAAGGTCAATTTTTCACTTTCAAAGATTCTGATTACCAAATATTTTCTCATTAGATAGAGCGGAAAGCAAAAGAGAAAAAGTATTTTCTCTTTTTAGTACATTACATTTGGATAGTTTTCTATTTTAATTTATCTCTTTTTTTTTCTTTTATTTATTTCTATCAAATAATTTTGTTTATTTTCCTGTTAGAGTCGTTTTCTTTTCCTAGGTCGTTTTTATTATATTTAATTGTTTTTCTGATTCAATTCTTTTATTCGATTTACTATTAGAGTATAGTCAATTTAATCCCAAATTTAATTGCCCTTTTGATTTTATCCTAATTCTATTTTTATTCAGATTTTTCCTTAACACATTATATTTGTCATATTTTTCTTCTTTAGTTTTTCAATTACAAATGCTTCAATGATGGTTTATGAAATAAAGAGATTATTTATTAAAAAATAAAACTATTAATTTAAAAAGAAAGATAATGGAAGGCAGAGGGGAAGAAACATTGTTATCAGAAGCGGAGTGGAACTGATGCCCTATCCATCTGGTTCTTCTTATTGGACCCAAATGCATACTTGAACCCACAGATCCATTAGACCGAACAGTTTCTTATTGAAACTGGATAGTTTTAAATTGGAGAAATTGTGATCCCATTTGTAATTGCTTTTTCGATTTTATCCTAGCTAGGGTGCAACACTACGCGATACCGTAGATTCGAAAAATTTATCATCAATTTTTTGTTTATCATAGTAGTTCGTGTAATGATTAATATTGAATAAAACTGAAATTAATAATAAATCTAATTATGTGTAAAAATTATAAATTCTTGTTTGATAATAAACGACCCATTTTTTTTAAATATTATACTAATTAATATATCACATGGTATAAAAGCTAACAAGCCTCCTCACTAATTTTCAATTGAATTTCAATTATTTTTAATAAAAAATTATGATCACAATATAACAAGCCTTCGGAGTCCAATAATTCAAGTAGATGAACTTTACTTGCAATAGGGTTTCGAAACTCTTTAGAAGCATCTCGCAGTACAACCAAATCAACGTCCAAGTGAGAAGTAGTCTTAGTCAACATGCTACGTAACCTTGTATTTGCTGGAAAAATAAGGAAGTTATTTGTAACGGCACAAATAAAAAGAGACTATTTTAATTCGTGATAAGTTGAAATAGTCGTTTTGCTAATATGGATGGTTTTAGATAAATTGACACATATTTTCTTTAAATAAGGTCTCGAGTGACCATCTTGTGATTGGAGAAAATCCACGATCTCGAGAAAGTGTGTTATCATTTAGTGTACTGATCTCGCTAGATTAATTGAACACATTGGACTTCCAGATACGAGATGTTTTACACAAAAGATATACATATATATATGGTAAACTAAATAAAAAATGAAAAAAAAGCAAGGTTTCTAGTACGTATCTTGTGTCGGAGAAAATTCACGATTGAGAGAGCGCGTTATCCCTTAGTGTGCTGACCTCATTCAAACCTAGATTAATTGAATACGTTGAACTTCTAGATATTAGATTTTACACCGAAAAAGGATAATATATAAATTGAATAAAAATGAAAAGATATTATTATTATTATTATTATTATTATTATTATTTATTTTTTTAAGTTTAGGGTGAGTCCCCAGTGGGTGGGAAAACCCACTCGACTTGCCATAAGAGGAGGATGGACGAGTTTTATATAATTACTAAAATAATAATATAATTCTTTTTATTCATTTTGAGTCATTATATTTGCCTTATTTTTCTTCTTTAGTTTTTTAGTCATAAATACTATGATGATATTTTACGAAATAAATAATCATTTTCAAAAAATAGAACTCTTAATTAAAAAAGATATATATAGTAAATTAAATAAAAAATGAAAAAAATATTAATCTTTAATAAAAAAAGCAAGGTCTCTAGTACGTATATTGTGATTGGAGAGAATTCACGATTGAGATTGAGAGAGTGCGTTATCCCTTATGATCCGTTTGGTTTAATAATGATTTTTTAACTCTACTTCACTTAACTCCACTTATTTTCAATTCAACAACACAATTATTACTTTTCACTTTTTCTTCAATTTTTTAACTATTCAATCCAATTTTTAATATTGAATTATCTCAATTATTCATTCATTTTTTCACAATTCCATAATACAATCATTACTTTTTCTCAATTATTCATTATTTTTTATATATTTTTTCTCATAATTCAACAATACAATCATTATAACCCAATTAAAATCAAAACACAATCATTATAACTCAATTAAAATATAAGCTCAACTCTAAAATCAAATATGACATAATCCTTTCCTCGCAACCCCCATCACTTTTGCTTCTCTTGCCCCTCGTCATTCCCTCCCCATTTGATCCCTTTCGTGCACCATCCCCACTCAATCGCAAACCAATTGCGCCTGCCTCTGCTGATCACTTGCTTCACGAACATCCCTGGTGATGCAAATTCTACAAATCACATCCATCTCTCAATGGGTTATATAAGGATCTCCACAACATTCCCATTCATGAGCGGTGCGCTCCTGGCTCTTCCCTGTGACACCGTCCTGGTGGTTGACTTCTTGAACTCCCTTGAGGCTGGTGATATTTCCGAGGGCAGCCCGGCTTCTACATGCTCGACAAAATGCCTGAGACGAAGGTTTTTCTTCCTCGATGCGTATCCACGTTCATATATATAATGAATTACGCCAATTTGATTTGGTTTGTATTATAGATATGAGGGAGAGTCCAAAGTACGTATGGGTGGCCTACTACTATCTGGTGGGGCTGTTTTGCTGCATAATATCATTGACGACTACAGGAAAGAATACATGGACATTGGCTTGATAAACTCTCCAACTCAAGGCTGCATATGTTGAACATGTAAGTTTCACATACATGGATAGAGCTTCCCCGTTCTTTTTCTCAATAAAGAATCTGTGCTGAACAAAACGAGTAGGAAAAAGAACTGCCTTTTATAACCCCTCCATTGGTTTATTTATATCTAGGAGGGGCTAATTCCCGTTAGGACCTCAACATTCCATTGGTGTATATTCTACCGAGAATTTTTCAAGCAATTCATAAAATCAAGTATGTTTGAGAGATATAAGAGACAACTTGGATGTTGGTCGTACGTTTATTCTCATCAGTGTTCATTAAGGCACCATGTGGATGAAGGATGTGTTGTTATCCACTTTTTGGTTCGTACTCTGTCTTTTACTTTCTAAATTTTATTATCCTTTCCAGGTTATAAGACCGTTCATTTTGAGAAGAAAGAAAGATGAAGTCGAGAAGCACCTTCCTGGAAAATCTCAGGTGATACTGAAGCGTGACATATCATAATGGCTGAAAGTATATTATCAACAAGTTTCGGATGTAGACAGAGTCGAGCTTGATAATGGTATGTATGCAGATATTGCTCTGATAGGACATGTTCCCTTGTTTTTTTTGTTTTTTGTTTTCTTTGTGTCTCCAGTACAAGTCATTATAATCAAATTAAAGGGTGAAGGGACCACAGCTTAACATAATGTAATTTAATCACAACAAGTGCAATTCAACGTTTGCTGTCGTAACATTTCATGAAAATATTCGACCACAGATGAGAATTAAATGTTTGTGAATGTTATGTTGGTAGTTTTCTATTCCTCTTGGTCATTTTACACAATATGTAGCATTTTTAGATCTTGTATATGTCATGTATGACTTGTCAGACTTCTCAGACAACAACCAATGCATCTTTATGCGAAGGCTTTATTAGGCATCTTGAATCATTTTAAATTAAAAAATTGGTTTCAATTATATTTAACCCTGCAGAGAAAAGCCTTAGTTATTGTAGGTAAGTTCCTTCTGGAAGTTCTTTTTCAGCTAAATCGACATAATTGCAGGATCTGAAAAATCAAAGAGCCGGCAAAACTTGTCCATGCAACTCAGGAAGTGCTGTAACCATCCTTACCTCTTCCTGGGAGAGTACAACATGTGATGCAAGGATGAGATTGCGAGAGCGTCAGTTGAGCTGCTTCATTGCTTGGTCCCCAAGCTCTGCAGGGCTGGGCACATGGTCTTTCTATCCTGTCGGATGGGCCGTCTCATGGATGTTCTTGAAATTTATCTTCAGTTTCATGATTTCAAGTTTCTCAGACTTTATGGTTCATCGAAAACGGAGGAAAGAGGTCGCCTACAAAGTCTTTAATGCTCATGATTCACCTTACTTCATGTTTCTTCTGAGCACTCCCGCTGGAGGGTTTGAATCTGCAGACAGCAGAAACAGTAATAATTTTCAATAGTGATTGGAATCCTCAAATGGATCGGCATGGAGGACTTTAATTTTTGATAGTGATTGAGCATTTCTGCCCACTGCTTCTGGCAGAAGAAGGAAGTGAAAGTTTTTGTATTGGTTAACGTTAGTTCGATCGAATAGGTAATATTGGAGCGGATAAAGCAGAAGATGAATATTGATGCCAAGGTGATTCAAGCAGGACTCTTAAATATACTACTTCCACAGGGTTTTTTGCTACTTCATGTTAGCATCTTCCTGATGCATGTATTGGTTTGTCTGCATTATTATCTTGTGTCCTATTTGTCTTTTGCAACTTGGGACCGGAGAGAGATGTTAGAGAAGAGATAATGTTAGAGAAGATGGATGAAGAGAGAAGGAAGAAGGAGAACTACGTGGTCTGCCTTATGGAAGATCATGAAGTGCCTGAATGGGCTTATGCCACACCATATTCAAAGGAAGCCAAGTCGAAAGGTTTTGATATTAGCGAAATCACTGGAGAAGAAAAAGAAACGAGGTCGTTTATGCTGATGCACTGAGCGATCTATAGTGGATGAAAGCAGTAGAAAATGGGGAAGATTTCTCAAAGCTTTAGGTAAAAGGACAGAGAATGGATGCCCCTCTCTCGAAGAGAAATGAATTGGAAAGCAGCATAAACGTGGTATCAGAATTGGGGAATGAAAATGGCGAAGAAGAATCTAAGGTTGCAGGCAAGACTGGCAGCGAAACAGTTGGCAGCGGTTCCATGTAGGAACCAAGAATTGAAGTTAAAGGAGCGATACTGAAGTTCTCAGTTAAAGGATAAGAGGAAAGATCAGGTCCCTTCTGTGAGCAATGAGGTGGGTGGAGTTGGTTACGAGATTAGAACTTGAAGTCTCACCTTGATTGGATAATAGGTACAGCATTGCATGTTCTAAGATTAGCTATTATTCCACCGAAAAAAAAAATTCCACCAAAAAAAAAAAGATTAGCAATTAAGTGTTTGGAAGTTAGATTGTTCAAATTTGTGCATATTTATTTACATATTTCAATAAATAATCAACGGTTCATAAAGTTTGTAGAATAAAACAGTAGAAGGAAACTATGAGATTATGCTGCTTGTGGCAAGAGAGGCAGCTTCCATTATTGGTATCATCGGGGTCAAAAATTGCATTACTAATGCCAGTCTGTAGCAACAGAAAAAGTCACCCTTTATGATGCATAGGAAATTGAGAGAACCAATTCATTAAGTGATCCAACTCTGCTAACTAGATGAATTTCGAAGACTTTTATCGAGAAAGAAATAGTTTCGTGGACCAGTTAGAAGAAAAACTCTTTCGACTATTTCTAGGAGGTGATCAACAAGATGTTGGAAATGAATTATCACCAGATCCTCATGCTGCATTGGAAATGGATAGACTTGGAATTTGTTTGGTAGGCTCATACCTTGCTACATTTTTTGTACTTACACTATGCTTGTTTCATGCGTTTTCTCTTCCTACTATGATATTCCATCTAATTAAACCTATAATTTAATTTAATTGCACTTTTCACCCTTGATAATGTCTCTTATTTATTGATCATCCTAAAAAATTATGACTCAAACCATATTTCTATCTTCGTTATATATATCTATGTATCATACTGAGATTCTTATTTTTAAAGATGATTATATATATGGACAAATCATGAAAATGCAAACCACGTGCAATGCATGTGACCCCTCAACTAGTAAAAAGAGAGAAAGTCATGAATTAGAAGATAGAAATGGAAACAATTAGGTAATGGAAAAGTGTAGAATTTCTTTTGTAATTCATGTACAAATTTGAATAGTGAAAAAGAAAATTTTTCGTGCTTCTTTATTAGTTATTTAAGATTTTTCTTTCATTATTATAGGCCTTGAGCCACCTTTGTAACTTTGATTATGTATGAGTAAACATATTTTTTACATTTCTCAACTTTTTAGAAAATTTTCTAGGAAAAATGAAAAAATTTCCAAAAGTAAACATGCCCTCAATCTTTTTCCCCGGAAAAAATTCAATCTTTCACCAATGAGTTGAAATTCTAGAAGCTTTAATTCATTCCCCAAATAAAAATTCAGAGTTTTTAAATATTTTTATTTTTTCGTTTCTACTGTTTGGTTGATTTTTCAACCTGCACTTTAATTTTTTTTCAAATTCTTCTTTAGTTTATGTTTTTCCATTTTATGTTGTGTTATGTATGTTATTTATTTATTTAGATTCTATCTTTTACTTTTCTCTCATATGAATATTTTTTTATTATTTTTTGAAGATTTTAATATGTTATTTTATATTTGTTTTATAAACTTTCTGAATAGTCTTTAATATTTGATTTTTCTATGAAAATTTTGATAGTTGCGTTTTGTTTCTATGAATCTTTTATATTTTAATTTGTTACTTTTATGATTTTCTTAAAAGTTATTATGAATAAGTCTTTAATTTGTTATTCTGCGGAGAAGAGAATAAAGGAGAGAAAGAGGAATTTTAGGTGTATCTCGCGTGTAAGCACGGGCTCGACGATTAGTTAATAATAGTATAAGAGGTAGAGAATAATGTATATGTAAGATATCCTCGCGAGTTGATTGTCCAAATTAATCAGGCAGTTTTAGAAATATAAATTAAGCCTGCATTTGGTTTTCGAGTTGGATCGTGATCTAACTCGACTGTTTTTGTACAATGATTGCAAATGTTGATAAATATATTGATATGTGAGAATATATATGTATATATATATATGTGTGTGAAAGTAAATAGTGAGTTTATTGTTAAAAAATTAATTATAAAAATGGTTATGAAAAAATACGAGAGAAAAATTATTATTAAATGACAGAAAAAGATAAGACAGTAATGATTATATTGTTGAATTTGAGAGATAATAGAGTTGAGTTAGATATAGTTAGATTATTATTTGAAAAACAAACGAGCCCCTGGAGAGCTAGCTAGCTACCAATCTGGGTCTTTCATAGATCAGGCTAACTGAATATATATTAATATTTCCTTATCATCACCAAAAAAAAATTATCAATATCGATAAGTATTATTAATATCGATAAGTACTTGTCGCACGCCTTTGTCTTCATGCCTCTCGTTGCAAAAATGATCGGGGGGTGCCATACAACGAATCTGATCCACATGGAGGCATATAGGCCGGTGGATCCTTCATCCTCGCCTCTGCAGTTTTGCCGTTTTTGACGATAAAAACCGTGTCCATTCCCCAGGTCATATGTCGATCGAAATGGCAGTGCATATACCATACTCCTGAAAGGAAAATCCAAACGACTTGTATCAGCGAACTGATTAAACTGCAATTAATCCTCTATGGTTGGAGACGGATAATCAGTGGTTAGTAGTAAGAGTTTGATCATTACTAGTAAGGCAAATCTAGTATATTCTATTCTAAGTTACATGCTTCAAGCCTGCTTAATCAATTAATTACCGGGATTGCTGGCTCTAAATCTGATGGTTGCCCATCCGTCCTTTGGAATTGGAATGGTGTTGGCTTCCGGTGGATCGTACAAGTTATAGTTAAGTGGATCTGTCTCATTGTTAAAGACCCCCACGCCCATACCAACCACATAGAATCTGAATCCATGCAAGTGCATGGGGTGGTTTTCGCCCGAGTTCATCACATTTGTGCCTTGGAACACAATCTCCACCGTCTCATTGTACTCCAGCACCTTCACCTTCGTTCCTTGTTCAGACATCGTCACGTTGTCTGTCATTAAATCGTCGGATGTGAAATTGAACAAGTGAGGCGGGATGTTGGGGAAGTCCGTTGTGTAGTACCCGGATATGTTGCTAACCAATGACCAGAGAATTGGCAGAATTAGATCACATGGTTGTATATATAGATCGATCATTTAAATTTAGTTCGCAAAGCAATTTACATTTGCCTATCAAATGCGCGCGTCAGTCATGCCATTATATATAAGAGGTTGTCCGGGGTTTCGGGTGGACTTACCGGTAGTATGCCTGCAAGATATCCACGGACGGGTTAGCGAAGGTGATGTTGTTCAGGGCCGAAGCAAGCCGATTTCCTTCAGGCCCAGCACACGAGTCATTAGGGCACTTCAACATGGTTATTGATATGGTCACATACATCCGAGTTGTGACATTTTCAGGGAGATCTATCGGATGCTCCGCTGAGTTCAAGCTCCTCAAATGCCTGACAAAGTGTTTTGCGGCGTCGATATCATAGAATCCGGGGGAAGAAGAGGGATAAACTGGGGAGGATGTGGGAGTGTAGTTGCCGTTGTACTGAAATATTGCACTGGTTATGCTCTTGTCGAAATCGTCGGCCTGGCCATCAAAATAGGGAGTCCCGAGCATGTAGTAGTGACCGAGGGGTTGGTTTGCAGAGACCAGAACGTCCATCGCCTGTCCCGGAGTTATATATATATAGTCTGTAACATAAGGCTTCACATAGGATCCATCCCACCCGACCACAGTGAAAGGGTGGTTCGCAATGCTGAAGAATATGTCGGAATTCTCTACGGAGTTGACAAGGCGGAGAAGATAGGTTTTGCCGTAATCAACCGATAGTCGATACGTGTCAGCTGCAAGCATATTTGTAACAGAGAGATTTCTTTTACTTAAGATGTTATTTATGCAATGTTTAATCAACGTTGTAAGTTTATATATATATAAGAATAAAAAGTAGAGTGAGAAATATATATGTATCACCTTTGGAGCAATTGTAAAAATCACCAGGCTGGCCATTTATACAGTAGGCGTCTGACAATGTTGTCAATCCTCCCTCACGCAGTGCTTCATCCATTAAAGCCATCACGTCTTCCTTGTACCATGATGCTACACATGAATGAATTGCAAATTCATCGTTGGTCATGCGGATACAATCAATTAATGCACCCAGCAAATTAATTGGAGAGGTTGTGCATGTATACCAAAGAATATGACTTTTTCATCATCAGGCTCTGGGAAAGGATAGGTCGTCCCCTCTGCCGGGAGAATGATAATCGCTCCATGAACCGTAGCTCGTGTCCAGTCGCTGTGCGCATGCCACCAGAGAGTTCCTTCTTCGGAAGAAAATATAACTTCATAAGTAAAGTTCGTTCCTGGCGGGATGGGGCACTGCGTAACATACTCGGGCCCATCAGACCAGGGATTTCTGGGTTGCTTGATACCGTGCCTGCAGGCGATTAACCGGAAGAGCAGCGCGTGCATATTATATAAAGATCCCATTTTATTATTACCATAGGATACCATGTTATATAATGACAGGGCTACTATATATATATATATATATATATATGTACACTTCATCTTAAATGCCTCTCCTAATTCAATATCTCGATCGACGCACTCTTGTAATCGATCAGAAAAATTGCTCAGAAAATATTGGGTGAGTAATACACAACCAAGTGACTTGTAAAATTCTATTCCTGAATGGCATATGTCCAGTAAGAAAGAGAGAATTATGTAGTGGGACATATGCTCAGAATTGTTTGGATTCCGGATTAAAAAATTTTAATTTTAACTTTAATTTTAACTCAACACACTATACAATAAAAACACTCATTTTTCAAGTCAAACATTTTAACTTTAATTTAACTCAACACACTACACAACAAAAACACACGTTTTCCAAATCAAATTTATAATTCCATATCACTTGTCCTTTTCCACAATCAAAATCAAAATCAAAATCAAAGTTACTTTAACTCTGAAATCAAACACACCGTTATCATTTGGAGTTAGAGTTTTACACAACCACTTGATTATGAATTACTCACCCCATATTTTCTAAAAAATGCTAGGCATAAGATATATATAATAAATGATATCTGCATATGTATTCTTGTCTATAATATATTTGGTGCCACATTGCGCGGAATCCCATTGCGTCAATATTGTGTGTGTTTTATTTTCCTGTTGTATATATGTAAAATATCATTAGACCTAAAAGCGAGATGACCCACTCCAATTGAAAGCTGGAGTTAATAAGTTGTGATACTCATTTTTTTATTATATTTATTAAATTCTTCTTAACTGATTTAAACTCTCCACGCCTGATCTCACATGGCAATGCGCGACTTTAACACTTCACATATATGTTTCACACTTCACCCATATGTTTCTTATAGACTTGATAGTGTGTTTGATTTTAGAATTAAGCATAGTTGAGTTTTGATTTTAATTAGCTTGTAATAATTATGTTATTGAATTATGAGAAAAAGTGTAAAAAAATAATGAATAGTTGAGTAAAAGTAATGATTGTGTTATTGAATTTTGAAAAAAGTAATGAATAGTTGAGAGGAATTCAGTATTAAAAATTGAATTGAATGGTTAAAAAATTGAATAAAAGGAAAAAAGTAATAAAAGGGAAAAAATAATAATCTTATTGTTGATTTTTATTATGTAAAGTTAAAGTTAGAGTTAAAATTTTAAAAATATAACTCACAAATCAAACAGAGTGGAACACTCGCCCTCAAGAAGAACTGATTATTGAGTCAGGCTTGGACTTCCGTTCTCGGACTTTTATAACCACGTGAAGGATGAATATTGAGAGTAAAAAAAAGTTCCACGCCGAACAGTTAAAAAAGATATTAGCTTTAGCTTATTAGAAAATTTTAGAGAATATAATGGTGCATTTGGTTTCAGAATTAAAATAATTTTGATTTTGATTGTAGAAAAAAATAAAATGTTGTGTAGTGTGTTGAGTTAAAATTAAAGTTAAAATTTTTAACTTGAAAAATGTGTATTTTTATTGTGTAGTGAGTTGAGTTAAAATTAAAATTAAAATTTTTATGATTTTAATTTTCAAATCAAACGGCCATAACTCTCCACAATATATAAAGAAAGGTGTGTTGACACCAGGATTCACATTAAAAGAAAAAAAAGTGAGTTGACTGTGAGCTAAAGAAAGACTTTTAACTGCCAGCGAACTTTCAGCATATAAAGAAAGGTGTGTTGACACCAGGATTCACATTAAAAGAAAAAAAAGTGGGTTGACTGCCAGCGAACTTTCAATTTTTTCTTTTTCTTTCTCGGAAGCCAGCGAACTTTCAAGGGCCCGTGCCAGATTTTCGTGCATCGATGGTTGATTTTTTTTTTCTTTAATTTTTTAAGAACTAAGTAGAGATATGTCAGAAGATAATCCCGTGCAAACAATATGGTAATACCAAGAGAATTTTAGAGGAGATTAGGACAACAAAACAAGATGAAAGTGCAGGGACGAATTTACCCTTAAAAAAATAACAGAAAGTACAGGGATGAATTCAAGGAGCAAAGGACAATAACAGAAAGTACAGGGATGAATTAAAGGAGCAAAGGACAAAATGATTATACCAAGCGATGAGATCCTGGGGTAGGGTCGCCAGATAATGCATTAATTAATATCAAGTACGTATATTGAGTTAACATTATATATATATACATAAATATATATACACATAGATAATTAAAATCAGTTAATTAACTTACTATCCAAATAAAATAAAATAAAAAAGAAAAGTAATTACCAGTGGATGGTGACTCCATAAGGCGCCTGATTATAGACATTAACGAAGGCGGTATCTCCTTTCTGGACTCGAAGCGCCGGTCCGGGGAAGCTGTTGTTGACTGTGACGATACTCTTTGTCGAGCACAGCCTCGTAAAGTTGGTGTTAGTAAGCTGCAAAGACCGAGCGTAAGCATGACACAACAAATCAGAGGTCTATGATCGAGAAGGATAAGGAAAACAGCTAGTATGGTCATCATTCGTATATATATACGCTTTTCATTTTTATTCTTTTTTTAAATTTTCTGGTCCGGGCCCTTGCCCTTCACAATACGGGCATGTTGTTGAGTTGAGAACTATATTATATACGCTATGAAGACAAGCTAGAATGAGGAAAGCTATAGCCAGGCATTTCAGGAATTTCTCAGATGAGCTGGGTACGTAGGACAAGAGTTTGATAACTTACGACGAAGTCGTAGTAATGCACGGAGCCTTGAGCGGATGGGAGGAGAACCATCAATCCTCCTACAGCTGCTACAATAATCAGCCATCGTCGGAGCTCTGCAGAGAAAGTAGGAGGAGACCACCCCATCTGCTAATCTTTTCCTGCAAATGCAACGTATGAGCGAGCTAGCTCTGTCAAGCAACGGAGGTGGTGTGCAGCTGGAGGTGTGTCCAGCCCTTTATATATATGTTTGTATAAGGGAAGTGGTATGTATATGCACATCCATGTGCATGAAGAAAAGATAAATATTTGGACTTCTCGATACCATAGTACACATCGAAAGAAAAGAAAAGAACGATGGATGGAGTACTCACTATTCTCCACACATTGTTATTGAGAATCAAAATATATACAAATCGAGTAGCTAATTAATTATTATTAATTAATAATTTCCCTATCGTGGGTGCTGATCGATGGGACATATATATTAGTTCATAAAGGTTTAATCTGAATTGTGGTTACCCGGACCTGAATTCGTCTATCAGTTAGGCACCAGGCTCGGCAGTTAGGTAACAGCGTGAACGGCAGTTAATTAAGATGATTATTAATTGCAAATTATTATTGAACTATATCACGTTCTCTAATTTTTTAAGAAAAATATTAAATAAGATTATTATTTGAAAATTCAAACTAACAATTCGAAAATATTATTATTTTTATAAGAAGCTAGCGTTTCATGAAAATGTTAATAATTATTGTAAAAAGTTATCTAAATAAATTTGAAAACAATCTCGTATAGTGCACGAGGCAATAGTCTAGTATACGCATATGTGCAAGTGCCGGCGTTTTATTATATTGTAATATAATGCGATATCTTTTATTTATTTAAAATTTTGACAGTGTGATACATTTTATATTCAAATCAGCATTGTGCATAATATAGTCTAGTAAAGAAAATTAGGACAGACGTACAAAGAAAAGATGGGAGGTTAACAAAAACAAGGGCCGGAAACCCCAATAGTATTTTTTTGGTAGGCAAAGGGTGATAAATCGAGTAGGTAACCATCCAATTCCAACATTGGCAGCGTAAGTTCATTTCTCGCTCTATCTATCTACCCATCAAACTACTCGCATAGCCCCCCAAAATATAACATCATATATTGAGAGAGTTAGATGGCCGTAGGATAGCAAATCAAGCATGCACCCCAAAGATTCAATATATAATATCTAATAAAGATATACGGGTAGTCTTACACAATAATCGAACATAGAACATTTTGGTAATAGATGAGGGTGTGTTTCACAATGCTACATCTTTTTTCTCCGGCTTATTGAATTTTTAAAAGGGGTTTATGGCGCTAAAAATCATGAATTTTGTCTTTTTCTCCAAAATTTAGCACCAACTTTCATTTTTAGCATAAGTATACGTGAACTTTCATTTCTTTTCAAATTTGTCGCCTGTTAATTTTTCCGTTTATTTTTTTGACGTGGCAGACAGTTTCTGACTGGCATTAAAAAATAAAAAAGAAATGCATAAAAGTATAAAAATAATAGGAATTCAGAAATGAAAAAAATACACAAAGTTAGAGCAAAATGAGAAAATTTTATAAAATTTCAAAAATAAAATTCTAAAAACTAAAGATGAGTTTTTAAAAATAAAAGAAAAAGAAGTTTTCAAAAATAAAGTTAAAATATAAAAATTAAAAAGAATGCATAAAAAGTTCAAAAAAGGGAAGATTCAGAAAAATTCACGGGAAAGTTTTGTTCTATCAAGTTAATAAAAATATTTTAAATATGCCACTCCGATTGTCACGTCGATAGAAGATGGAAAAAGTCAATGTGAGAATGACAACGGAGTGGGATAAATTTGAAATCAAAATAAAATATTATGACAAATTTTTTTAATTGGGTGAATTAGAGGTCGTAACATAAATGCATTAAATTTAAAATATTAAATCTATATTTATCTATACATATATGAAAGCAAGGATGAGGTGAGTCGGACTGAATATCATCATAAGGTTCCGTTTCTGAATGGAATTTTCTCATTTTTTGAGTTTTTAAAATTTTTGATTTAATTATTTTCTATTAAGAAATCATCAATAAATCTTCCGAAATTAAAAAAATCTTTCAAAATTAAACAAAATCTTCCCAAATTAATTATTTTTGTTATAAAATTATCAACAAAATATTATGAAATCATTTGCCAAAAAATCTTTTAGAAATTAGAATCTTAGGAAATTTTCAAAAAATCACATTACATTTTTACAGATTCTTTGTTATACATTATACATAGCAAAATTGTTTTCTGAATCATTTGAATCACCCTGAGACATTCATCTTCGTTTTTCTATCAACTAAGGTATTTCACACTTGGTTGTTGCACATGTAGTCATAGAGTCACTTTAAGGACCAACATGATTGGTATATTTTTTTACCATGGTTATATGTGAGATGAGGTAACATTCAGTAACCTGATATGCTAATTCTATAAGTTGAGAGACATACCGTATACGTGCATACTGTAAATGTTACATACTGTAATTTCTTTTGTATGATATGCTAATTCTATAAGTTAAGATTAATTGTAATTTCTTTAATTGTGTTATATTTTTTTATAGTTATTTTTGTTCCATGATTACATACTGTATATGTGCATGTTCCTTCTTTTAAGTTACCTGGGATTGAAAGATTGTTGTGATTCCTAGAGTTTCTGATATTTTTTCTATAGGTAAAATAGTAAGCAACAGTCATTGCGACATTGCCGTCTCCTGTTACGCAATATTCGGATTCTCATGTTCAACCGCGAATATGTCAGATGAATTGAATGACCAGTGCAAGCACTAGCCCCGTCAGCGTAACACTACCAGTGACCTATTATAGTTCACAAAAACTAGAGATGACTCTAGACCGAAGTAAAAGAGCCCACCCAAACATATGTCCCAAAGGATTCGAACTTGAGATATAGAGGTCTTAAAACTACATAAGAGCGAGTTTGGAATAATTAAGCCATCACTTTTGATGATAGAGCCTTTGATATGTAGCCAAAGAAAAAAAGAACTACTTTTTAAAGCTCTGAAAAGGTTTATTAGCGAGTTTCATTTTTTATCCTTTTTTTTAAGCTCTGTTTTGTTCTATTAGTTCAGTTTTTGTTATTTGCAACTTTCCTACTCTTTCAAATTTTAATTCATAATTTCTTTTGAAATTGGTGGATCTATCATGTATAACGCACGGAATTCACCACTAGTAATACAATATAACGAGGTATGGTGGACTCAACTACATTCCCAAACAATATAAGAGTACCTAATCTATGACGCCCAAGAGGGAACGTTAATCATGTATGAAAAGTCCGATTGGATTTGGAAAAAGAATAATAAAAAACAGCTTCCTAGTGTTTTACAGCAGGTTGGGACACTGGACCGGACTCTGGTTCCACTGGGAAATGGACCCTGAAAGATCAATAGGTCCTACGTATGATGGGAAGGAAGAAAACGAAGGCTTGTTTACTCATGGTTTCCATGATCTTGACTATGAAAACTGTACCCATACCCCAGCTAAGCTGCCGACCGAAGTGACAACGGCAAAACCAGACAGCTGCTCATTATATATATATATATATATATATATATATATATATGAGTTTCAAATGATCATGTAATTGTTTCACGAAAAGTTGATTTCCAATTATATAGGTGTATATAGAAAAGATTGCTATGTACGTGTTCGTTTGTTACTACTTTTTTTTTTTTAACTTTCTTATATTTATAAATTCTTATTCCTCCGAGCGCAGTGGGCCAAGCTAAAATTAGGAATCCTCTGTTCTTTTTTTTTTCGTGTGTACCATGGTATTCAGAAATTCAATGGGTTCTGACTAATCTAGTCGGGAGATCGAGCATTAAATATTATTCTCCCTTTCAACCAGTGCGCTTCCGAGAATTCGAACTTGTGTTCTTCTCCTTACGGGGGTGAGTTGCTTACCACTCAATCAACAAGTTGGTAGGTATCCTCTGTTCTTAATATATATATATGGCCACTCCGTTTTCCAGCTGCTTAAGCTTTTCAATAAGTTACAATGACTTTTAATGTGATTATAATATGTATAGAAGGAAGAATCCAACCTGGATTATATATTTGCCATGAATCTTATGGCTAGCTATCCCATTTTAGAGACTATAAAAGTGTATGAACTTTCGGAGGATCGACCAAATAGTTAGGGGTTCAATCATACTATTGAAATTCTTTTGACCCAGGCCTGCCACATAGAAGCTATAGCCATCCATCCATATGTATCATGTGACTGTCCACACGATCTTAACAGACCCGTGCCTTGTAAAATTACCTCCACCAATTCATTTTAGTTCAAAATCTTTATTTTTGTCCCTCGACCTGTTTCTAAGAGATCTGCACATTATTGCTATCCTCTGAGAAATTATACATGATTGATGGCTAATATGGAAAATCCATCGTATGATAACCGCTCAGCTTATATTCCTGCATGATAAAAGATGAGATATTGAAAATGTCATTGAGAAACCTTACTTGATTTCATAAGGTAATCCATCTGTTTAATGACCATCTAATTATGAGATAATATTGTTCGTATTTTAGTGTCTCTTAGAGAACAATCACTCGAGGAGTTCTAGGGCCTACCTCTATATCCATCTCCACATGCTGTGTCCTCCTAAGCCCTTATTTCACGTTCAGTTCTCTTTTTTTTTTTTTTTTTTCATATAACAATGGATGCGCGTCCGTCCCAATAAGTAGGGCTTTTTTTTCCATAAAAATATACATGGATTTTTCTTGTTCCTTTTTTTTTTGATAAATGCACATATGGGTTTTTTTCATGTACGCAAGAAATGGATATAGAGTTATGTAGGAAGAAAGAGAATTGCCTGTATTAAGCCCTCCACTACGTATCAATATGGATTGATTCAAGTGATTCGATACTTATTTATCTTAAGTAATATGTCGGGTTTAAGTCTTGTAAGCGAAGAAAATCCTTAATTTGGAGAGTTTTACTTCTTAGTGGACCAAATTCGGCCCGAACTGAATTAATCGGGACTCATTGAGCTTAAAAAAAAAAGGCAAGATACCACAGAAAAAAAGAAAAGGAACCTCAAGTACCGTTAACGGCCGGGTTGACCCAGCTGAAGTTACTCATTGGGACGCTTGGGGGGTGATTCTCATTTTGCCAGGCTACTGATCAGGCAAGTAGGTTAATCTCATTGCAGCTTTTATATCTTGAAGTACTTGAGGGAGTTTTGTGAGGAAAAATTGGGGGAGAATGAGAGAAGTTGTAGTCTCCTGTGTTTTTTTCTTTTTTTTTTTTGGCTCAAAGCATAATATATAGTCGTAGTCTCCTGTGTATTCAATAATTGCATGCGGAGCCGTTATAATTGTACTCGTGTTGCATCTTCGGTAAAAAATTTGTCAACTAGCTAGCTAGCCAGGTAATGGTGTCCAGGAGGCCTATGTTATGTGAGAAGTACATCCATGGTTTGCCCTGGACTTATATGCATGATGTATGCTGCATCCACCCCAACTATGTTCTTCATTTGCAAAAAAGAGCTCATCGTCGTACATTGCATCGACTATCCGCTAAGAGATATGTCTTATGTATTTTCTACAAATACTTAAAAAGTATCTTAAAAATTTAAACATTAAATGCAACGTTAGTACATAAAAAGTGATTAATCTAACGTATCTCTTAAATTTTTAGAAGAGGGTATATCTTAAACTTGTACATATAATATTGGAATCGGCAAAACCTCCAAGTTGCTCATTGATTAAGTAACCACTTGAATGGGGAATGTCGCTTCCACTCTCCATATACCAATCATCTTGGCCCCATTGAGAGCAGAGGGAGCGAGTAGGGCTTCCTTCCTACATAATAAATTAGGTTCCTCCCCAGACTCTTGTAAGATATTTTCATTATCTTAGCCAAATTTATTATATATATTTTTTCAGTAATTAGTGAACTTGATTTCAGAGTTAAAGTAACTTTGATTTTGATTTTAATTTTAATTGTGGAAAAATGACAAATGAGATGGTATTATAAATTTGACTTGAGAAACGTGTGTTTTTGTTGTGTAGTGGGTAGAGTTAAAATCAAAATCATGATTCTAAAATCAAACTCTGAAACCAAATGGGCCCTAATTTCGTGTAATCTTACATGTACAATTTCATAAAATTAGTGAGATGTGATATTTTTGTTGTAAACCCAATGTATAGTCTCAATCAACTATTTTTAATGAAAATTATGCCGTTTAAAGACAATTAGTTTTGCAGCTAATTATTCTTATAATATGTATTGCATATTCATTCTTTCGATTATAAGGGAGAATTAATATGGACATCGGAAACCGGTGAGAGTCGAATTTGGAATCTCATGGTTTCGAGTTGTTAATTCCCCTGATTGCATAATTATTTGCTCACCAAAACAATAAGTAACCTAGAAAATAAATAAACTAAAAAATAAATAATATCAAAATATCAGTATAATACCAACCGGATATTACAAATACAAGAAATATCAACTAATCTAATGGATCGATGTTATATTCAATTTTCCAATTAATCACAATAAAGTCTCTAATACTCCCTCTCAAGACGAATATGAGATTGGGAAATGTTTATCTTTTGCGAACAAATTCTAGCATTGGATCAAATTTGACTATACATTGACACGGGATCTCTTTCATCGATCACAAAAATTAGATCAACTTGAGCATCTTGATTTTAGAGGTCAAGAAATAATGATTGACTTGAGGCGTATAACCTTCAAAGTTCGAATGATATGGCATGAGCCTAGAGTCCTATTGCCCCTCTATAATACAGTGAATATATATATATATATATATATATTTCATATAGGAGAGAGAAGAGAGAGAATGTGGTGGCCAACAAACCAACACTACGGGAGTAAATTATTTGGAATGATTCAAGAAGATAAACATGAAATAATCCTCTATTTATAAACTCGATAAAGTAACTAAAAGTAGAAATTATAATAGATAATATTAATGTAATACGTTGATACCGAATATTGAAAATCCTAAAAATATCAACTAATCTAATAAATCTATCGATCTTATTCTCAAATGCTCCATTTTCAATTTCCTAATTAATCACATATATAATAAATATCTCTGACAATGCAGTTCCCAAAATTTCACGTGGGAGTCCAAATTAGAGGACCTACATTCACACTTTACGTGCAGTCCATGTAATTACTGGGCGCCACTTTAACTAGAAAAATGTCTGAATAGTGGTTCTAGTGCGCTTGGCAAGCAAATAAACCAATAGCCAGAGAATGTCTGTTTTGGTTTCTGAAGAAACTTAATTAAATATAAGAGAAGAGGAGAGGAGTTATAGACATCAATAATACGTATGGAATAATTACACTATGTATAGGCTTACTAAAACAAATAAATTTGGAAACAAACGATTTACTATATATATTATGTTGCGAAGTTTGAGAGAGATGAAATTGGGTTCACCAAAATATTCGAGAATTGGAGAAAGAGTAAATAGGATTCCTTGTTCATGTGAAATATGAGGCATATGGATCTATTTCAATGATATAAAAATTTTAAGTAATTAATAAAGAAATACCAGTAGTCTCACAACGAAAATCAAATTTAAAAATTCTTGATTATCAGGTGAGAGTAATCCTCTTTCTCTGGGTCAATGTATATTTTCCACTTCAATTTCAAGAATGATCAAGTTAAATTGAAAAATATTTATAACTAATAGTACCCTTAATAATTTAAAAAATTTAAAATCTCCTGCAGTCACTTGAACCCGAGAAAATTTTAAGTGATCCTACCTCATAATAATGTAGCGCGGAAGAAATAATAAACTTACTTCAATTAAGAAAACTTATCACAATTAATCGAGTGATTAACACTTATTATTTAGTTTATTGCAATATAATTGATGTTTTTTCACGCTACGTGACGAGGTAAAATCACTTATTCTTGGACCCATTAATCTGTACACAGATCCGCCCATGGTTATTTGATTATTACATCGCCGTCATTATCCCCTGGTCAGAAGACGATCTCGATGCCTTCCTTATTGCTGGCTAATTTTCAAATATCCCCGATCAATATATACGTACCACAACAGACACAGGGCTGTTAGGGCTTACACGTACGAGGGGTGTTCGCATGCATCCCACTTGATCATAATCTTCCTTATATATATATATGTGTGTGTATGTATGACACAATTTAATTGACGATGGACCTAGATTAGCCACGTACGTCTAATATGAACAACCAGGGGCGGCAATTGCCCCCTGACTTTTCCATTTGTTGAAGATTTCACATATAAATTTGTAAAAATTTCAACTTTTACCCCTAAAAAAACATCAATTCCCCCTTAAATTATTTTATTATTTGACTTTTGCCCCAAAACTCTTAATTCCCCCCCCCCCCCCCGAACATCATTTTTGGCTTTGTCCCTGTGAACAACATTAGTTTCTCAAACCCAAACATAAATATTGTCTAGCTAATGTCTTACTATTTATGAGAAATAGAATTTGGTACAATAGTATCACATTCTAATATGATATACGGTATATAGTGATGAAAGTTAGAATTTCATATGAAAAATTAAATAAAAAATTATCACCACCTTTTAAGTAGAGCCGACACGATGATGAAATCTTTATCTTATATGCTTAAAGATTTCTTTAATTTTTTTATTTTCTATTAGATTGGACCTAGGTACACGCGAAGCTAAATTAGATGCATAATTAATTAAATAGTACGCTGGCTCAAAATTTAACTAGATCTACAGGTGATTGGCCCTGTCCTAAGCTATAGGTGGTAATATCTAACCTTCCTATGAACTCAAGGGCGAGGGTCGACCTTGGGTTCCTTCGGAGTCCCAAGCAAAAGCACATTCAACTTTTGGTTGATTAAATAAATAAATGGTACCTTTGTGTGATTTATAATTTTATAAGTCAATTAACTCAATCCAGCCTACCTTTCCTGCGACAACCCTAATTTTAAATTGACCTCAAGATTTCGGTTGTTGTTTATCTTTCTTGTAAGCACGGAAGTTATTCACATGCCATAATTCTTCTGGTTCTGATTTACCTAGTTATCATAGATCCTTAATTAAATCCTTAAACGTTTGCTCATCCACAAATCTCCGAGGGTGGGTATGTTCGGTTAAAAAAAAAATCGAGGATGTAGGTTGATGATCAATTCTACTTCAATTCGGTGTGTAGCCAACAACCGATTTGATTAGTGACTTATTACAATCCGTTTACCCATAGTTAATAATATTTAATCATAAATAGTTTTAAAAATATAAAATATTATGACTAAATAAAATTCAGTAAAATAACTAAAATATTTTAAATAGTAAAAATAATTAAAAATTAAATTAATAAAACTAAAAAATTCACAAAAAATATGACTTCAATTTACATGTGACTCTTAAAAATTGCGTCCAACATAGCCGAACTAGATTAATTTTTATGTAGATTTCGGTTAAACGAATCGAAAAAGCGGTTATAGTAAATAGAACATAGTAGTATTTTTAGGGTTACAGAAATCAGACTCAATTCAAGTTTGAATCCTAAGAATTTGTCCAAAATAGCCGAACCGGTTAATTTCGATATAAAATTAATTATCTTTTAAAAACTCGATTAACTGTTTAATCGAATTGACAAAACGGCTATTTTTTTTATAGTTATCCGGTTATACTTTTTTGAGGGTGTTTTTAAAAGAGTTTAAAAAATAGGAATTGAATTGAAATGATTTCACAGAAGGAAATGTGTATGGGAATTATTTTCAAACTGAATCTAATTTGAGAATAAGTTTTAAAAGGATGTCTAATTTGGGAATAAGTTTTAATGCGTTACTCATGCCCTCTCCTCGATGAATTTATCTATCTCCTCTTTGTCGTTCAGCTAGTTGAACCTTAGGTGTCGTACGTCAAATTAAAGCAATTCTTCTAACATTTAACGTTGCCCATCAAGTTACAATCACATTACTAATTAAGCCCAGCAGTCCTAATTAAGAATTGCCCTTCGATTTCTCTTATTGTGGATCGGTGTGGACTTTTAGCTCCTCTGATAAATTATGCCTGCCTACCATTATCGTACGTAAACGTCAGTCTTCTCTTCTCTTCTCCTTTCTGGTCGGTCGGTCAGCAATTTTGAAATTCAGGTGCGCAAGGTTTCTCTCTCTCTCTCTCCCCTAACCACCCCCCCTTTCCTCTTGGCTGTTATTAATGTTATTAATTACCTGACCATATCCCACGCATTAATTGGAAGCTTGGGTATTCCCGTAATCATTTACATCCTGGCTCCTTTACCGAGACCGGGGAAGTAGGTGAGTTTAAGCCCAAAGAAAAGAACATAAATTTGACATCAAACAGGCCAATATGTGAGGTGACACGAGGAGTAATTATTATGAATGTGTTCACCTCAGTAAATGTAGATGATCCGCGTTGGCCGGTCAGGTCCAAGTAGATTATACAAGGTTTACATCTAGAAGAATGCATACCCCATCATCCAAAATGAAAATAATAAGAAAATCAAATTACAATAGTTATCTCTTAGTAGCCTGACCCGACTCGAACTGGATTAGTCATAGTCCTTTAGACTTCTGGATATCATGGTACACACGGAAAAATTATAAAAGTTAAAACATAACCTAAGGCATTCTAATTTCCAATTAGAGTGGTGGGAATGAAAAAATAACATGACCCTTCATATAAATATATATATATATATGTTTGTGCCAGAGAATTGCATTCGATTTACGTGATATATGTCCATTTTCTGAGCTTGTATTTATTCAACTGATGAAAAATCTGATCTAAGACAACGCATACTATGTATTTGCTGCGTGACTCAGTTCCTTCAATTAATTGAACTTACTATATGGCCCCAAGATTCTTCCATATGGCTTTTGGCTTGGGGTATGCACGAATATCGGATAAATTCGGAACCTGTAGGAACGTACCCGTTAGGGTAGAGTCCGGTTAGCTCGTATTGAAATAAGTGGAGGGTCAGGGTATTAAAATAAGGAACTAGTGAAAACATGTTTCGGTTACGGGTCCTGCATATAGGGTACCTAGAATCGGAATCGAAACCGAAACCGGAACTAGTACCCGGACTCAATAATAATTTTCCATAATTATATTCAGATATAGGCCTTGGATTCCTTGTCGTCGGTAGCTTTGGTTCAACGACCTCTGTGTGTCATCGGTAAGGCGTGATCGTATTATTGATGTTTAGTTTTATAGATGGATTGATGAAACATATTACTCTTTATTGTAAATGTATTGTTAATAAATCTAAATCTATGTCGACATTCTGTTTTGCGTTATTACTGATTATGGATGAGATATTTTCGGTTTTATTTAGCCAGACAAAAAAATTTACAAGTTTCAACGGGGTACCCGGAACCTGTGGTATAATACATGTTTCGATTCCAGGACTCAACATGGTAAGGTCCGATTCCAAAATATTGGAACATGCTCCTTACAGAGTAGGGTCCGAGTATCGTGAAAAAATATGGTACTTGAACCCGAACATCCCTACTTTTGGGTATCTCTCACCCCATGAGCGATGTTTGCTAGCGAGGCTACCAACCCCGGCAAAACACCCACCCTCAGGAAGGGCAGGCACGGGTCTTGTTTTTCTTTTTTTTAAGAAATTCAAAATTTTTGTTATTTTTTTAAAAAATTTCACATCATCATTTGATAGAAAAAAGATTAATGGTGGCCAAGATGTCGCATGTTCGATACCTAACGGGACTGCGCGTGCCTTTTTATTAGATATTTAGAATTTATTATTATTTTTTACTTTTTTTGTTTTTTGTTTATTATATTTTTATTGGAATTTTTCAGATTTTATATCCTTTTAAATGACGTGGCGCACTGTGATTGGTTCCACGTAACAAAAGTGACACATTGGAAGCAGCAAAATGTTAACGGCGTCAGGGACAATTGACGAAATGCACTATATTGAAACCGTTTTGAAATTTTTTGTACCAACAAGTTACCAAAAAAAAATATTTTGGACCAACCTGAAATATTCATGAAACTTTTTGAATCACAGGTGCAATTAACTCATAAAGAAAAGATATCTTATCTTCTATTTTATACTATTATTTAAGTAGGAGTTGGATTTTATTACAACCTTCCCCATTTATAGGATGGTTAAAAAGTAAAAAATAACAATTTCTTTTTATTTAATTATTATCATATAATTAAAATAAAATAGAAAAATTGAAGGGCAATATTGTCCATTTATTTTATTATCTCTTCTTTCATTACAATCTCTCCTTATTTTGCGATGTTCACTCTTAACTTCTCAATTTCAGTTTTTTATTATTATTATTATTATTCATTCAGCATGTAACGCGGTTGCTCTCTAAGTATATATATAAGGTGAATACAAGGCAATAAATGGGGACATTATGATCCAAATATATATATATATATATATATATATATAATGTACTCGTTTCATTGTACGTACCCAAATAAATACAGCATCCGTACCTAGTTAGTCGCTGTTGATATATCTCTTTCTCGTACAATCAGGAACCTATATATATATATATAATGTACTCGTTTCATTGTACGTACCCAAATAAATACAGCATCCGTACCTAGTTAGTCGCTGTTGATATATCTCTTTCTCGTACAATCAGGAACCTCGGAATGACAAAAATCAAATTCATGCGTGTCCTTGTCGTTGCCAGGCCTGGGGCCGCCGCCTAACATCTAACCAACAGTCAGCCCACGCCCAGCCCTTCCCTTTGCCTTGCCTCCCAGTTTCATTCCCGCCCCATTCGCTCTCTCGGCTCCAAAGTGTTCCACTTCCACTGAGGTAATTTTTTAAGGTCATATTTAGTACATTGGAAAAAATGGAATGAAATCAAATTGCTTCTATGGAATGAAACATAATAAAATTGAGAAAAAATGGTAATGTTTTTTTTTTTTGTTGAACTTCAAAATATAAAGATAGGTAAAACTAATATATTGAACTTCCTTACCAAAATGTTATCCTATATATATATTTGTAGATTTATGAAATTGAAATAAAATATATGATACTTGTATCAAATCAAGTCAAAATGATTGGATGAGCAATACCAAACTATTTTGGAGAATACTCATTTAGGAAAGTAGAAGAAAATATTGCTAATATATGATGGAATGCACATGTCTAACTTACATGAGTGATACTAATTAAGAAAAGGAAAAATAACTCAATATATCACAGTTTTTACCTTATTTTCATTTTTTAGCACGTTTTTAAAAGTTGTCACGATCTAGCACGAATCATCATTTTATTCTCGGATCTAGCACACCGTTAAATTCCGTCTAAAAATCGTTAAACACCGTTAAACTCCTCCTTCTTCCTCCTCCTCCTCCTCCTTCACGACTTTGCCTTCTTTTCCTGCCATCCTCTCTTGAGCTTCTAGAGCTATTGTCGATGTCGCCTTGCAACTGTTGAGCTCATCCTTGAGCTTGCTAAACCGTTTTGTTGTTGTTCGTGCTTCCCTAGCTCCCTGAGCGTGCTTCTCGTTATTGTTGAGCCTCTCTTCGAGCTACTGCTGAATGCTATTGCCCTCCCTTGTTCCCATTGCTCTGCCAATGCTAGCCAATCACTTGTGCTTTTTCATCAAGTTTAGATACATTTTATGCTGCTGGAAAACCAATTTAATATAGGAAAGTAAAATTTTGATATCTAACTTGTCGAAAATGAAGTCCAAGAGTCGAGAACCATTCAAGAACAGTGATCTGTTGTTTGAGATTTTTCTGTACAAAGATACTTGAAATCTGCAAGAGAAGGCTCAATTTTCTACCTAAAATCTGCAAGACAAAGACTCGATTTTCTAACCATACACCAATGGTTGTTGACCTAATTGATACCTAGCCGATCAGTTGTTCAATTTCATCAGGAAATCCACGTACGACTTTGCCACTTCTGGATCTACGTCTTTGATAGCATCAAGCAAAGCGTACGACTTTGCCACTTCTGGATCTATGTCTTTGAGCGCATCAAGCAGAGCGTCCATCTCCCTCCCTACTTTTGCAGCCCGCTTGTGAATGACCCTTAACCAGGCCATTATCTCTTTTGCCCACTCTTGGGTTATCTCCTCTGCCTTGACTTTCCACGACCATTCCACGGCCTCCTCCAAGAACTTCTCAGCCTTTAGCAGTAGAGCATTCAAATCTTCATCTTCCGAATCGAGGGCGGGACAGTCTTGCTTTGGACTCTCACCTGCGTTCAAGATTCTCGACAGGTGGAGGAGGAGGAGGAGGAGGAGGGACGGTCTTGCTTTGGACTCTCACCTGCGTTCAAGATTCTCGACAGGTGGAGGAGGAGGAGGAGGAGTTTAACGGTGTTTAACAGCGTTTAACCGTTTTTTAGACGGAATTTAATGGGTGTTAGATCCGGGAATAAAATAGTGATTTGTGCTAGATCGTGACAATTTTTAAAAACATTCTAGGAAGTGAAAGTAAGATAATAATCGTGTTATATGGGGCTATTTCCCCTTAAGAAAATGAAGTGGAAGGGAATGATAGTCATTCCATTCGATTCCATTTCACTCAATTCATATGTACCAAACGCAACCTAAGGGTGCTTAATTAATTCCCATTGTATTACTGGTTGGTTTATGGCATGCATGCTCCCCGTCTCCAGTAAATCTTAATTCCATTGTAGTGCATTTCGTTTCTATTATGTCATGGCAGCTCATACCTAGCTAGCCAGTTTACTATGTCTCCTAGTTTACAGAATCTGAATGGAATTCACGATTTTTTTTATTGATGTAATGTAAATTAAGATCTCGAGACACGGGAAGAGAGGGGGAATCTTTTCATGTAATAAATGGATTCCACGTGTCAACTAGTAACTAACTAATTAATAGGAGCTTATCGATCATAATGTTATGTTAATTATTATTAGTTGGGAAGCAAAAAGCACTTAAAAGAAATTTCTCGGTAGTACAGTAACTACTGGTGCCGCTGTGCAGTGCAGTGCCCCATCTTTTTCCCTTTCCTTTACCTTCTTTTCCTTTGGACCTCTTCCAGCTCTCGTTGCCTGCCCTTCCTTCTAATTATATTCAAAATAATGGGTTAGTTAATATTGAAAAAGACACACCCGAGTATCCTCTATCTCAGCTACGTATCTTGCAAGCTTACCCCAGATGATTATTATATTATATTGAAGACTGCTCTGCTCTGCCTCTCCTCCCTGCACGCTGCGTGCAATATTTCATATAGTTTTCCTGCGTGGCACCACTCCGACAACCGCACGCAGGCCAGTCGTCGAGACAAATGAAGAAGCTGAGGTCATTAGCTGCGGCAGCCAACAGAGTCTGTGAGCCTCTCTTGCTCCTCTTGTTTCTCGCTGCCGGTTCCGTCCTCCACTCTCCGGTTCAGGGTGCCATCCATCACTATGACTTCGTGGTACTAATCAATTACATGCTTGTCTAATATTTTTGTGTGAGTATACAGACATACCTCATCATATATTTAAATGGCTTCTTTTTTTTAATTATTACTATTATTATTATTATTTATTTATTTCAATAATACCTTCGTGGAGCTTGCTTGTCTGGCTTGTGTCTTAGAAAGCATGCCATGCATCGTGCATCGCCCCCCCCCACATCCATTGCTAGCTGTTTTATTACTTGAGTGATGCTATTTCAACCGACAATATCTGTCGAACTGTTCCTCCGTGTAGAGAAAATGGAATGTGATGTAATTTTTGTCAACTTTATGGGCAATTTTTCTGCCACTCCCATTTCGGCAGATTCGCACGAATCAAATATGCAGGAGGGAGCATTTTCCCTATTACGTACTTGCTATAGCTTCAGACTTACGTTGCGAGCAGAGAGGCCCTTTCAATTAACGTTATAGCTATTCAATCCCAATCCTGATCATCTCTGTGTGTGCGTGTGTATATATATATATATATATATATATGCATATATATTTTCTTGCTTAAGTATATATATGTACTCAATTAATTGAACTCCTGATTTAATTAGCTTAAGGAGAACAATTTCACGAGGCTATGCAGCACCAAGAGCATGCTGGTGGTGAATGACAGCTTCCCGGGCCCTGTGATTCGGGTCTACAAGGGGATACTGTGTATGTCAATGTCCATAACCAAGGAGATTACGCTGTTACCATCCACTGGTACTATATACGTGCTGCTCTCTACTCTCTCTTGTCCTGGTCATTAATATTGTTTCCTTTTTTTCTTTTTTTCTTTTTTGGGTTACAAGTTTTATCTATTAATTAATTAATGTTGCACCTCGCAGTCGGCCAGCCTTTATACTTCACAGCTACTAATTAGCTAGAATCCCATTTTATAATTACTCAACATGCATTAATTAATTAGCTAGGTGACAAGAAGCAAGGACTTTTCTATCTTTGTGATGTTATATTAATATATATATATATATATTTTTTTTTTCGGTTAAATGTAATGTTATATATCGGGCACGGTGTGAAACAACCGAGGAACTCCTGGTCCGATGGTCCGGAGTATATTACGCAGTGCCCCATTCAACCGGGAACAAATTTCACCTATGAGGTAATATTCTCCATTGAAGAGGGACTCAATAGTGGCATGCACATAGTGACTGATCCCGATATAGTATCCACGGAGCAATCATTGTCTACCCATTCCACGGAACCACATACCCCTTCCCGACCCCCGACGATGAAGAAATAATCGTCCTTGGTATGCCAAATTTGATTAACAAATTTCGGGAATTTATATTGTTGATGGAAGGAGATAGATCTACTTATTAACAGTTGGAAATATGAAAGGGCATTCTCCAATACGATTTAACTTTTCCCTTCAATTTTTTTGTTAATATATATATATATTATCTGTTCTTACACAATTGTTTAATTTAATCACTCTCAGGATCTTGGTATAATATCAATGTCAATGAAGTAGTCGACGAGGACTTGGCGACTGGAGCGGACACGCCTCGTTCAATTGCCTTTGTGATCAACGGCCAACCAGGAGACTTTTGTGAATGCTCTTAAGGTGGTGTCACTATCGTATTCATCATCTGCATTGAATTTGTAACCTTTATCCTTTAATTTCCGATCACACACAGACATTAGTTGTCATATATTACGGAACAAGTCGTGAAGTGTTCCCTAAGTTTGACCAAAGGCAGGGAAATAAATTGGGGACTTAACAAAAAATTTGCCAAACGATCACTCAGTGGACTATGTAATATAAGCAGCTGGGTTGTGTGTGTGCACGAGCATTTTGGTAACTGATGTGTAGTTGATTTCTTGATGTAAACTCACAGTCGACGTATAGGTGGGTGGTCGACTACGGGAAGACCTACCTTGTCCGCCTAGTGAATGCAGCCATGAACGCAGAACTCTTCCTTGCCATCGCAGATCACAGCTTGACAGTAGTCGGGATAGATGGGAACTATGTGAAACCCTTCGTGACAGGTTACATCATGATTAGTCCAGGACAGACTATGGATGTCCTTCTCACAGCAAACCAGACTCTAGGCCATTATTATATCGTGGCACATCAGTATGACACGGCCCGACCTGACGTGACGGACTATGATCAAACGAACGCCTCTGCAATTCTCATTTATAGCGGCAACTACACTGCCCCCGGTTCACCGATATACCCTTCACAGCTCCCTTATTACGAGAGCCTGGTTGCTGCAGATGCGTTCTTGGACAGGCTCAGAAGCTTGGCTGATGAGCAACATCCGGTTAATGTGCCTGTGAACATTACAACCCAAATGTACATCACAGTGTCCATGAACCAGATCCTCTGCCCCAACCAGACGTGTGCAGGGATCAATGGGAACCGGCTGGCTTCGAGTATGAACAACATAAGTTTCTTGAACCCAGACATCGACGTACTTCAAGCTTACTATGGGTGTGGTCTGACGATAATCTTCCTACCTTCCCACTATTAATTTCCTCTCTGTCGCTGTTTTTTTCGCTTTATTTGGACTGCTATGCCCAACTTGAGTGATGAATCCACTTAAACACATAACAATCACAGCTGTGTATGTGGGGAAGAAGCTTATAATCGTTTATATGTGTTCCAGCAACTTGAGTGGCATCTGCACGCCTGACTTTCCTGATTGGCCGCCCGCGATGTTCAACTTCACAGAGGATGATGCCCCATTCAATGTGACGGTACCGATCCGGGCGACAATGGTGAAAATGCTGAACTACAATGAAGAGGTGGAGATTACATTTCAAGGGACTGAAATATTAAACGCATCAGAGAACCACCCGATGCACCTGCATGGCTACAGCTTCTATGTGGTAGGGTCAGGCATCGGTAACTTCAACAATGTAACAGACCCTTTTAACATATAATTTGGCTGATCCAGTGCAGTTGACAACAAATGGAGTTCCTAAGAGAGGATGGGTTACCATAAGATTCAAAGCGAGTAATCCCGGTTAGTTTCATTATTACCATTCTCATATATATATATATATATATATATATATATACCGGTTAATTAGTTAAATACATTAACTTTTCGATGTGAATCCGAGTATTTGAAAGTTCAACGAATCATGACTAATTTAATTCGAGTCGAGTTAGTGCACTAATCCATATTGGTCGAACTTGAGATTTTACTTATGAGAAACTAGTATTGGAGCGCTTGAACTATGAGAGAAAAAGAGATGTTAAAGTATTGGATAGATGAATTCATGATATTACCCATGATTTAGTGGTTCATAGTTTTTATTTTATTTTTCAATAAATATTTCAGGTTCATGAGGTTACGTCAATGAGAATTTCTCCAGTATATAAGTAGTATAATTGTTAGAGGTGTGGCTCTCAAGACTAGACCTTGCCTTAGGGTTATTATTTTCCTAATAATACTAACTCTACGTATACATCTTAGGTTGAAATTACGCGCTGATTTTTCCAGAAAATGGGGAGTTTAATTTAGAAGCACTTGTTTTTAAGTCAAAATTATGAAGAGTTTGATTTTGGACAGTGAATCGTCTTATATTCTTTTATTTCTCATATTTCCATACCCTTATGAGGCCCATAAACGTATATGTTATAACTAAGAAATTTTATTTTAAAAAGAATAGGACACCTATTTTTCTCCAGAGATAAGCTCCCATTCCATCAAAGAAAATTAAGGAATTGAAAATTTTTTTTTTTTGGTCTTTTTTTTTGTCCGACTTGAATGGTAGATGTCGTCTGTATACTAAAAAGTACATAATGCAGCCATCTTAATTCTCAACCCCATCCGCAGAATGGATGGTGGACCCATATTTCTCTCTTCTAGTTCTTCACTAAAGGACATTTTTAAAATACTATAATAGCTTTGGACACTGCAACGGAGAACGTGGCATGTTTTACACTCTTACAAACTATTTTTTCTATCGAATTATTTAATAAAACTTAATTTATTATGTTATATATATAGTTTATTCAATTTTTAATGAATAAGAAAAGAAAAAGAAAAGTTTTCCATTCCATATTAGTTAATTAGGCATAAATTAAAAGATAAAAAGGTGAACTAAATAATTCATGAAAAAGCAATAATTGGACGTGTGCTTTTTGTATTTTCGTCCAAAATTTTTCCGTTCCATCTTAGTTATTTCCTTGAGCTCATAATAACTACTCTTTATGTGCAGTTTTTTTGGAACCTAATAAAATATGCTTTTTTCTATTTTAACTTCTAATATTATCGGTGAGCCGGTCATGTGCTTCGCAAGTGGCCGTCATATTTCTACTTTTTTAAACATATCATGTAGCAAGGCGAATTCCTGGTCTTTATAACAATAGATAATTTTCCAGTGGCACTCAGTTGAGGATGGTCTTGGAGCATCTGAGGTTAAATTTGACCTTTCAACACGTCATTCAATGATTAAGAAAGAGCTAGCATAAGTATGAAGTGACAATTGACGATATATACATTAAAAAAATTCTCAAATTCATAAAGTCACCAACTTTTATTCCACAAAAAAACTCTCTTAATCGAAGAACTAACAATGTTAGTCTCATTAGTTAGATGGGACACACTATGCAATTAAAGAAGTCGTATGTGGAGAATCGATTTTCACAGGCGGTGGACGAAATAAATATTCTATTATCAATTCCTATTTTTAGCTATGATATATATAATATATATCCCATCATAATAAAACTATATATAAAAAATAACACTCGTAATATATATTTGATCATGTCATTCAATGATTAAGAAAAAGCATCGCATTGTTTCTCGATTGGATTTCTCTATCTATTTCATGCGTTGGAGGGATAGAAAGAACAAGTTTAATACATGTTTAAGCCTAGGCAATAGCAAAGGCAAGAACATGTTTAATTCACCTGCACTACATGTGCGCACCTAAAACAGATATTAATGAAGCAAATCCTCATCATCGCCTGCATAGTTCCATTTCTTCATCAAGATATTGTTTTGGTAGCCCGTACAAGGAGAGGCATGTAGGAAGGGGGCGGACGAAGGCTCGTTTCTTCAGTGTCTCCATTCTTCACTATGAAAACCGTGTCCATACCCCATGTTAGATGCCGCTCGAAGTGACAATGCCAAAGCCAAACACCTGCTCGTCACACACACACAGCAACACATTTATATAGGTATGTTAGTTTCAAATGTTGATACCACAACTCTGTCTCACGAAACGGTCATTTCCAATTTATTTTATATCCTGAAGTCTCTAGATGAAAAAGATTGCTATAGATTGAGTTACTTTCCCGCATTTGTCCATTATTCTTCCTTAGAGCAGCGGGTTATACATATATATATATATATAGATAGATAGATGTAGAGCCGTAGCCTCCTCATGCATATATTGAATTAATTAATGGATGCCAAATGAGGTATCTTCATTCTTAAGATATTGATCCTCCATTTTCGAGCTGCTTAAGCTTTCTAATATGTTACAGTAGCTATTAATATGATTACAATGAAATAAATTCTAAGCAACTATGTATCACGAAAGGAAGTGATACCTGGATTATTTGCAACAAATCTGATGGCTAGCCATCCGTGCTTTGGAACTATAAAAGTATTGACTTTTGGGGGATCTACCAGATTATATGTTAGAGGGTTGGTCTCTTTGTTGAAATTCCCTTTACCCATTCCTATCACATAGAAGCTGTAGCCATGCATATACATCGGGTGAACACTGGCGCCATCTAAGACACCGGTGCCTTGAAAAACTACCTCCACCGATTCATTGTAGTTCAAGACCTTAACCTTTGTCCCTTGATCTGTCATATAAGTATCCCGCTCATTGGTATCCTCTGTAAAATTGTACATGACTAGTGGCCAATCTGGGAAGTCCGTCCTATAATAACCGCTTATATTCCTGCACAATAAAGGATCAAATATTGAAAATGCCATGGAGGGCTTTAAGGCTAGCTATTCATCTGTGCATACTGCATGTATCTGAGACAAGATCAAAGCCCTTGCACGTTCATTTTTGAAAAGGTGATGCCAGAGGGCGCCCGATCCAAACAATTGGCATTTTTGACAGATTATATATACACACATGAGCTTTTTCATATGCACCGGAGACATAAGGATATAAAATTATATAGCACGATCCAATTGGATAGAATCACTTTAGGGAGAAAGAGAATTGCCTGTAATGAGCCTGGAGTACGTCGACTGTCGGGTTGGCCCAGCTGATGTTATTCAAGCTCGAGGCCATTATATCAGCACTTCCCGCGGTGACATTGCAATGCGTACGATTTCTGCAGAGTTCATTCATTGCTACCGCTATCAACATCCTTTTGGTTACATTCACTGGGACGCTTATGGGATAATTCTCATTTGCCAAGCTTCTGATCAAGCTCGTGAATCTCATCGCAGCTTTCAAATCTAGACTCTGAGGGAGGTCGTGCGGAAAAATAGGGGAGGATGAGAAGTTGTAGTCTCCTATGTATTCAATGATCGCAGAACCGTTATAGTTGTCTGTTAGTGCATCTTCAGTCAAAAATTGTCGACTAGCCATGTAGTAGCGCCCGGGAGGCCTGTTTGTTGTGAGAAGCACGTCCATTGTTCGTCCTGGACTTATCATGATATAGCTCGTCGGTATAGGCTTTATGTCTGCTGCATCCACCCCGACGATTGTGAGGTTGTGTTCGGCAATTGCGAAAAAGACCTCATCGTCAACCACTGCACCAACTATCCGCAGAAGATACGTCTTCCCGTATTCAACTGACCAACAATACGTTGTCCCTAGAATAATGAAAATATAGAAGCGACTGTCAACCTTAAGTTTGTATTAGAATTACTATAACGTATCTCAAAAAATTCCAGAAGAGAATATATATATATATATATATATATTCGTGGAGAGGACTTGTATATACCACTGGAGCAATTAGCGAAATCTCCAAGTTCCCCATTGATTAAGTAACCATTTGAATGGGGAACGTCGCTCCCACTCTCCATGCCCGCATTATTTCCGCGTTCAAATCCCCCCTTATACCATGAACCTGCAATTAATGACGTTTACTTTTACGATGATGTAGAGATATTATTGATGTTGTTTACAGAGAAAAAAAGAAAAATTATTGATGCATTTACTTCCCAGAAAACCTTTCACGCTTTCAAATTATTAATGAGTTTATATTGCTATACACTAGTGTCTATCCGGAGCATTACACGAATTTATTTTTATATAATAATTATTTACATTTTAAAAATATTAGTTAGCTTCCTAATGAATAACAAGATTTTTTTTATTTATTTCAAATTTTGAAAAATAATTTATAATATATCAGACTAAATGATTAGGTGATAATCTTACAACTAACAGTCTTATTTGATGCACATTGCTTATTCAATCATTAATAATTTTTGCGAATTCATTATATATACATGAACTTCAAATATACGATCTGATTTGCACATATGATATCTTTTTTCGGTGTGAATCCTGGTATCCGGAAACCCAATTGAGCCCTAACTAATCTGATCGAGCTGGATCGATCCACTAAAGGGTAAAGCTCTCACAGCGTGAATTTTTTCCATTCAAAAGAACTCGAACCCGAGACATTGTTTAAGCAGAACAAGCGCCAAATCGCTTGAACCAACCCACGTTATACTGCTTGACCTTGTTTAATAATATTTTATGATATCTTTAGTTCCACGTATTAATTTTTTAATTTTTAGTGATCATAGCCTCATAAATTAGTGAGCTTTGATTTTCTTTTTCAAGAAATCCTTTGTATAGGCTCAATAAACTATTTTCCAGTCTAATTGACTAGTTATTTTAGTAATATCCATTGCATAATCGTTTAATCACAAATATAATACGGGGATACAATACATATATATAGTTAAAAATTGTTTTTTTTTTTCAGTAAGCAGTTAACAATTGTTTTTTTATCACATTTTAAAATATTGCTAATCAAGATTGTCATTTTTAGATGGATGCACTTTGTGATAACTTCTATATTTGCTTAATTAAAATTTCAAATAGATTTTCTCTTCTATTATCTATTTTTAATATTACTCACCAAAAAATCGGTTTTTAATATTTATTTATTATATCATCATATTATTACAATAATAATAATAATTAGAATAATTGGTACATAATTAACAATATTATTACAAAGTGTAATCGATTTGACGGTATAATATAATGATAATGTTTAAATAAAATTACTGCAGATATATGTCAGATATACAAACAATATTTATTACTGATGGATGATGTGGATCGATGTATAAGAAGATAGGTTTCCACTGCTTATAAATATAAACTTTTGGGTCGGACAAGAATTCTTGTGCTTGTAGCTAGATCTAGTTGGCGAGCCTATATATTTGGGATGAATAAATTCTAAGATTCGAATACTAAATTCACGTACCTAGCACGATTACCTCTTCTCCATAAGGTTTTGGAAATGGATATGTTGTTCCTTCTTTGGGCAAGATGGCAATTGCACCATGGACAGTCGATCATGTCTAGTCGCTATGGGCATGCCACCAAAGAGTTCCTTCCTCGTCCGAGAAAATGATTTCATAAGTGAAGTTCGAGCCAGGCTGAATTGGACATTGTGTAATGAATACTGGTCCATCTGACCAGGAGTTTCGAGGTTGCTTCACCCCGTGCCTAGAGAGTACGAGAAATTGGGTATTTTCTAAATTACTAACAGTGTAAATAAATGACGATATATTCAATGCATATCATTCAATATGTATTCTACAAACTAATGGAGAGGTAGCGATCCGATCTGTCGCCCTGTCTGTTTGTTGAGTGGTATATGTGTATATATCCTTTTCATCATGAACAGTAAAAATTCCCCGAAGAAATGACGGAAGGAAAACAGCGAACCATGGCCATTATATGTCCAGGTTCAAGAGCAAGAAAATGGAAATAATAATAAAAATAATACTAGATCAGAGAGAAGCAATAACACTAATAGTAATAAAAATAATACATGTTTTATATGTACCAATGAAGGGTGACGCCGTAATTTCCTTGGTTAGTCACGTTTACATACACAGTGTTTCCTTTGTGTACTTGAATCACTGGGTCCAAGAAAGAGGTCATTGACTGTTAAAATCGTCTCATTAACACAGAATTCTGTCACGTTGATTTCCTTCAACTACACACAATATGGCAAATGAATACATGAGCATATATGCATGTTCAACTGGGGAGCATAAATTCGGTTGCAAGCGTGAGCCGTTTCACACCATTGCAGAGAAAGTAGTTAAATTAAGAAACAACATTGATGATCAGCAGACTTGCTACTTAATTGGCCAACTTTTAATTACTGCAAAGAGTAAAAGTTCCCTCTTCATTTTACTACTAAGAATTAATTCATCAAGGACTTACCACAAAATCGTAGTAGTGGACATCGGCACTAACACAGCTCGAAAACTGACCCAGAATTAGAAGTAATAAACAGCTTGCGACGATCAACACATGACTAGCATTCTGGGACCGGAAGAACCCTTCCATTGTCCGCAGCATACCTAGCTAGCAACTAGCAAGGCTTCTTTCTCTCTCTCTCTCTCTCTCTCCCTCTCTCTCCCCTGCGCCCCTCACTCGAGGTTCATATCCATGAGTTTATGACGATATATGAATGAATATATATATATATATATATATAGTATAGGTGCTTCCGTACATACATATATAAATATAGTAATGTCCACTGTACATCCTCCGGTCAAACTTTCAAAAGTCGAGCTCGATACATCACCATCCCATTTTCACTTATCTGACACGCCAATCAATCTTCGGCAGTTAGTCATTTAATAAAGAGTAAATAGGCAATATGGTGCCTGACTTTTTGATATCGTCCCAACTGGGTCCCTGACTTATCTTTTACATCAATTTGATCCCCAAATTATCCATTTTAATCAAACATGCATGTGTTACATCAATTAGGTCATTCATTTGTAAATTTACATCAATTTAGTCCTCCAGGGAAATTGTAATGATTTTAGTGAAGGGCCTAAGTACGTAACAAGGACCTAGTTGAAGTCAATTGAAAAACTCATGGACCAAATTGATGTAAAAAATAAGTAGGGGACCTAATTGATGCAATATCAAAAAGTAGGGACCAAATTGCATGTTTATTCTTTATTAATCCATAAATCATACTAATATACTAAAACTGTTATTTAGGTGGGAACTGCGTCAAGCCTACATTTTTTAGCTTTTTTTTTTCTTTTCTTTTCTTCCAAAACAATTTCGTTTATGTTTTTTTGGGAGAGCTCTTACGTCACTCATGAGAAGATTTTCTCCTCTGGAAGGACAGTCCTCTCCCATAGCCAAGGCCAAGTTCCATCCTTGCCTGGCCACAATTTTTTTTTTCTTTCTAATTTTCTCAAAATTTTTATATCTTCAAATCAATTTGGAAATCTTATGTATAAATCCTAACAGATATATTATCTAATAATTTAGGCAGTCAAATATTTGGGAATAATATCCCATTCCCATGGATCATATAGGTTGTTAGTATTGGATTTTATAGTATCTGATTTAAATATTAAGAGATTATTTGTTTGTTAATTTAGTTGTTTCTCTGAACCATTAAATAGTGGAGGTAGTTTATGTAATTTCTTGAGTCAGTCAATAATATCTCCGATAGCTTTGGCCGCCACCATATATTACCGATATCTCTATTGTCTCTTTCTTTATCTTCTATTTAATTTTATACATATTGGAGGGATATCTCTATTGTCTCTTTCTTTATCTTCTATCTAATTTTATACATATTAGAGGAGAACGACAAGGCCTTTTGAGATAGGACGGCGAAAATGACAACAACGGAACTCTAAATCCAAAAAGGCTCAACAGTGTGCTTGCTATTACTTTGCCTAGTCATACTGCAACTTCATTCATAAACTTATAATAATATTCATCCTTAAATTTGTTTTTCGTATTTTATTTTATTTATCTATCTATCTACAGATAATACTGTTCCCATCTAGCAAAAGTAGAGCGAGTGTGGTCATTATTATTATTATTATTATTATTATTATTATTATTGTTATTGTTATTATTATTTTTGTTATTATTATTGTTGTTATTGTTGTTGTTGTTATTGTTATTGTTATTATTGTTATTACTGTTATTGTTATTATTATTATTATTATTATTATTATTATTATTATTATTATTATTGTTATTATTGTTATTATTATTATTATTGTTGTTGTTATTATTGTTATTATTAAGGATAACTTCAATGTATAATAGGCAAGTTGTAACATACATAGCAACCGTAGATACTCTTCTATTTCTCATTATTCGTTTTCCTTTCATGTAAAAGGCTTACAGCCTATTTATAATTCCGATTGACATGAATGAAAGATAAGTTGGAATTGCTCCAAACTTCACATGGTATCAAAGCAACAAAGTTCCTGGATCAATTGAAAATTTTATGACCAACAGAATGTCGGATGTGAGTGAGGGTGAGAGAAGTCCAAGGCTGGGCAGAAACTCATCTGCAAACAGAAAGGCAGGGGATGACTCGGGTAAGAGCATGGAAATCCCGCCGGTTTATCGACTCAATTCATCAGACAGCACAGGCGTCCAAATAATCGGTTGTGTGCTCAATGGGGATAATTACCTGACATGGTCACGAGCGATGTTGATCGCTCTACGGGCAAGAAACAAATTGCCCTTCATCGATGGGAGTTTGGAGGCGCCGGAAGTGAACGACCCTCTCCGAGACTGCTGGGAGAGATGCAATTCAACAATCCTGGCGTGGATGTTCAACACCATGGATGTGAGCCTTCAAGCGACGGTCACGTACGCCGTGGACGCCGGAAGCTTGTGGAATGACCTGAAAGAGAGGTATTCGGAGGGAAATCAATCTAGGGTTTTCCAAATTAAAGCCGATATTTGTCTCTTACGGCAGGAAGGATTGAGCATTCGGGAATACTACAGCAAATTGAAGCTGCTGTGGGACGAATTGGAGATTTACCTGGAGCACTCGGGTTGTAGCTGCGGGGCAGGAGCCGCGATGGCAGTGCAGAGGGAGACGGAGAAGTGCTTCCAGTTTCTGATGGGGCTCACTTCCGAATTTAACACGATTCGGTCGACGATTCTGAGCATTGAACCGATACCGAACTTGAATAAAGTATACAAAATGGTGGCGAATGAGGAACGGCAACGATTGGTGACGAGAGCTCGAGAATCGGCCCCGGAATCTGCCGTCTTCTTCGTCAGAGCGGAAGCAGAGCACGGGCAAGGAAGAATCGGTAGGTTGCAGGGAGAAGCGGGCGAAAGGCCCTCGTGTGAGCACTGTGGAAAATTGGGCCACACCAAAAATACTTGTTGGGCCCTTAATGGGTACCCATCCTCGCATTACAAGTCCAAAGCAAATCCAGGAAGGGGGCCCGGACAGAAACAAGTCAGGCCGAACAGTGGGCCGAAGGGAAAAATGCAAGCCCAGCACGGCCCAGATCGTGCGCATGCAGCCCAGACCAGACATGGGAGTGGATCACGGGCTGAGAAGTTGGAGGCCCTCCCTGATGACCAATTTAACCGATTGCTGTCATTGCTTTCGCATGACACCATAGACCCGAACCGGCTAGTCGGTAATGAGTTCAATTTTATAAAATTACAAAATGAATGGATTTTGGACACAGGAGCATCGAGACACATGACAGGATGCCTCGAAAATTTTTCGAGAACGATTGCAATCAAAGGTGGAGAACCGGTATATATTCCTAATGGGGGCATGGTACAAGCCACCCAAACAGGAAATGTGAAAATTGCGGGCGTGATGGAAATTACGGATGTACTTTATGTGCCGACTTTTAGTTGCAATTTGATTTCCATTGCACAATTATCGAAGGAAATGGATTGTTACGTGACATTTTATGGTGATCTATGCATTATACAGGACCGCACCTCGAGGAGAACGATTGGAGTGGGTGAGCTTCAAGGGGGGGGTCTATTACCTGAGGCGAGTGGCTACCACACCACAGACATGCCAGGCAGTCCTCGAGGAATCTGGGGATCTCTGGCACCAAAGGCTTGGTCACCCATCTCGTCTGATAAAATTGCGTGGTATTAATTTAGATTTTGGCAAAAGGAGTAATAAGGAGTGTGATGTATGCCTTAGAGCGAAACAGACACGCTCGCATTTTCAATTGAGCATGAATAAAGCTGAGTATCCGTTTTAGTTAATTCATTGTGACTTATGGGGACCATATAGGGTTAAGGCTAGTTGTGGAGCCAATTATTTCTTGACTATTGTTGATGATTTTAGTCGTGGTGTGTGGGCATATCTTCTGCGAGAAAAATCTGAAGCTCGGCGTTTTATTATTGACTTCTACAATTTGATTAAGAATCAGTTTAATCGCACAATTAAGGTTATTAGAAGTGATAATGGAATGGAATTCTTGTCAAGGGAGATACAAAACTTTTTCTCTGCACATGGGATTCTACATCAGACTTCTTGTACAGATACACCTCAGCAGAATGGTCGAGTAGAAAGGAAGCATCGGCACATTCTCAACGTTGCAAGGGCACTCATGTTCCAAGCCTCATTACCGACACGGTTTTGGGGAGAGTGTGTCTCGACTGCAGTCCATTTGATTAATATTACTCCAACGCCATTACTCGACAACAAAAGTCCACACGAGGTACTTTTTGGTGAACCGCCTAATTACTCGAATTTACGGGTTTTTGGGTCACTATGTTATGCACATATGCGAACCAAGGATAAGTTTGGGCTTAGGTCTCGCAAATGTGTCTTTATTGGATATCCTCATGGAAAGAAGGGATGAAGACTTTACAATCTGAAAAATAGGGAAATATTGGTATCCAGGGATGTTCAATTTTCCGAGACAATTTTTCCTTTTGCCACGGAAAATGAGGAATCGAGACAACAAGGAAAAGGGAGCCCGTTATTTCTGGGCGGAGCTGGGGACAGAAATGGAAATGAGCTCAATCTAACCCAGCAGGCTCTGGAAACATCCCAGGCAATGAGCCGAGGCCGAGGAGAAGAAGAAAATAGAGGACCCATGGAATTTTCTAAACTTGACCAAACAAGTACAGATAGGGGCAGAGATTTGGAAGTAAGAGGGAGTGATTCTGGACCGGCCCAAAATGTAGAGGGCCGCATTTCTGAAGAAAAAGAGGGTGATAATTTGGAGACAAATGAAGACCATAAAAGTGGTGAGATGATTTTACGGCGATCTGAACGGATTTCTAGTCGTCCAAAACATTTCAAGGACTACATTGTTCACACTGCTCGCCATAAGACCCTCTCCCCTGACTCACCTACTTCCTCGCACTCCTCAGGTACGTCTTACCCCATTGAGATGTTTATTGATTATTCCAATATTTCTAATCATCACAAGGCATATCTAGCTGCAATTGACTCAGATGCAGAGCCTACATCTTATCGAGAAGCCATTCGGGATCACAAATGGAAGAAGGCAATGGCAGAAGAAATTCATGCCCTCGAATTAAATAAGACCTGGACGGTTGAACAACTTCCCACTGGTAAACGACCTATTGGTTGCAAATGGGTGTTTAAAGTGAAGCGTCGAGCGGACGGAAGTGTGGAGCGCTATAAAGCATGGCTGGTTGCAAAGGGCTTCACCCAGGTTGAGGGGATTGATTTCCATGAGACGTTTGCACCAGTGGCCAAATTGGTAACTGTACGATGTCTATTGACAGTTGCAGTAGCAAGAGGATGGATCATTCATCAGATGGACGTAAACAATGCCTTCTTACATGGAGACTTAGAAGAGGAAGTATACATGGAATTACCACCGGGCATCTCTGCCTCGAAGAAAGGTGATGTATGCAGACTTCGCAAATCTCTATATGGACTTCGTCAGGCATCGAGGAATTGATTCTCGAAATTCGCTAATGCCCTTCGAGAATATGGGTTCATTCAATCAGGTGCCGATCATTCCCTCTTCACTCTTCATCAAGGTAACAATTTTCTTGGAGTGCTTGTTTATGTCGATGATCTTATCATAGTGGGGAACAATTCTAGCCACTGTGATTCTTTTAAGAAATATCTGGACAAATGCTTCCGTATTAAGGACTTAGGGCCTCTGAAGTATTTTCTTGGTATTGAGGTCACTAGAATGAATTCTGGAATTTTCCTCAGTCAACGGAAATATGTGCTGGATATCTTGACCGAATGTGACCTGTTGGCATCACGACCATCGCCTTTTCCTATGGAACAACGACATCGACTTTCCATGAGTTCTAGTGACTTGCTATCGGATCCTGGAAAGTACAGACGATTAATTGGGAGACTTATCTATCTGACCATTACAAGGCCAGAAATCAGCTATTCCCTACACATATTTGCTCAGTTTATGCAGGAGCCTCGTCAGGATCATTGGGATGCTGCTATGCGAGTTCTTCGCTACTTGAAACAATCCCCTGGTCAAGGAATCATTCTTCGGCCTACATCTCTTGAGCTTGAAGCCTTCTGTGATTCAGACTGGGCGGGTTGTCCCTTGACCCGTCATTCTATAACGGGATATTTTATCACTCCAGGAGGATGCCCAGTTTCATGGAAGACGAAGAAACAGACTACGGTTTCTCGTTCGTCTGCTGAAGCAGAATATCGGGCAATGGCGGTAGCTGTTAGTGAGATTGTCTGGTTACGAAGTCTTCTCTCTTCTATTGGGGTACAAATGACTACACCGACTAGATTATTTTGTGATAATCAAGTTGCACTCCATATCGCAGCTAATCCTGTTTTCCATGAACGGACGAAGCACATTGAGATCGACTGCTATTTTATTCGTGATCACATCAAAGCTGGACTTGTGACCGCCGACCATCTGCCCACGCGACTTCAATTAGCAGATATCTTCACAAAGGCGTTAGGTCGGGATCGCTTCCGTTTTATTCTTTCCAAGTTGGGCATTCGTAATCCACATGCTCCAACTTGAGGGGGAGTATTAAGGATAACTTCAATGTATAATAGGCAAGTTGTAACATACATAGCAACCGTAGATACTCTTCTATTTCTCATTATTCGTTTTCCTTTCATGTAAAAGGCTTACAGCCTATTTATAATTCCGATTGACATGAATGAAAGATAAGTTGGAATTGCTCCAAACTTCACAGTTATTGTTATTGTTTTTATTATTCTTATACTTATTATTGTTATCGTTATTATTACTGTTATTATTATTTTCTTTATTATTTATAGTATATAGTTGAGGTCGCATTTTGGCATATTATAATGCCACATGTCGATTCTTCGTTTTTCTCCTTTTTTATGTCATATTTTCTTTTGATTCCATGCTGTAATTTTCATTTTCATTTAGTAAATACATCAAACCTCATATAGTTTTAGTTTTGTTCCTGCACTTCCAAAGAATAAATTCACCGAGAGTAGTTGTTTCATTTTAGTGTACTTATTAAACTAACGAGAAATTTTCTCATATATCCAAATATTTGTTATTATGATTATAGATAATTTAAATATTTTAAATTACATGAAGCTATACGGAGTCCAAAATTTTACATTGTGTACTACAAAATAATTATAGAGCAAATTTAACGCTAGTCATAAAAAAACATGAATAAACTAAAATATATGAATATCAGTTGGTTTTTATATTGTAGGTAAACAAGGATCGTGAAAATGGGTCGGGTATCAGGATCTAATATAATTTAATAAATGGATTTTTAATGCAAATAAATGTAAATTACAAACTCACTGAGAATAGAGAATTAATGATGTTTACCAATATTGCCATTATTAAAAAAAATTCATATAAATTAGGGCTAATTAACTCAAAAGTTCATGAACTTTGCTCTTTTTCACTAGAGGTTCATGTATCAGATAAATGAAAATTTACTTTTACCAAACTACTAATGTTACAATTAATATTGGTAATGTCAGTGGCACGTATGAGGTAATTAAATGAAAATTCACTTTTAGTAAATTATTAATATTTAAAAAAAAATGGTAATACATAGTGGTAGATTGTTTGTGAAATTCATATTTTATGAAATAAATTCAATATAATCGTTAGCCTTCTTATATAAAAAAATTTTCACAGTTCACTTTCACAATATGATTTGAGTGAATTACTAATATTACATATAAAACTAACAATGTCAGTGGAACGTATGAGGTATTAAATGAAAATTCACTTTTAGTAACTTACCCATATTTATAAATAAAATAAAATAAAAGCTACTACCTATTCGTATATCTTTTGGGAAATTCATAATTTATAAAAAAAAATTATATAAAAATTGTGAGCCTATTTATATGCATTATATACATAAATATATTCAGATAATATATGTCAGCATCGGATTCTATACGTCTAAGAAAATTATAATTATTTAAACACTACTTGATGGTTAAGATAATTAGATATTTACGTAACCGAAGCATATTAAGAAACTTTATCTATGCTTTTCCGCGCAAAGCGTGTGTTTTCTCCTAATCATTATAATATATAAAAGTTGAGACATGAGTGCGCCATGTAAACCAAAACATAAACCCTTAAGCTCCGCCTTGATTGCCCTTTTAATTCCGATTAAATGAGCATTCACTTTGTTTTATTTTGTGACATATTCAAGGTATTTTGAATATATGTCCATAATAGTTATATGTAATAATATATAATTAAAGAGTTTTCTGAAAAACTAAAAGTGAACTTCTCCAGATATATTCTTCTAAGATCACTGTTCTAAATATTCTATAAATAAGAGACATAGAAATTCATTTTATATGAGATCATTTCACTTATGATAATTTTTCCTACACTATATGATATCTCTCGCTCTTTCTACGTATCTCTATGTACATATTACATAATTGTTATCGCTTAATATATGTGTTATTTCATAAGACTAGATTAGTATTTATTTGTCGCCATCACTTTTCATTCTTAACTCCCATTTAAAATTTATAATGTTTATATGTACATACATAGCAGAATCGATATATAGTTTTGATCATTTTTTTCTGGATCTATATATATTCATTCGTATGTTCTTTATATTAGTTATCTGTTTCCAGTCGTACAAAAATTGACAAGAAATTATCGCGCATTCACATGTATCAACTAGTTTAGTTAAAGAACTCAATGTTTTTTTAAAGTATAATTAGAAAGCCCTGTTCATTATGAATATCTACACTGAACACGTATGATCTCTGCATATGTTACAAATACATAAAATAAAGATTAGTAATTTTATTGTGGAGACATAGATTTTGCCCTCCCAAACAGACAAAATTAAATTAATTCTACTGATTATGTTTCTATTTAGTTAGCGTTATATATCTTACCTTTTGATTAATTTTAAGAAAATTAAATTAGTTTTTATTATGTTTTTTTTTTTGGAACGAAAGGTAATTTGAAATATATATGATGTGCTTGGAATATAATAAACTTAACAAATGAGAGTGGCTTCATTTACTGGATATAAATAGAAATTATTACTAAAAGGATACAAGGCATACGTGTGTTACCTTTTCTGATATTTTGCTTTGGCAATCGTAAAAGGAAGAACATTTTATGCAAGTGTGCCGCACTTAAAAATTATACTAAACATGTTATTTCAGTAGTTAAAATTCCAGACTCTTATCAAAAAGGGTATAGCGCAATGACAGTGACACACGCTCTTACTTAATAACTAAAAAAATTTCATATTCGATACTCAATAGAACTACTCATATCCCTTTATTAGTTACTAAAATTTCTATTTTTATATACTTATATCCATGGTCCCTGTAACCGAAAAAAAAAATTCAGCCACTCGACTTAAGATTTTCCGCATAATTTTGTGGCGTAAAGCTTTCCACTAAGCATAAATACAAGAGTCAGGCCACCTAGCCTATTCCTCAGCTGTAATGTGGCTACATCTATCCAACTTTTCTTTTTTTCGTTGGAGTATATCCAACTTATTTTATTCCAATTAATTTTTCATTTCCTCTTTTGTAAAGCAAATATGACTAACTTGTAATTTTTCTGTTGCCAAGCATATCATATCATATTCCGTCTATCTAGTTAATGTTTTTCTTTTTTGGGGTTAAAATAAAATATTTTAGTATAGTATAGTATAGTAATATTAATAGTAATAATCTCTAAACCCCATCCATATAAAGCTCAAGCAGCACGTGTAATCCTTCTCTTTCTCATTTTCAACCTTTTTATCTTCTTATTTTCTAAGTTTATCTACAAACTTTGATCCTTTTTACCTTTTATTCTTTTTATATTCACCCAAAACCTCGTCCGTAATATATATATATATATATATATGACGTTCTAGTTATTGAAAATAAACTTTGGATAGAGCATAAACATATATTAGCTTTCATGTCGTGTAACATATAATTAGTTAATATACCTCATAGGAAGTCTAAAATTTTGCTAAAATTTAAGAATTCTTGATTTTAATTCTATTATTACTATTTATTGAGATTAGGTAATATATATATTGATCAATAATCATATTATGATTATGATATTGTTAATTGAAAAAATTATAGTCCGGCTGCACTACGGGCACTTTCCCCTAGTATAAATTTAAAAGCAACGCAGAGAATGGATGGACCTAATTTGCTTCCTGAAGCCGTACGATTTAAAACTCAATTAAGAGAAATTCATAGCTATGCCAAAGCCAAATATCAGAAAAGATAACACACGGGTGCTTTGTGTATCCAGTTAATGAGACCATTCTCGTTTGTTAATTTTTATTATATTCATTTCAAGCACATAATATATATTTCAAAATAGTTACCTTTCGATCCCGAAAAAAATAGTCTACATTTCCAAATTCTTTATGACACGTGCGTAAATGAATCAAAAGATCAGATATATAACCCTGACTACTAGAAACATAATCAGTGGAATTAATTTAATTTTGACTGCTTGAGAGGGGCAAAAGTTATGTCTCCGCAATAAAATTGCTAATCTTTATTTTGGCTGTTTGACTGGAAGAGCCCTTCCACCGTCCGTAGCACACCTAGGCTTAGCGTAGGTCTCTCTCTCTCTCTCTCTCTCTCTCTCTCTCTCTCTCTCTCTCTCTCTCTCTCTCTCTCTCTCTCTCTCTCTCACTCGAAGTTCGGGATACGACCCTGATGTTTTGTGGCCTAAAGCAAACTCTAATATGAGGCTTTTTTTTTTTTTAATGAGAACAATTTCGATGCTTTTAATTTAAACTTTCTATCTAATTTTGACGCGTCGCTTAATACTTCTTTTTCAGTTGATAATACAACTAATCAATCTAATCAGTCTTGAGACATCATAAGTTTAGGTAAATTTTTGTTTTATTAATTTTAATATAGGAGAATCTCTCTTTTTGTCCCTCCGCCTCTCTCCCTTGAAGTTCATATTCATGAGTTTTTCGGTCTTTTTTTTTTTCATTTTTTTCGGCTTTTCATATCCATGAGTTTATGACGGTACACACACACACATATATATATATATATAGAGACTTTTATACAGTGGAAACCTTTGGTATACTCCTCCTAAGTATTCTCCTAACTACTCATTATATGTTCACCCAAAAAACCTAGTCACTATATCATAGATTGTAATTTCATCAACATTTTGGGGCAATTTATTACATGTGAATGTTAGGAAAAGAATTAGACACACTTTTTAGGAGGATTTAACATTTTTGTGTTTATATAAAGGAAAAATCAATTAAAAGGAGAAAATGAAATTGTTAACTTGAATGGCAAAGAATGAAATAAAAAGATACTAGCTTCTAAAAAAAAAAAACAGATGGTAGAATAGAATGGTTCAATCGTTGTTTGTAAATTATATACAATTGATTTGGTCAAAGAGACTCGCCTAAAAACTACATTATGATTCGCGAAAAATGCTCCGTCAAAGGTGAATCTTTAGTTTTATAATCAAACTCCCAAATATTTATGCAAGATTCTCTAACCCCACACTTGATCTTACAGACAAAAGTTAAGTACATCTTTTCCTTAATTATGACCAATGAAATGGGTTTTTTTCCTTCGAAGATCTGAAGGAGCTTTATGGTGAACATAACCCCAGGCAGAGAATACAGAAGTTGTTAGTCATGTGAAAATGATGATATTAGTGACCTTCTAAAAACCTTTTTTCCTCCATTTTATAATATTTTCATAAACGATTTATTATAAAGGATAATTGCGTGGTATGATTTTATCTTGCAGGAAGACAGAATAGAATATAGAAATTTCATGCAACAGTCCTGCAGATGAAAATATGAAAAATAATGGTAATAACCAATTGTTAGGTTTCCAATTTTCAAATGATATTCATTTTCTTGTTTAAAACTAGACTATGTTATACAGTTAAATAGTAAGTTGCAACTAATCATCTTAATCAATATGTGTCGTGTATTTAAGTTAATTGTTAATATAAGTTTATCACATATATTCAGTTTAAAAATAAGGGAAAAAGATAATTGTGGTCCTATAAGTTTGACATTCAGTCAATTTTGGTTTTATAAAATTTAACAGTGCCGAATCAATCCTATATGTTTGCTCTATAAGATAATTTCGGTCCTATAAGTTTAGAAAAAGATATTTTGGACCTATAAGTTGGCTTTCAATTAAAATGTGATCTAATAAATTCTGAAAAAAAAAGAAAGAAGGAAGAAGACGTTTTTGGTCCATAAATCACAAAATGGACCGACATTGCCTTATGAAACAAACGTAGGACTAATTCGGCATATTAAAACTTAGAGGATCAAAATTGACTAAAGGCTAAACATATAGGGCCCAAAATTTCTTTTTCCCTTAAAAATAATAGTACAAAATTGTTTTCCATTTTTATATAGATGTTTATGATGTCATTTTTTAACTTTATTTTTATTTTATTTATGATCGTAAGCTCATCGTTTCATGTTATGAATTTATTTTCTTTTCTAGCACCATAACTAGATATAATTAGTTGACTATAGTATTTGTTGAAAGTTTTAAATATTATCAATTTTTATAGTAATTTTTATCTTTTAAGGTGTATATATTCGTTTTAGCTCATTTATATACCATTTCTCATAACAATTATTTCGAATTTAGGAAAACATATATGCTTGGTAACAAAATAACATATTTAAAATGATTAATTTTAAATTACATACAACAATCAATTAATAAAAGTAGATTAACTTTCAAGAGTTCAATAAGTATTTTGCAACTGATGTTATGAGTTAGGGTACATCCATAGATATAAGTTAAATTGACTCCTATAACAACAAATACCTTCTTATTAAAGAAATAAAATTATTAAAATAATTTATATAAAACATTAAGAAAGATGTTTTAAAATAATTCATATATCTCATATCATTTCTTATTATAATATAGGAATTTACGGTAATATAAAAACATATGTATATAATTGACACAAGGATGTCATAAAATTTCATAGTTAAAAAATATGTAGTCAAATTTGCATAGATATGTAATATACAATGATTAAATAAATACACAATGCGTACTAATTATGACCGTTAATTGAAAATATTTATCAACCCATTTAAAATTAGTCTAATTTTCTTATTTGATTATCTCATGAAACTCACAATTGACATTGAAAATATTTTATCGTGTTATTAAGTAAATATATGTTTGAAAAATTAGACTAACTGTTATAAGAAATATAATATACTTGTGTGTATATAGTAAAATGAACATATATATATATATATATATACAATGAAAATGATATAAGCACCACAAAGAAATTAACTGAGTATATATATAATTTATAAAAATAATTATAATCCTATAAAAAATTTATGATGCAGCCTGATGAAATTAACCTTATAACTAAAATAAATATTAAACTTGAAAATAAGGATCTCCTAAACAATGTTTTATAAAAGGACAAAACAAATTTTTATCGTATTTACAAAACTTAATATATTAAAGATTAACTAAAAATATGACATATATTAATTAAAATAACTATTCATAATAATTAAATTTTCAAATTTATTTTTAGAATTAATATTAGAAAATCATAATAAATAATTAATGATTACAATGATTATTTTTAATAGGAAATTGGTGTTTCAAAATGTAAATAATTACAATAATAAATGATATAGTGATATGTGAAAACCAACCTGTACATCGCACGAGACAAAATAACTAGTATTAGATTAATTTTTTTTAAATAATGTTGATTGATTGCACATCTTTTAATTCTTATAATATCCTCATTTCAAAATATTTAATTTAATTTTTAAATTTTGTATTACCATAAGTTCATAAATTATAATAATTTTAATATTATAATAGAAATTATATTAACATCCAATTAAATTATTTTTGACAAATTAATATAATAAATATATAGATATGTCGTTTTTAATAAAAATAAAATTTACTATATACATGAATTATATTCATAGTTAATTTATACATATAATGTAGATTGACTATTCTAATCATATTTAATATAGCCCTATTTTATGCAAAATATAGTTTTAGTTTATAGTATAGATTGTATTTCAGGAATTAAGTGTGTGCTGGTAACCATAGATAAGACATTCACATGCATTAATTTGTTGAGAATATAATGTTGATTTTCGAGCTAAAACTCCCGGGTTGGTTGGTTATATCTACCATTAACCTCTAAGCATCATGTATAAACGGTCAGACAGGCATAGTGCTCATAGGCTTAACTTAAATAACTAATTGATAATTTTCACCCAGAAATAAAACTAGCAATTGACAATTGATGTGATCCATTGCAATTAGTAGTGCCTAGTTGACCCCGGCGTATTATGCGGTAAATTTTCATCTTTTTTTACAAAATAGATAATCAATACACGTGACTTACAAATAAATATAGATAAAAATATATATAAAGAAAGGCAGCCATATATTTAAAACTATGGTCACAATAAACAAACACGTACTCTAGACATATAAAGCGAATAATATGCTTATAGAGAGACCTTAATTCTGTATTACATATGTATAAGTGCTTCATTTAATATAACATCAATAAAATATAGTATAAATTCATTTAACTAAAAATAAAAGTTCAATTCACATAGAACTGAAGGTTATCAAATAGAGTGATTTAAATAATCGATGATATTTTACCAAGAGCTAAGGGTTCTCAAATAAAAATATATAAAAAGGATAACCACATATATAAAACCATGATCACAATAAACAAACATGTACTCTATATGTATAAAGTGACCGTAATTTTGTAATATATAGGTATAAGTGCTTAGGAAAAAAGCGAATAGAAAGACGATGGATAAAATGAATTTTGTCAGGTATTTATAGAGAATTTAGCACACTGAACTTGAAGCATATCACATACTTCGATGAGTTCTTCTTATTATCAAGGAAACTTTTAATTTTTCAAAATTAATTTATTGTATATTATTACATGTAAATAATCTAGATAATTTTTAACATTCGTTAAATATAAAATTAATAAAATATAGTATAAATTCATTTAACTAAAAAAGAAAGGTCAATTCATGTAGAGTTGAGAGTTATAAAATGAAGTGATTCGAATAATCGAGGACGTCCTATCAGGAGCTGAGGGTTCTCAAATGGAGCTTACACGTTTATGCTCTTCCGCTTTTATATATTATATATAGATGTGTGACCACCTGATGTAGACATTTACCCTCCGTTGGGAAAGGAAAGGGAATAAAGAGAAAGTTATATGAGAGGATTTGAAAATTTTATACTATTTTCCCTCGGCCTAAAGGTTAGCTTACACACTATAACGGTGTGCCTTGGAGTTTTTTAGGGAAGGAGAGGATAGGAGAGGAGAGGAGAGGGAAGGAGGGGAGAGGAGCGGAAATGGTGGGAAATGAATTTTCTTATTTGAGAGTAATTAATAAGGAAAATGAAAGGAGAGAAGTTGAGAATATAGAAATTATAAAAGTTTTAAAAAATATATTATAATTTTTTTCTAAAAATTTTATACAGAAAGTTATGTAGAGAAAAAAAAATATATGTTCTTCCAAATTCCTTCAATTTGGAGGATTAGGAGATTTTTAATAATGGAGGGAGAGTAGTTTCTTTCAAATCCCTCATTCTCCATTTCCTCTCCCTTAAATAAATCTCCCAAACTATGGAAACACACTCATTCTAAGTTCTTTCCCTCCCTCTCCCAAGTACACTCTAATTAAAGTTCAAAACTGTTGATATGTATATATATATATATATATATATATATAATATGGGGCGCAAGCGCCAACGCGTATGGCAGCACATGCCACACCACATGACTGTCGTTGTCGGACTCTCAAAGCCCGCTTGACTGAAGAATTTCTGCTCCGCTCATAGAAAATGCCAAATAAATTAACGAGGTACATATTTATTGCTTTGCCTTGCTGTAAACTGATGACCAGTCTCGGCAAACGCAGGAGAGCTGTCTCTCAAATTTTTCTCTAGCAAAACTACTGAACGTAAAAGGGGGAGAGAGAGAGAGAGAGAGAAATATTAATTAACGCAAGGAATAATTTTGTGGTGTATATTAAGCAAAGCTGCAAGGATTATGATGCAACCACTTCAAATTAGTTGCACCATACAATCACGTAAATCATTTTAATTTGTTCTCACATATCTCAATATCAATATTACACATATTTCAAGTAAATTATATTTACTTATAAGTGATTTGATTAAGAGTTAATCACTTGAGTTCTTAGTAAGTTACTTGAGGTAAATAAATTACACATATTTTTATAGGGAAAAGATATCATGACACCATTTCAATGAGTTGTACTTAAATCTATAGTAAATTATCAAAAAATATCTTAAATTTTTAATAAATTATTTGATTATATGGTGCAAACATGAAAAATGACTGCACTATGAAATTTCCCAAAGCTTTTAGCAAAACACGAAACACCTCCCCAAAATTTATGGAATTTTATTTATTTATTTGTTTATTTTATCAAGCTGTCGGTACATCATCATCGAGCAGATAGCATGAATACAAGTGCCAGGCCAGCTAGCCTATTCCTCAGTTTCATGGGACTCATTTTATTTCAATTAATTTTTCATTTCTTTTTTCTTTTAGCAAATATGACTAAATTCGTAGTTTTATTTTGCCAAGCATATCATATTCAGTCCATCTAGTTAATGTTTTTCTTTGTTTGGGGTTAAAATAAAATATATAAATTTAAAAGAAAAGCGAATAATGGATGGACACAATTTTCTTTCAGAAGCCGAACGATTGCCCAAGCAAAATATCGGAAATGTTAGCAGACGGTAGCTTTGTACTCTTTTGGCTTATCCAGTTAACGCGACCATTCTCATTCGTTTATTTCATTATATTTTATTTATATTTCAAATTACCTCTCGATCAAAATAAATAAATAAATAATCCATAAAATCATGAACTTTGATCAAAATGCCAAATTTTCCATGACCTTCAAATTTTTTCATCCAAAATCATGAACTGTACCTGATTAAGCCCCGAATTTATCATCTGTAACTAATTTCGTCAATTTTTATGACTTGGCACTACGTGGAAATCGGCATCCTAATGGCACTTAACAGACGTTATGATGTTAGATTTGGAACTTTGAGCAAAATTCATAATTTCTTATGTCATATGAAAAGGAAAAATTACACCGTACAATATATAGAGTTTTTAGATATAGTTTTCTCTATAACTGATTATACTATAACCACTGCAGAAAGAGATCCCACTTTCTTTTGAAACCATAAAACTTTTAAATAAGGCGTCTTTGAATAGGTACAAACGAAAATATAATTATATTCATATAGGTCTTCTTGTACAAGTAGGTGTCAAACCATTGACTAAAGAAGGACTAGATACATCAATACTTATAATTTTGAGGGATGCTAGACTTTTAAATTATAATGAGTCGGTCCTAGAAACCACTACAACAAATTAGTTTATTAGCAACTAATCAATTTTAGTTGCTAAAAAGTTGCATATAAGAACTAAAATATATTTCAACAATACATATATTTAGTTGCCTATTCTTTTTGTTACTAAACTGTTACAGCTTAAATGCAATCAAATTATTTTAGTTGGTATTAACTAACAATATTTTATTCTTTAACAACTGAAATTGTAGTTGCAGAAGAGTTTATTAGTTGCTAAATAAATTCTTTAACAACTACATTTTCTATTTTACTAAGGGGTAACATGTAGTTATAACCTATAACTAAAAAAAACTTAGTTGCACATTAGTTGCCACAACTCAATAGCTAAAGGGCATGGCAACTAAATATATATATGATTGAAAAATATTTTAATTGTTGAAATTGACTTTTGAGCAACTAAAATTGATTAATTAGTTGCTAATAAATCACTTGGTTGTAGTGGAAAGTTCAATCAAGTCTTCGTCATATGGTCCACTTCATTTGGATTGTTACCGAAAATTTACCATGTCATTAAGGGATCAGAATATTGCACAGGCTTTGACATTGCAAATCAAAAGACATAATTATAAAATAGCATTAGGATACATACTTATAGCAGTAATACACATGGTACATTATAAAGCCACGTTATCAGTCTTTGGAACAAGGGCCCTTAAACAACATAGTCCAAAAGGAGAAACACTTCTTTTCCAAATAGAAATAGATATGTATATATATTTATGACCAGGTCAAATATAGTTGTCCCACGACCGATCAGGGACTTGAATTTCATTGTCAGAAGAGTGAGTCTAGAAAATGCCAAGCTACCAAAAAATTTACAAAATAGGGATTCGAGCCAAATCACTCAGTTTTCATATGGTAGAGTAACCATATCATTCCCTCTAGATCAGTAGATTTAGGATAGTGTTCGTCATCAACCAGGAGTTGTGAGTCAAGAGGAGATTGTAAAATATCACTGGTCGATGAATGAAAATGAAATTAATATATTCTTCTTTAAATGGTTTGAAAATATATTTATGGAGTCAAAATGATATGTGCCAATGCTAGGTTAATAAAATGGAAACTCCAAAGTGATGACGTAATCGAATCAACCAACCACCTCTTGGAACAATAAAATTGCAGAATAAGCAGGCAAAAGTAATAGCAAGCCCATTGTTTTTTGGATTCACAGGTCCGTTGTTGTCATCTTCGACGTCCCATCTCAAAAGGCCTTATCATCAGATAAAGAAGAGAGAGTAGAAACAGCGATAATGTGTTTTGGACATGGGTCAAATCTCGCAGTGTGATTATTATTGACTGACCGGAGAAATTACATAAACTACCTCGCCTATTTGTAGGCTTAGAGAAACAACTAAATTAAGAAACAAATAATCTCTCAATATCTAAATAAGACATTATAAAATCCAAATTCTAATTAACCTAAATGATCAATGGGATATTATTTCTGAACATTCGACTGGCCAAATTATTGGATAATATCTCTCACAACTTAATATAAGATTTAAATAATAATAATAATAATAATAACCCAAGGCACTAATTCTACGAAATTAAAGTCACATAAACTCGTGTAGGGCACGGGTTAAAACACTAGTGTTACTAAAGGTAATCCAAGACGTCGCCAGCATAGCTCCATTTCTTGGTCAAGATATTGTTTGGATAACCAGTACAAGGAGGCATATAGGGTGGGGGTGGACGAAGGCTCGTTTCTTCAGTGTCTCCATTCTTCACTATGAAAACCGTGTCCATACCCCATGTTAGATGCCGCTCAAAGTGACAATGCCAAAGCCAAACACCTGTTCATCAAAACATACACGCAATCACATACATACATACATATATATATATATATATATATATATATATATAAATTAGTGATTAACCAGTGTATGCCCGAGATAAAACTTTTATATTTCATGGAAGAAAATATGCTCACATTACAATTTGTAATTCCTGTAGGTCGTACTTTTCATAGTTAAGTAAAACTTACTTCATAGTTAAGTGAAAAAAGAGGTCAGTGCTAATACCTTGCCTACTCGCTTAAAGCCATCCCCTTTGTCCTCAGGCCCAACACAAGCCCTATGCCCGCTCCTTCCCACTGTGTTGTAGTTTTAAGTGATACATATTGTTGTTTCATGAAGAGCTACTTCCAACTTATCCTATATCCTTAAATTTGTAAATGAAAGCGATTGCATATTATTTTCTATTTCATCACTTCGTCTTCCTTACAGTAGTAGCCTATTTAAAAAAATATACATGGAGCCACCCTGCACATACATATTGAACTAATTAACTAATGGGATCCGGTCGTTGTTGCCCTTTCTTTCCCAGTTATGAAAGCTTCTTAATAATTAGTTGCTGTTACATTTAATGAAATTATGGAGAAAATAATGTCTAAGCAACTATGCATTAGAGAAATAAATGATACCTGGATTATTTGCGATGAATCTGATGGCTAGCCATCCGTTTCTAGGTACAATAAAAGTATTAACTTTTGGGGGATCGACCAGATTATATGTCACAGGATCTGTCTCATTGTTGAAATTTCCTTGGCCCATTCCTACTACATAGAAAGCATACCCATGCAAATGCATAGGGTGGACGGCGGCGCCATCTAATAGAGCAGTTCCTTGAAAAATGATCTCCACTGACTCATTGTAGTTCAAAACTTTAACTTTTGTTCCTTGATCAGATATCGCAAGATGAGGGTCGAAGGTATCCTTGGTAAAATTATACATGACCAAAGGCCAATCTGGGAAATCCGTCGTGTAGTAACCACTTACATTCCTGCATAAAAGAGATGACAAATTCATAATGCCATTGGGGAATCGTAAGTTGATATCCAAAATGTTTTAAGACCATCTAATTATGATACAATATTGTTTGAGCTGATGTATTTCAGAGGACAATCACTCGACAGTGTAAGATTAGTTATCTCCATCTGTATATGCCGTGTCAGTGACAAAGCCAAAGCTCTTGCTGGTTAATTTTTCAAAAGCCCAATGCATACACTTGGCTTTTCTTGATAAAATGCATATGTATTTTTTTTTTTTCAAATTCACACAAAGGCAAGATAAAGATAGATTTGTATGGAGACAGATTCCGCTGATGTTAAAATATATAAAATCATTTTAGGAGAAAGAGAATTGCCTGTAATAAGCCTGGAGTATGTCGACAATTGGGTTGACCCAGCTGATGTTATTCATGCTCGAGGCTAGAATGTTACCCCTTCCTGCGGTGATATTACAATCCGTACGATCACCGCAAAGCTCGCTCATTGATACCGTTATGAACATCTTTGTTGTTATGTTCATTGGGACACTTACGGGATAATCCTCATTTGCCAGGCTTTTCATCAAGCCCATAAATGTCACCGCAGCTGTCATGTCCCGACTCTGAGGTAGGTAGTGCGGAAAAATTGGGGAGGATGAGAAGTTGTAGTCTCCTGTGTATTCTATGATTGCGGAACCAGTATAGCCGTCTGGTGTGGCCTCTTTTTCAGTCAAGAATTGTCTGCTGGCCATGTAATAGTGACCGGGAGGCTTGTTTGTCGTGAGAAGAACATCAGCTGTATTTCCCGGACTTAACATGATATAGCTCATCTCCACAGGCTTTATGTATGATCCATCCAACCCGACAACTGTGAGATTGTGTCCGGCAATTGCGAAAAAGAGCTCATCATCGACCACTGCATTGACTATCCGCAAAAGATACGTCTTTCCATAATCAACTGACCAGCGATACGTTGTTCCTAAAATGTATAAAAAAAAATAGTGAAGACACGCCCGTCAACTTGTAATTGTAAATACATCAAGTTAAATGCATAGTTAGCATTAGGATCAATCTGATGAAGTATCTCCAAGAATTCCAGATATATATGAAGACTTTTATTTACCTCTGGAGCAATTAGAAAAATCTCCAAGTTCTCCATTAATTAAGTAACCACTTGAATGGGGAATGTCGGCATGTGTCTCCATGTCCTCGTTTATCTCCTTGTGTAAATCCCCCGTATACCAAGAACCTGCAATTTTTTTTTTCTTTTTTCGGTAATTAAAAAGGTCAATAGATCTAATATGATAAAATGTAAATCCTAAACCGTAATACCTAATAAAGGTGTACAGATAATCTCACGACAAGTATCAAACTTGAAATTCCTTAGTCATCAGACGGAGGAGTGCGCCACTACACTATACCTTCTTTAAAAACCTACCATTTTTATTTTTGTTATGCATGACCTGAATAATATTAAGGGTTGCATTCCTACAAAGTTTAAACGCCTTTCAGAGGAGCAACTTCAAAATTTTAAAATATATAGAAAAATAAAATAGAGGAAAACTCTGAACAAAGACTAGTAGACCTAGCTGGTCGGTGAGAGTTTTGTAAATCAAAGTTATATATTAGGGATGGACTTTGTCGCGTAAAACTCTAGGGCTAAATTCACGTACCCAGCACAATCACATCTTCTCCATCAGGATGTGAAAATGGATACGTGGTTCCTTCTTTGGGTAAGATGACGATTGCGCCATGAATGGTCGCCCGTGTCCAGTCGCTGTGAGCATGCCACCAAAGAGTCCCTTCCTCATCTGAGAAAATAACTTCGTAGGTGAAATTCGCTCCCGGTTGGATTGGGCATTGCGTAACAAATACCGGTCCATCTGACCAGGAATTTCCAGGTTGCTTTACCCCATGCCTATAAAATCACAAGATATTTAGAAGTTAAAATAACTTTGATTTTGATGGTGGAAAATGACAAATATTGTGTAGTGTGTTGAGTTAAAGTTAAAGTTAAAATTTTTGACTTGGAAAATGTGTATTTTTGTTGTGTAGTGTGTTGAGTTATAGTTAAAATTAAAATTTTTGTGATTTTAATGCTAAAAACAAACCGGTAAAAATCTGAGAATTTTCACAAATGGTTTGCGAGGCAATGGTGTCCGTTTGGATAATAAGGAAGCCGTCACCACCAAGTGTGTTAAAACGTTAGAACGTGTTGTACATTGGGTTGTGGATTGCCTTTAAGGAACCCCAGAAAAAAGAAGAAGAAGAAATGTTGCAGTTTGAGATGAAAATAAAACACGAATCCGTTATAGAGTTAGCTGGTGACTAATTGGTCCGTCTTTTTCTTTTCTTTTATTTTTTCCCTTTGGTGCTCGTAAAATTTCTCAGAAGAAATGAGGGTGAAAAAGGAGCGAATAGGGGCAATCAACTCAGGTGTGTACATGTATATACATATATAGATGAAGACTCATGTTACATACGATAATTAAATCTAAGCAATGGAATTATAAAGTAAAATATATATATAAATACATAGTTAAGAAACAAAAATTTTGAAATTGATTTACTAAATTTAAGAAATTTTAGATGATGCCAATTTTTTAATGAATCAAATTAGAAATATAACTTAAAAGAAAAATTATTTTGAAAATCAATTAAAAATACGAATGGGGTAATGGACGATGATGTTAGGAGAAAGCTAATTTGACCTTAATTTTGTGATTTGTCACTAATTAAATATTATTTTCATTAAGGGTATTTTGGGTAAGTGAAAGTGAGACGAAGAATGCCCTTCGGGCTTTAAAATAGTGGAGATTAATCAAGAACAAGAAAATAGCTAGAAATTAACAAATGGAAATTAAACCGATGATGTATAATGAGAAATAGTGTATAGCTCAATGATGTACTATTTGTGCCATTTTATTAGATATTAAAATTTCTATTTCATTATATTAGACACATTATTTTTTTAACCCAAAAAAAAAAGATCCATGATGTATGATCAATAGGAGGCAGCTCTCTTATTTGGCCGTGCCTCTTGTTTGCTTGTTCATCAAATACTCAATACTCAATTAAATAAAAATAGACCATTATATTAATTTTCTCAATGCGGGCGCGCAGTTTTCAGTTTCCTTACATATCCCTCCCGGGCATCGCAGCTATATCCTCAGATAATTCCCATACCCATCCAAGATATATGCATAAATATATATATATGTATATGTATTGTAAATCGCACGTACTTCGTGTTATTAGTATTATTAGTTTTGTATGTAGCAATAATTTTATTCATGTTAATTATGGATGTATATATTATTGTTAACATATATCTTTTATTCAAAAATAATATTGTCATTTTTATGAAATACAATAATATTAACTAGTATTTATAAATAGTTTTAACTTCTATATTTTGCCATTTTTTCCCCAATCCATACATTTCACATATAAAGTTGCTTATTATTTATTTATTATTTATTATTTACTTTTAATTAAGGACATATTTTTTAGGGAAAGCATTTGAAATCCGTTCAGAAGGACGTATAAATTTTAAAAAATTAAGTTTGCTAGAATATAAACAGGGCCTCATTGGAAATACTATCAATAATTCTTTATGAATAATTTGCAATGGAAATATCTTTTTATTAAAATGGAGACCCGTAAACCTAGTACAATAGACAATCCCGGTGGAATTATGATTGATAACAAGTTTTTCAACAAGAACTTCAGGTATTTCCAACATAATATTCCGTTGTAAATATCCACATGAATTTGTTCCTAAGTTCCAAATCCCTTGACATGCTCATTCCATCGAGATATATGAGTTCGTTCTATTAATTCATCAAAACTTATTAGTTTGTACGTGTAATTTTAATTTATAATCTCCAACTGTACATGTTCAGCATATTTTCAAAATTTTCCTTTTTTTGGTTTTCCCCTCCATATATCTTTCAATAGAGAATCAATTTTATTGTTTTCATCTTAGAATAAGATATGTAGGCGTTATATTTTCTTGATAGTGGTCGCTCATTCAGTCAAAGAGCGATATCATGCTTCAAATTTAAGGAAGTTAGGGTCTTAAATTTTCCTCTTAGAATTCAAGTCAAGTTCAAGGCACAATAAAAAGACATGAGAGAGATAATAGTCAAATGTAATTACTATCATTTATTTTGAAAAAAATTTATAGAGGCAATTACAATTATCCTAAATGATAAATTTAATAACAAAATTTGTTGTTATATCTCCTCATTGGAGGTAGATTTTCTTAATACCAACAGTACTAATTAGTGACTTTTATTAATTGTTATTAATTTTCATCTATAAATCTAAAAGACGCGGGTAAATGAGACAATCTACTCTCTTATCTATAATCTATATATAATATATAAAATTCGGGGCAATCACTGGAGGCCGTTACCTATATACTTTTGGCAAAATGGAGCCTTCTCATTTGTTTGTAACCATTTACATCAATTAGTGATGTGCACTTAGTACCTATTGTGAATAACATAACTATAATGGCATAAATACAATATAATAATTAAATATTCAATATCTTATCATCATCATCATCATCATCAAATGTTCTAGCATTCATCAAATAGGATAATTGTGGGGGACAAAATAATAATAATGATGATAATAATAATAATAATAATAATAATAATAATAATAATAATAATAATAATAATAATAATAACTTTCACCAAACGGGATAATTACTGGAGACAAAAAAATAATTTAATAATGTTCAAGTTTAAAACCTCTCTTTAAAATTTTATAAAATTCCTGTTGTTTTCAATTTCATATTCACAATTATTCACATTTAAATTTCCTACTCTACTGACAATATTAATTTGGTATTCTATGTAAATAGCTTACATAAGAAGATGAGTGAAAAATTGTTTCTAAACTTAAAAATGAAATCTATCACATAATAATTTGAAAATCATAATTTCAAGTATCACAAAATATTGTAATGACTAAATTTAGATTTAGGACTTATGAAGACAAAAAAGGATTTTTTGCTTTATCTCCAATCCATCAATTAGATGAGTCATTCTAAATATTAACATTTTTGAAGTTATCCGCAGATAATCGTACAAAAAATTCATAAAATATATGTTAACAAAACAAATACTTGATTTTTTCCTATTAAGTAAGCGATAATTCATAGAGATTTTTCTCACAAACAATAATCCTGCACGACAAGTAGGTAAGTGGCTATCCTATGCAACTTTACTTAATAAACTTGCAAAGCTTTATTATTCAATGATAAAAACATAAGTTAGCAAATACATATAGGCCTCACAAACGTTATATTTGTCGCTCTCTGATGAGAATTCACGTTGGAAGTAGCAGATTTAAAAATTTATTATTCAAATCAAATATATGCATTTTATTATATTTTCCTTGGGCTTGCATCACCATGTAATCGGAAAAAAATAGAGATACGCTTCACGTGCAACGCAGGTGACTTTTTTTCACTAGTGTGTGTATATATAGTTTTTACAGAAGATTTCTGTATACAGCACTAGCATAAATGTGTGTATGCATATGATGGTGATCTTGCTTGACTAAAGAGAAGAACAAAAAATTAATGTTTCATATACGTACCAATGAAGGGTGACGCCGTAGTTTCCTTGATTAGTCACGTTTACATACACGGTGTCCCCTTTGCGTACCCGAATTACTGGTCCGGGAAAGAGGCCGTTGACTGTTAAAATGGTCTCATTAAGACAAAGTTTTGTCACGTTGATTTCTTTCAACTGCACACAATACAGGAAATGAATACATGAGCAAATATGCATGTTCAACTGGGAAGCATAAGTCGGTTGCAAGCGTGAGCCGTTTTACGCCATTGCAGACAAAGTAATTAAATTAAGAAACATCATCAACAGACTTTCTACTTGGCCAACTTTAAAATACTGCAAAGAGTAAAAGTTTCCACTTCATTCCACTACTTAGAGTTAATTCATTAAAGACTCACCAGAAAATCGTAGTAGTGGACATCGGCACTGACCCAGCTCGGAAACTGACCCAAAACTAGGAGTAATACACAGCTTGCGACGATCAACACATGACTAGCATTCTGGAGCTGGAAGAACCCTTCCATCGTCCGCAGGGCTTCTCTCTCTCTCTCTCTCTCTCTCTCTCCCCCCCTCTCCCTCTGCCTCTCTCACTCGAAGTTCATATCCATGAGTTTTTGACGATATATGAATATATATATATATATATATATAGTATAGGTGCTTCCCTACATATGTATATTATTATAGTAATGCGCACTGTATATCCTCCGGTCAAACTTCCAAAGGTCGAGCTCAATACATCACATTTTCACACACGCACGCACGCGCACACACACACACACACACATATATATGACCACCTGATATAGATGTTTTAGGTTGACAATTCATTGATCATTTTCTAGCCGAAGTTCAAAACTATTGAACTGCAGATAGTCTACACGGCATGACTGATGGACTCTCGAAGGCGAAAAAGAGTGCTCTCTACCGCCATCTCTCCATCGGATCCGCACGGATAGATAAAGAAAGGAAATTCACAAGTGTCGCACAAATGTCGTTGTGTTGTTGGGAGAAATTGCTGGGACGAAGTGCTGTTGTTCTTCTTCTCGTGCTGTTGTTGTTCTTGTGAGAGAAATTTTCGAGCAACAAGTATAACATTTCATACAAAAGAAATACTGCCTATGAAACATTATTTTTCTTACACACAAAAATTTCTCGCACGAAATTGTACGAAACGTTGCAAAATAATGTTTTGTACAAGTGTTTCATACTTAATTGTACTAAACATGTTCTTTGTTTTTTTTTTTTTTGGGTACATTACTAAACGTGCTCTTTAGGCAGCTAAAATTTCTGCCGCTTGGGCGAAGAAATTCTGCTTAAAAGAAAATGGCAAATAAAATCACGTACATAAATTTATAGGATTTCATTTTAAGACAAAAAAAACCTCTTTGTGATTTGGAATTGGGACAAATCACATCATGTTCTTTTGTTTGGGACAATTAGCCCTCTGTGGTTTGCTCCGTCAGATATAGGGGGTCACGGCATTAATTTTTTTTTCATTTTTAGTCCTCAATCTTTAACTTTTTAATGATTTTGATCCTAAATCTTTTTCTTTTATCATTCATATCTTCAACTTTTCATTTTGTTTCCTTTTAGTCCTATAACGAAAAATCGAAGGGGGAGGGGGTTGAGGCCGCCAATTGGCGACCCCGATCCAGCAGGGAAAGCGGCGAAGAAGTAGCTGAAAGAAATTGCATAATCTACCGTAAGCGACACCTTCTTTACGTATTATTTATTACTATTACAAAAGTATGGAGCCATATCTATTGTTTATTATTATCATTATATTATATACATCAAATACTATTACTGTCTATCTATTACCATCATAAAACTATAGAGCCGAGCGTTTCTCGATTTTTCTTAATTTTAGTTTTACCCTTTCAATGAATCTATACATAATTTAATTTCTATTATACCGATTCGATGAATCTAGCCACCTTTTACGCATTCAATGTATCTAGATAAAATTTAATTCATTCATGTCTCTTAACAGATAGAGACATGATTCTTCACATCTAGAGTGACTAAGGGCATGTTTGGTTCACCAGATTAGGTAAGACACGGAATAACTATTCCATACGTAATAGGTTTTCTGTCGTTTGGTTCAACGAAATGCGGAATAACTATTCCGATCCGGGATCCATATCCGGTTTATATGCGAAATACGGGTGCCGCCCGTCACGGTCCGGATTGGGATATCCAGATGCGGAAATGGAGGCGAAAGGACAAAAATACCCTCATCTTCTTTCAATAATTACAACGCATGCCATCCCATAAAAGCCTCAGAACTCCAGCGATCGGACAACCTTGTCCCGACATTTCCCTCTCGAAAGAAAATCGTAAACCCTAGCAGAGCTCCAGCAGCGTTTCGTCATCGATTCGTCGAGAAATTTCTGTTGATTCGTCCTTCTCGTAAAGGAAAAGGGTTGCGGCGCCACTCCACTGCCGGTGGGATTGAGTCGGAGGAGAGGTCGAAGCTCGCGGACCTCCCTTGAACTGAAGCAGGTAGGGTTCGATTCCCCTTTATTCCACCCATTATCAACTAAGCTTGAGTCGGAGGAGAGGCGGTAGGGTTCGATTCCCCTCTCTGGGTCTTCATCTCTTGGCCGCTTCCCTCTTCGTTGGCCTTCGCGGACTCGACGCTAGCGGTGGTGGCTGGTGGAAAAGTGGAAGCTCAGGTCTTCTCATCAGCCCGTAAGCGATAGGGTTTCCACCTCCGAGTCCCCTTCTCCCTCTCCCGCTCCCCTCCGTGTCGCCGTATTGCTTTGCAGGTCGTCGTGGTGCTCCGCTCTGCTCTGTGGTCGTTGGAAGCTCAGAGGTATGTCGATTGTCTTTGCTTGTAATGCCTATTCTGGTGTGACTAAGGTGCTAGATATTCGGTTTGTGGTTGGTTTTGTTTTTAGCTTTTAATTATGTGTTTTAGGTAGTGGTTCTTGGTTCTTGGTGTGACTGAGGTGCTACATATTCGGTTCTTGGTTTTGTTTAGACAGATATTTGTTATTTGCATTTTCTGTGGCAACAAAATCAAATTTGATTAGTGCGGGAGATTTTCAAAGTCCGTTGAACATTTTATCGTTGGTGCAGTGTAGTGGAAGGGATGTATTATATTTTTTTCAGGACTAGAAAATGATAACCTAGAGGATCTAATCTGATAGCCAGGGGAAGGGATGGTGAAGTACCTGACCAATCGATAGTTGGAATCGTTGAATGTTTTTAATTACCGTGAATTTCGAACTTTCTGTGAAAATTCAGTGAAGTGCTTGGTGGGTTTCTTCATTTCTGTATTTTGCTGGAAGAGCAGTGAAGTGCTTGCTATACTTCTTCGGTTGTGTGTTTTGTTGTAAGAGGAAGCTTTTGATAGAAGTCGATTGTCCAGGTTTTTGCCCTCACTGTCTTTGCTCGTCTATTTGTTTTGTTCTTAATAACAATTTGTCTTCTCGAATACAATTGTTCAGTCTTTAGAAAAAAAAACAGTTATCGACTGAGGTTATGTTAAAGTTCTAGAGCAGTGAAGTGCTTGTTATGTTAAAGTTTTATCTAACAAAGTTGATTTGAAAATACGTGGGTTGTGACTGAGGTGCTTCCTGTATAAAGTTAACAATTATTATGACCTTTGACCTACTGTAGTTCTTACTTGATAATACAAACAAAATCGACTACTTCACTATAATATATTTTGAATCCATTTTGCAGTTATAGATCGCTTGAGTTTACAAAGTAAGAGCAAGAAGAGGAAAGTCGTTGTTCTAACTGTGTGTATTCAAATGTGTACTATATTAAGGAGTTTGATGGGAATATTATGAGAATTAACTGCATTATATGGTCTTAAGCCAAGCATTAGATTATGTATTGCATATGTCCCTTTGTTTTGAGATGAATGTTGTACTGTATATGTTAATTGTCAAGCAAAATGTAACATTTCTTATCTTTGTTCTTATCACATTCTGCCTTGAGCATTTGATTAAGAAATTTGTTGTTCCAGGGAGCGAAACTTGCGTTGGTTTAACGGTGTTCTTCTCCGGAAAATTTACGAAATTCGAACAAAGTAACTTTGATCGATAATCGTTTTATTTTTCAATTCTTAACATGAAAATAGAGTTACAAATAAATTCTCATCAAGGAATTGTGAAAAATGGATTTAAAGAAAGATTAGCATGTGAAAAACTACAATATTGAAGATTTTAAATCCGAATAGGATTAGTCTCAGTTGCCGGAAAAAATAAATTATTGTAAAAAGACAATTATAGTAAGGAATACAAAATCCTAAGAAAAAATTGGCTATTCTTTGTTAATTATTTAATTAATAATTAAATTATAATGTATGATAATTTTTTTATTTCCAAAGAATATGTTTTTATTAAGATTTTTTTTATTCTTTAGATAATTATGCATATTAAATTATTAAAATAATTAATTTTATTAATACTCCCAATTTTCAGTAATTAAATTAAAAAATTAATTTTTAAAAATTTATTGAATAATTAAATTAAATGACTATTCATTGTTAATTATTTAATTTGTAATTACATTATAATGTACGATAATTTTTATTTGTAAGATAAAATGTTTTTATTAGGATAATTTTTTATTAATTCTTTAGATAATTATGCTTCTTAAATTATTAAAATAATTACTTTTATTAATAATCATAATTTTTAGTAATTTAATTAAAATAATTAATTTTTAAATTATTGAAAATGTTTATTTTTTATTAATTATAAAAATTGCCATTAAAATTATCCGTTTATCTTATAAAACCCATTCGATTTAGCATGAAGGGCAACTCTGTCATTTCACCCTATTTCTGTTCTATTCCATTCTTTATTCAAGCCAACCAAATATCAGAATTATAATTCCCAGTTTTCCTATTCCCTCCAACTAAACAAAAAAATTTCATCAGAATTTCCATTCTATTCCCTGTCTATTGTATTCCTTATTCATTCTATTCCAGCGAACCAAACGTAGCCTAAATATACTCTTTCATACATAAAGACACTTCCCGTCACTTTATCTATGCATATTGACTAAAGGATATATGCATGCCTCATCACTTTTTCTAATCTATTATTCTTTGGTGTGATATAATTATCTTCTTATGGTGCATTTTCACTCACTTAATTAAAGAACTTGGAATGTTTTCTTATTCTTATTCGGGTTAAGTGCATCAACAAACATGAAATCTACTTATTTTTTCAAATCTAGCATTTTTTTTTACAGAAATATACTAATAATCATTTCTCAAATTTTATATGGAATGGCAATCAGTTAGTAATATGGCACCATAAAAATATTTAAAATAAAATAATAAATTGCATAAAAATTAAAAGGCAAAAACTCATACAATTCAGGAAAAAAATGAAAATTTGAAAAATAAAATAAAATATAAAACTTAGAAAGTTAAATAAAAATAAAAATTAGTATAATTCTAAATAAATTTTAAAAGAGTGAAGAAATTCAAAAATAAAGTTTGAACATAAAAAATTCAAAATTTGCAAAAAAAAAGAGAACAAAAAATTCAAAATTTACACTTATAATAAAAAATGTGAAATAGCTTGAAATGTTTTTGCACTTGAAGATATTAATTGTGCTCTTCTACAAATTCCTACTTTTTATCTCTAATTTGTATGTTTCCTTCTAATGCCTGTTCAAGACTTTCGCTTCCCGCCAATTTCCTACTCTTTTCCCATTCCAGTTGATGGTCGGTAATGGTGATTGCTCTTTCTATACATACATCGCTTCCTACAATCATACCATCTCGCCCTATATTTCCCCCTAGCTTCTCTTGCATGCTCTTCCTCTCTCTTTGTGCTTTTGATCTGCAAACTGGACAAACTTCCTAGTTTGCACAAATTGCTCTAATAAATGGTGCATGACTATGACTCCAAACTATGGTGAATCAGTATCTGATTAATCAACATATTACAAAAAATGAGAGACTTTTCTTTTATGGATCAACGAGCCACAAACATAAAGCACAGAGGAAGAACGGAAGAGAAAGATGAACAAAGGGGCGGTGAAGGTGACTCAAAAAGTGAGAGCGAGGACTAAGTCATACCGCTTTTGGAGATGTGAAAATCGACATACAGGAGTCTTCTTTCCTAATTACGTAAGAAACTCGAACATTCTTTATGGTTAAACTCATGATTTCTAGAGTTAAAGGGAAAAAATTTCAATTTGCAGGCCGTTAATGGCAATTTGCTATAAAGATGTTCATTTTACAAAAGTCTTATATATATTTATACTCCTATGATCGCAAGGAAGACACTGAATGTACAAAACTCATTTTCATTGAACAATTCAAGAGTTACCACAATATGAATCTTCTACCGTTACTGTAAGTAATGAATTTTTGCCTACATTTTTATCTAATTCCTTCACCTTGTGAAATTCTATTAATTTCCAAAACAAAAGTTCATTTTGTAAGGTTTCCATAGACACCAAGATTCAATGGTTTGTACATAGAGAAGCAACTTGTTGAATATGGCCTAGTGAAGAGCTCGAAATCTCGTAGTTACCATGTCCAACCACTTTGAGAGACACGTGAGATCCTGTTAATATATTTTGTACCACTTTTTTATCCTCTCATTGCTAAAGACCAAGACATCTATTATTAATGGATATTTTCACCCGATTGCATTGACCCTCAGGCAATATGTGATAATTAATGTTTTCTAGGAAAACTATCATTGTTTTTTTGTAGGCAATATTTAAGCAATTTAACTTGCATTGATAGCATTAATTTATAATTCATAAAAATAAAAATTCCAGATTATGGCATGACATGTCTTCTTATCTCTATGTAAACAAAAATGTCCTTCTCTCTCTCTCTATATATGCGTGTGTGTGTGTATTAGAGTATTTTAGAGTTGTTGTTTATCAAAGTTGTTGCTCCCTGGGGGAACTATAATTATTTTGTTCTTTTTTTATACCTACAAAAAAAAATTATATTTTTTTCGGTGTACAATCATTATATTTTTTACTTTACTCTTTGATTTACATCTCTTTTTCCCTATTAATAGGCTATGCCGCTAGTCATCTCAAAATAAGTCAAAGATCAATTATATATATGAGTTATGTGTAGATTGAATATGCCTCTTTATATATATATATATATATATATTTACACTAGCAACAATAAAGTGTTCAAGTTCTACATTGTTTACATTCCATTAATTTTGTGAGTCATCAAATTTATTCAATTAAAACTTTATTAGTGATGCTATGTCATTTAACTAGATGATTCTTTCAACATCTTGTATGTGCTTCTGTACTAGTATTATAAAAGGTGCAGAGTTGGACAAAGTATTTCTCTATTTTTCTTAATTTCATTTTTACCTTTTAATGAATTACTCTAAACATTTTTAGTTTTTGCTCTACTATTTCAATATATTCAGTCACTTATACACATTAAATGCACTTAGACAAAATCTATTTCATTCATCCATCTAGCAACATAGAGATGTGCCTCTTCACTTTATAGAGTGACTGTGTGCTGTGTGCTCTTTTATACATAAAGACACCCTATCGCTTTATTTGTGCATGTGGAATGACTAAAGGATGTCTACGTTTGTACATAAAAGCCTGTCCTTTCACTCATCAAATCTAATATCATATGACATGATTTTCTTCTTATAATCGATTTAACTCATTTAATTCGAAAGCTTGAAATGTATCCGTATTCTTATTTGGATTATCCACGTCAAAAATTATGAACTGTGTTTAGTTTTTTAAATCTAGCATAAACTTTTTTTAATACTTAAAAATATACTGACAATCATTTTAATCTCAAATCTACCATCCATTAATTATCCATATGACATGGCAATCGGTTACTAATGTGGCACCAAAAGAATTTTAAAAGTAAAATAAATAGACAAAATTTTAAAATTAAGAATAAATAAAATAAAAGTTTCAAAATATAAATAACTAAAAAAATAAAATAAATATTAGTAAAGCTCAAAATTATTTGCAATAGGCGATGAAATTTAAAGAAAAATTTGAAAATAAAGAATAAAAACTTAGTTCTGGCAATATCGATAAAATTCAAAGCTCAAATACTCAAGAAAAATTGAAAGACAAAAGAGGGGAAGAAAAGTAAGATTAATTTTTTTATATATATAAAGTAAGATTAATTTAGTAGTGACGTGTGACAACCAATTATAGACTTTTAGAATTTGATTGATCATTTTCTCGCCGAACGGTTATTTTACACTGTAACTGAAGTTCAAAATTGTTGATATATACATATTTCTTTTTTTATTGGGCAAAAGACTTAAAATGTCTATTATTATATTATGGGCACAAGCGCCAACACGGCAGCACGCGACACGATCACGACTCTCAAAGGAAAAAAGAGTGCCCCTCCATTTCTCTATCGGACATAGAAACGGAAATTCTTCAGTCAATTACCGGCGGAAATACTTACTAACTGCCCAAGTGGGAAAAAGAATTTTGCATTTTAACAATAAAGTTTTAGACAAGTACGACAAATATTCGCACTTAAATTGTTAGTACGAAATGTTATTCTTCTCTAGCACAGAAGAGTTTTTGCATAGCAAAAACAAAGTTTCCTACCAAAACAAATTACTGCATACGAAACATTATTTTTTTATGTGAAAATTTTTCTCATACAATGTTGTATGAAACATCATTTTTATTGTGCAAAAGGTTTTCGCTCAGGAAGAACAATACTTGTATGAAGTATGTTCTTGCTGAAATTCCAACTCCTTAACTGAAATTTAATTTCGGCTGTTTAGTGGGGCAAAATCTATGTCTCCACAATAAAATTACTAATCTTTATTTTATGTATTTTGTAACATATGCAGATATTCATAATGAAAAGGGCTTTCTAATTATATATACATCTTTTGTTTTTAATTGACTCGCTCTTTAACTAAATTTGTTAGATTGATTTTTCCCATTTTCCTGAATTTTGTAAGGTTAGTGTACAAAGTGAATTATATAATTAAATGTATATAATGATTAAAGTCTTCATCTTATCCTACCGAAAAAAAGTCTTCATCGTAGAAACAAAATTGTTGTATTAATAAAGAGGACTAGGAGAATTCCTTTAAATAGATGTCATTTCCTTTTTCTCATTTCCATCAGATTGTGTAATTGAGAAAAGCGGAGTTATGGGTGATCTTATCTTGCCACGTGAAGTGAGAAAGCACTAATCAAAATGCATGAAACTCGGGACTTGGTGTTAATCACTCGAATAATTGTCATAATTGATCTTCATTAAAGAATTCCTATTAGTTATTTCTCACAATGTGATTTGAGATAAGATCATCTAAATTTTTTTGAGGGTTATGGCAGTGCAAGCATAACTTAATTGATCCTGGCTGACCGGTACACTAATCCCCTCAAGATTGTAATTGCCACCTAAAGTTAAAGATTGTTGACCTATATATATAAGGAAGAGAATATTATATTAATCGTAGGAGAAACATGTGTCCATATATATATATATATACACACACTATTATAAAGGAAGAACACCTAACTAACGTGTTCGGCGCTTGTTCTGGTTAAGCAAGATCTCGAATTCGAGTCCTTGTGAATGTAAAAAATTCACGCTGTGAGAGTTTTACTTCTTAATGGGCCGACCTTGCTCGACTGGATTAATTATGGCCCAATTAGACTTCCAGATAGCATAGTTCATACTAAAAAAATAAAGAAAGAACACCTCTTTTGCTATTTGGTATAACTTTCACTTTCTTAAAATTACCAAATGTGATATGTCCCAATTTTTATGAGTCATTAAAATTGAGGTTACATTATGGAGGATTATAAAAGATTATTATACAAATTTATATTATAACTAGTTATTTGCTCGTGCTTTACACGGTAAATGAAAACTATTGTATAAGAGCAAATATTTTTTTCGTTTGATTTTAGAGTAGGATTTCAATTCTACTCCATTCCACCCATGTCTAAACAAAATATGTAATAGTAGATGGGAGAATTTATTATTAAAATTGATCGCAATAATAGTTAGGAAAAAATACGTGTGAAAATTTATTATTATATGTGAGGAAAAGACAAAAAAAGTATGTATACATATATATGTTGAAGTAAAAGTATGGAGAATTTATTATTATTAAATTTATTGTAATAATGGTTACGAAAAAATATGTGTAAGAATTTATATTAAATTGAAAAAAATAAAAAAAAGTAATGATTATTTTGCTAAATTGAGAGAAGAATAGAGTTGGTGTAATTGAGCAGAATTCGACTTCCAAAATCAAACGCCACATAAATTATTTAATATTATTATTTTTTGAATAAATTAATCAAGAAATGTGATTTATTGTACATGACTTTCTGAATAAGGTTTAAGCCAGAAAAATTTAGAAGGAAATTATGCATAACATGTTTGGATTCATAATTACTTAATAATAGTACCCTTTACTTGGAAAGTTAATTAATAGCCTACACGTATTGAAAAGTTATAAACGGTAACTTATGTAATTAGCTATAGATATAATTTTGTTTATATTAATTAATTATAAAAACATTTACATTAGTTTAATTTCAAACATTTCATAATTTGGTTATAAAATATTATTATAATATGCTATCAAATGCAAAACTTACTATAAGTGATTACTATTTACAAATTAATCAAGAAAGGAAATAACATTATTGAAACAAACATATATATGTATATATATCATAAAATGAATTGATAACGATTTGTACGCTAAATTCATCATCAATACTTAAAAATGTCAAGATATTACACTGAATATAATTGTCTTAAAGTAGTCAACATAAGTATTCTTTGTATAAGTAGATTTAATAAGAAAAACATACGAGTAGGCATGGCTAGGGAATGGTGCTGATATCTCAAGAACCACAACCGCACCACGATCTAAAACCGCACACTGTATCTGCACCACATTCGCGGCGGTTTTAAAAATTAAAAACCATATCCACACCACCAAAAAATTGTGGTTATCAATGACGCACTGCAAAATTAAATTTAATAAAAATTAAGAAAAATATAGCAATTAAAGATATAAACAATACCAAAATCAAATAACTAACAATTATTTGAGAAAGCACCAATTAAATTGCATGAAACTAGGGGCTTGGTGCTAATCACTCGAATAATTGTCATAATTATTCTTCATTAAATGAATTTTTATTGGTTCTTCCTCATCACGTCATTTGAGAATTTTCTCAGCTTGAAGATTTCGACTTGGTGATTCCTGTTAAACAAAAAAGTAATTTTAAAATATTTTTAAAAAAGTAAAACAGATAAATGCGAGCAAATTACAATTCAAGGAAAATATAATATCAAATTGAATTTACATGAACAACCTTGTCACTTGGACAGAGGAAGATTAAGCTTCTCATGCATCTAAAGTTAGAAAGTGATTAGCCATGTGTCTCAAATGTAAGAAGAAAATTGAACAATTCAAGGAAGGTATTATATTTTAAACTCATATATCATAAATGAAAAATTCAACAAATAGTTTTAACTTTTATGACTCAAACTCAAAGGGTTCAAATCCCAGATACTTCAGAATCTGGTGGTTCCAATCAAATGTCGACCAATCCAATTGTTATTTCAGACTTTCAACTTGAAAATTTTACAGGCAAAAATCACTGGGTACATGCAAATTTCCAGCGAAAAATTTCCAACAAAGTGCTTATGGCCCCATCTCTTTGCAAAGCTCTCATGTCCATCTCAGTGCAAAACTCGATTTGCTTCATTTTATAACAGACTTTAAGATGATTAAAAAAAAACTCAAATTCTAAGGTGCATAATTTTGATTTTTTCAATCGAACAAAAGCAATATAAACCTTTAGATTCCCCTTCATTAATACGGACCATCTATTTTACATAACTTTCTTTTAAGTATTTCCGTTATTTACTTTCTTATTTTCATCCCACAAACATTCAATAGTGTTACAAATTAACTTTGAAGAGTCTTTATCGTCTGCTTCCCTCACAAGAAGAAGCACGACAAAGGCGTAATAGTATTTCATCTCCCTCGAATCAAGGTCATGCCGAACAATCTTAGGAAATTCTTTTACAATAGAGTCAAGCTCGACCTCGTACTTCTTAAACCACTAGGAGTAATCCCTTTCCGTCTCGAACACCTTAAATCAAATTTTCTGAGAACCATAGATTTCGAAGAAGTGCAGGTGCCCGTTAGACTGTCCAAAGTACCCAAATCTCCTGGTTCCACAATTCCGTGAAATGGGAATTCTTGGCATTGCTCCGAGTTGGTCGTTGTCGACATCAAAGTAAAGGGAGGACCTTGACAGGCTGATCCAATGAACTGCCCTATTCCAAAAGACTCTTATCATCGAAAACCATATCACATTTTATATAATAAAGGAACCTAATTGTGATTTTTTAGAGGTATTTTTGAAATTTCAAAACTTATAAAAATAGATGGTCCAGATTAGATTGAAGAGAATTTAAAAGCTCAAATTAGTTATATATGGTGCAAAATAAAATAAAAAATATACATTGAAAAAGCAGCCGACAAAAAACATGGATATGAGCTATATATATATATATATATATATAGAGAACTTACGTCACTAATTGCCCAATAAATTATGTTTTACTGCTGAATGAAAACAGAGAGAAAGGGACATTTTTCCACTTTTTAGGTAACGGCCCTTTTTGGGTAAGAGAGAGAGGGACAATATGTTATCTTTACAATCCATTTTTGGAAAGAGTAATTACACATGGTAGAGTTGGCCCAATAAATAGCAATTAAAATTGGAATTAAGAAAATCGGCAAATTGGTAGGAAAGTAGTCAAAAAGAAAAATCCGATTGCAATTAATTTTGGGAAAGAAAGTAATCAAGAGGAGAGGAGAAAATACGAGGAGAGGAAAGAATCCAATTGCAATTAATTTTCAAACCCCATTTATTAATGGGAATACAACCTTCTATATATAGATAGATAGATATATAGATTCACCATAGCCCACTCCTCTCTACGTCTTAAATTTTTTTTTCTCCATCATCATCATCAATGTATAAATTAATGTTCCTCATCATGTGCGGTCCTTCGCAACTGGCGGATGGAATGGCTAGTTCTTGACTATGCAACAATAATATTACGATTTTCCATAAAGAAGTGCTTTGTCCATCCAATGGAGGATACACGGTTCTTTTTTAAATGACATGACTGGATTTATCGAGTCTAGTTTAACTCCCGAATATCATGATATACACCGAAATTATATTAAAGTATATATAGTGAATGAAATTGTAAGGCCTAACCAATTTAATTGAGACTATCTTTCGGATTTTTTTCCCAATTTTTTCATAAACGCCAATCATATACTTTTTTTTTTTTGTAACTAAGAATTTTCTACACCATCTTCTTGTGGGGGTCATCAACCGAAAAGAAGAAATTCCATCTTGTAGGTTGGGACTTGGTGACGACACCGAAGGAGTTAGGGGGATTAGGTGTGAAGCAGATGGACCTTCCAAATAAAGGCTTACTTGGAGGTTTCGCAGCAAGAGCAGCAGAGGAAGGCCAATTCACTCAAGTGGAAGGCGATAAATGCGGGGATGGAAGTCTGGGAGCTTAGGTGCAAAATGGCGGATTAGAGACGGAACCCAAATCAATTTCTGGGAGCATAATAAATGGATAGATAAGGGAACCGCTGAGACTGACACATCGAGGGACCCCCTGCCTCGTGGTGGGGGGGGGGGGAAGAGAATCGCAAAGTCTCATCTATTATATCCCGACGTATGGATTGGGAACTGGTTGGTCTCCCCTTTGACCTGCGGCTTCCCACTCGAGTATGTGATCTCATCATAATACGAGGAACTCCCCTCGGGCAGTTTACGAACAATAGAGACACAGTCATATTGGGGGACCTTCCCAAGACGGAAAATATGATACTGCATCGGACTATGGTGCGTTTGGTTTCAGAATTAAAGTAACTTTGATTTTGATTGTGAAAAAGGACAAATAAGATGAGATTATAAATTTGACTTATGAAACGTGTATTTTTGTTGTGTAGTGTGTTGAATTAAAATTAAAGTTAAAATTTTTTATTAGAAAAATGTGTGTTTTTGTTATGTAGTGTATTGAGTTAAAGTTAAAGTTAAAGTTTTAGTTTTAACTTATAATCCAAACAAGGCTCAAAATTCTTGTAAGCCAGTCCCATCCAGCTCCAACATGCACCGCCTTGTATCCCTTTTATTCATCTGGCTGTGCCTTAAGGAGAGAACTTAATGTTGGGAAATAATGGCATTGGTGAATGAGAAATTGTTTCTCATTAATGAAATGAATGTATTGAATGGTGGTTTGTGGAATTGAAAGGATACCATCAATTGTTATCAATTGAACGGGTGCAAGGAATTGAAAAGACACCATCAATTGTTATGAGTTGAACGGGTGCAAAAAATTGAAAGGATACCATTGATTGTCTATAAATTGTAAATTCCCCTCATTTCTTTGGATAAAAGAGAATTGAATAGTTAAGTGAGAGTATTCAACTTCATTTTCTGGTTCGCTAGGATGCGGATATCTCATGCTACTAGCTGCATTCGATGTCATTTTATCCTGGGAAACAGATGCCCACGTGACATCGAGCACGCCCTAGAGGGGACGAATCTATTTCAAGGGGTTTGTGTGAAACACATGACTCGGCCTTCTCGTGTCTTCTGATCTTCCGGTTTCGTCTTTGTATGGGTTTGAATTTCTAAATTCTTATACTAGTGAAATTCATTTAATTTTATTGCATTCTATTTATCCATCTTGCTGTTCGAATTTTTCGTTCAATTTTGTTACTTATCGCGGATAAATTTCCTACACTTAATGGACCGAGACAAGGGCTGAAACTTGCCTTAGAACTGGGTATTGATAAGCTGTGTGTTGATATCGATGCTTTACTGCTGCTACAATGGGTATGGGGTGACAAATCCCATAACAGATCATTGAAGTTGCTCATCGATGATTGCAGAATTCTATGCAGTCGATTTGACGAAATCAGGCCTGCCCATGTTTATCGAGAAGCAAACACTTGCGTGGGATCTACTGGCCAAGAAGGGCAGAGTCCAGTTCGAGTCATTGGTCATCTATGACAGTGTTCCTTCCTTTTTAAGCTTAGGCTTGCTTAAGGAAGTTAATGGGGTGTCGGAACCTCGTATTGTAACAGACTTCGATGTTCCTTAATATTTGAATGAGAACTCCTTCTATTACCCCAAAATAATGATAATAATTTTCTACACCAGCCTGTGTAAAGCGCAAGCCGATCAATTAGTTTATATAATAATTCCCTATAACTCACCCCCTTCTATTTTTTGAGAAAAAAGTTTTTTTTCTCCATCTCCGATGTTTATATATTAATGTTCTTCACATACAATATACTCCACAACTCGGATGAAATAGCAAGTTCTTGAATTATGTAGCAATGCTACTAACATGTTCCAAAAAGGAGTAATTGGTCCAGTCCATCCGATCCATTTTACTCGCCAGTATTGTCAAATCACCATATATATATATATATATATATATTGGAAAATGGACCCAATCAGAATAAAGGACATGGGAAATATCTAACATCATTTCCTACAACATTCATGGACCGATATAGCAAATCAAGGTGACAATTAATGACATGCATATTCTCTTTGAATATAGTGAGTGAATGAAGCCATGAACATCTTTCTTTACCAGACCCTCCGACCAGCTGATTAAATTGTTACAATTAAATTAGTCATACAAATCGATAAGGACATCACTTATAAGGGACTCGATTTTATTCCCCCGACTAATGACACTCAGACACCCGCCTCAATTCGCTCATTCCACAACCGAACCAATAACCGACTCACAACTAACTAAACCAACTTCTGGAACCTCTTCTCTCCTCACCTCTCCAGACATAACCACCATTCTCACCGATAGTACTCTACTGACCGCTCTCTACTATATTTCAATCTATCATGCTTTTCTCTATGACATCACTCTTTTCCTGCCGGATACTGATAAAATTCTTCCCATACTTACAATATATATACATATATATATGGGGAAAAAAACAAACGTGTAAATGTAATCACGTGGTGCGTTTACTAATGGTTAAGCCTACCAATTCCTCATGCGCGTGTATTGATGGACCAAGAATGCATCTTCAGATTTTTCACGTAATGAATTTATCCTAGACCGATTAATTATCCATCCTACGCTTCTTGCTTCTTCTTACCAATTTCTCAAATCAAGTACATTAACCTATGACTAACCGGGTTCAATCTTGACCCACTCTACATGATAAAATTCATTCAATTGACTCAATTCTCGTGTCACTCAAGACCTCAAACATCTTAGGACCGAAATTTGCCATCATTCATCGATCAATACAAAAAAAATCAACTCTCATGCTCACTCTTGCCTACCTGACCCAATACAAGGTGAGTCGCTAGTCTTTTTCCATATTCCCAACTTAGAATTCTCAAATACATCAAAAAGGGGTTGAACAAAATTAAATATCCCGGGGCCAACCATATGAGCCAAATCCATCTTGTGCTTACCGTGAAAGAAACTCGAGACCACAAAATTGATTCTTAATTATTAAAATGCTTCAAAACGGGTTTTTGATCGGAATTAAAATGCCTTTTACTCCGATTTTAGTTTTTTTAAAAGGGAAAAGGGAGCCGGCCCGCCCCATTGGGCATTATTCGGAACTATTGGGCCAACCAGGCCCGCAATGTTTGCTTGACCACTCGGGCCGGGCCCGACCCGCCCCTCAACATCCTCACCGGTGAAAAGGGCAGCTTGGGTCTGGTCCGAGCAGTCCAAACCCCTTCACGGAATTATTACCCACACTCAAGAGTCTGTTTCGACTCGATTTTCGTGCCAAGATATAATGACAATTTCTAGTGGGTTCGAACCCGATTTCACAACAATTTTAACCCGTTTTAGGTCGACTTCACGTGACTTAACCAGATTTGCGGGTGGCCCGATTATGAAATCATCCAAACAACATCCAATCACTCAAGTTAATAAGGAAATCATCCAAGATCATACAAAGCAACATGGACCCGATTTTTTATGATAGTGGGCGAGTGATTAATGGAGGGCCAAGGACCCTTTAGCCGTTTTCGTGCACGAGCTTCGATTTTAATCCCGATTAGCGTCGTTAAGACCAAATAAGAATGTAGGCTCTTGTGGGTTCCACTCTTGATTCAACTCATCCGATTTTGAGATTTTGCCCAACATAATCTTACTTTTAAAAATAATTCACGATTTAGTCTCACAAACAAAATATTTCCAAAATTAGATTTTAAACTTGAAATTAATTTTCAGTTTCGGATCCTATCTTTTCATGACTTTTAGAAAGACCCTTAAAGAATATAGAAAACTTGGAGCGTACATCCAATGAAAGACAAACCACTCCTAGCACTTAATCCATCACAATAGCACAAGTTGTGAACGATATATTATAAAGCTATCTCAGATTTCACCCAACTGAAATAAGTTCATTTACAATCTGTTGTTGCATAGTGTCAAAGAATTTTGAAACAAAGCAAATGATGGAGTAAATGGCGAGTTTTAGAGAAGACTGGAGTTGCTTGCCCCCCCCCCCATTGAAGACATAGAAGATCAAAGTGGCGAGATTCTTTATTGAGAATAGCTTTACAATATACAGTTTCCAACTTGTGCAACTTTGATGGGTCAAGTGTCACTACCAATTCCAAGAAATAGTCTCTTGTAAAGTTGATAATTCATTATCAATTGATTTCAAGTAGAAAATTGTTGTGAGCTATCCTCATTGGATCTATGCTCCAAGCTTTCTATATCCTCTGAGGGTGTTTCTAAAAGTTTTCAAAAGATAGGGGACTGATATGAAGTTAATTTGTGGGTGAGAATGAACTGGGAATTATTTTTATAAGTAAGACAACATTGGGCAAAAACTCTCCGATTTTAGGTGGGATTTATTTTTAGGTCAAATTCATGATCAGGTCAGTTCCCATTATACATCCCTATTTGAAGTGTCGGAATTTATGTTAATACTAATTCATGCTATTCTCGGTCAAAGCACACATCTTGTCACATCACCAACACAATCATAAAATCAACCAAAGAAAGAGAAGCAGCTCAAGGAGCTCGAAGGAGGCCCGAGAAGTAGCGGTAGCAGCTCAGAAAGCTCAAGGCTGAGCCAGAGGGAGCTCGTGCAGGTAGGAGGGGCGACAGTAGCTGCAACACCAGGAGAGAAAAGGGAGCACAGTTAGAGCTTGGGGAGGAGCAGGATCCACGGCAGCTGCAAGCAAAGGAGGAGAAAAAAGTGGTTGGTGCGGGCAGGAGCTCCAGTCGAGTCTGCCCAGAGGAAGGGGAACGAGGAGCTTAACGGTGTATTTGGGAGTTTTTCAGGAAGGGAGGGAAAGGAGAGGAAAGGAGAGAGGAGGAGTGGAGAGGGAAAGAGAGGAGAGGAGAGGAAATCGAGAGAATAAACTCCTTTATTTGAGAGTAATTAGTGATGAATCTGAGAGGAGAGAAGTGAAAAGAGAAAAAAAAAATTATAAAAGCTTTAAATATAATAAAAATGGTAGAAAAACTATTAGAAAGAAAGTTGTGAAAAGGGCGGAGTAGAAAATAGATGAGTTCCTCCAAATTCCTCAAACTTGGAGGGTTAGGAGATTCTTAGAGTGCGTTTGGATTGAGAGTTTAGTTGAGTTGAGTTTTGATTTGTAATGATTGTATTGTTGAATTATGAGAAAAAGTGTGAAAAAGTAATAAATAATTGAGATAAAATAATGATTAAGTAATGATTGTGTTGTTGAATTGTGAAAAAATAATTAATAGTTGAGATAATTTAATATTAAAAATTGAATTGAATGGTTAAAACTATTTAAAAAATAAAAAGAAGTAATGATTGTGATGTTAAATTGAAGATAAGTGAAGTTGAGTTGAGTTGAGTTAAACTTCGTTCATAAAACAAACACACCCTTAACAATTGAGGGAAATGAAGAGAACGTGTTTCCCTCCAAATCCTCTTCCTCTAAATCTAACTCCCGAACACACCCCTAGGGAAAGGAGGAGGAAGAGGGATTGAGGGAGTTGAGGAAGAGATAGGAGGAGGTGGAAAGGAGGAGCAAGAGGAGGAAGGAAGGAAGGAGCAACAACAGTAATATTGGAGGGAAGAGAAGAGGGGAGCTCAGTCAGGTGGAAGTGGCTTGTGGTGACGGTGGCTGGGACTGGGCGATTATGGTGTGGATGAAGGACGTGAGGAGGGGGGGGGGGGGGAATAAAAAACAAAACAAAAAGGGGAAGGGGAAGCTAGTTGATGGGGTACGTGAAGAAGGGAGATTGGCAGTGGGTTGAGAGGAACCAGCAACAGCCGGGTAAAGAAGAAGGAGAAGGTGATGATGATAGTGGTGGTTGCGTAAAGAAGAAGAGGAGGAAGAGATGAAGATGATGGAGTGCGACAATGTGGTGGCAGGAGATGGAGATGGCAGGGGAGATGTAGATGGCGATGATGGTGAGATGGAGATGATGAAGGTGCCAGGAGATGGGGATCGCAGGAGATGGGAGGAGAAAGTCTTATATATAATATTTATATATAATGGAGTTCACGTGAAAAAATCACAACCCTCTTGGATATTTCAAGTTTTATTGGTTTTTACAAATATCACAAAAATAGAAAATTTTAAATGTATTGTAATTTTGTCACGTAAATTTTATTATATATAATCATTACACACAAAACTTTCTCATGGATGGAGAGATAGTAGAGGATGGAAAGAAGAAGGCGCTCTCATTAAAGTCAAAAAAATATAAATAAAGTTTGCAAAAGGCTAATTCTATAAAACTAAAGTTGTATAAATTATTAAGAATATTCATGGCCATCATCAGAATAGCTCCACATATTAAAAATTTCCAAAAAAATAATTAAAGACATTTATTTTACTAAATCAAACTCATATATATTCGTGCATGCAACGAAGGAGATAAAATATCAGTATTATTAAACAGAATGCTGGTATAATTATTATTATTATTATTAAAGGTAATCCTGGTCATCCCCAACATAGCTCCGTTTCTTGGTCAAGATATTGTTTGGATAACCAGTACAAGGAGGCATATAGGGAGGGGGTGGACGAAGGCTTGTTTCTTCAGTGTCTCCATTCTTCACTATGAAAACCACATCCATACCCCATGTGAGATGCCGCTCCAAATGACAATGCCAAAGCCAGACACCTGTTCATCAAAATATACATGCATGCACATATTTATATACATATATACATATACATATATATATATATATATATATTAGTGGGTAATTCGCGTGTACACAGAATAATTTTTTATATATCATCAAAGAAAATATAACCACTTTATTTCCTATATAGTTGCGGTTTGTTAATAATTCATAAACAAATAAACAATACTGCCTTTTTAAAAGTTTTTTGCACCATATAAGATTGAATTTTATTGAATCGGATTTTTCACCGTAATTTTAGAACTCAATTTGCACTTATCTTGTAAATTTCATGGTTAAGTACTTCATAGCTAAGGAAACACATAAACTTAAAAATCAGAAAAAAGTAAATTATGTGCGAGAGTATGAAAAATAATCTACACTCCACTAGAAAGTTTTCGAAATGCTTTCATTTTACGGATATATAATACAACTTACTTTTTAGTTAAATATAACAGATAATAGATAACATATATGTTGTATTAGTTTTAAATGATAACATATTGTTGTAGAATGAAGAGTTAAACTTTACTTACAACTTATTCTATGTCCTAAAGTCGGTTTATCAAGATGATTTATATATATATATATATATATATATATTTATTTATTTATTTTCTATTTCATCATTTCGTCTTCCTTGGAGAAGTAGCCTAGCTCAATGAATACATGTATATAGGGCTATCTACACGTGCATATTGAACTAATTAATGTGAGCCAAATGATGGTATGCTTCATCCATGCCCGTCCCTTTTCCAGCTGCCTTCGCTTTCTAATAAATTTGCAGCTACTTTAAATAAGGTCAAACCGAAAATAAAGTCTAAGCAACTATGTAATAGAGAAATAAATCATACCTGGATTATTTGCGACGAATCTAATAGCTAGCCATCCGTTTCTGGGGACAATAAAAGTATTAGCTTTTGGGGGATCGACCAGATTATATGTTAGAGGATCTGTCTCATTGTTGAAATTTCCTTCACCCATTCCTACCACGTAGAACCCGTACCCATGCATATGCATAGGGTGAACGGATGCGCCACCCAAAAGAGCGGTTCCTTGAAAAACTATCTCCGCCGATTCATTGTAGTTCAAAACTTTAACTTTTGTCCCTTGATCAGTTATTGAAACATTATAGTCATAGCTATCCTTGGTAAAATTATACATGATCAAAGGCCAATCCGGGAAATCCGTCGTGTAGTAACCACTTATATTCCTGCATAACAGAGATGATGAATTGATAATGTCATTGGAAAATAACTCGAGAGTTAAGAGTCTAGTTATATCCGTCTTTATGTGACAAAGGCAAGGTGGTTCATTTTTCAAAAGCCCAATGCATATTGTGCCTAAACCTACCAACAGGCTTTTTTTCTTAATAAAAAGCAAATATGTTTTTTTTTTTTTCAAATTCACAACATAGATAATATTGTATAGCACAAAATCCAACTGGACATATAAATTTATTTTAGGAGAAAGAGACTTACCTGTAATAAGCCTGGAGGATGTCGACCGTTGGATTGACCCAGCTGATGTTATTCATGCTCGAGGCTAGAATGTTACCCGATCCTGCGGTGATATTACAATCCATACGATCACTGCAAAGCTCGCTCATTGACACCGTTATGAACATCCTTGTCGTTATGTTCATTGGGACACTTATGGGATAATCCTCATTTGCCAGGCTTTTGATCAAGCTCGTAAATGTCATCGCGGCTTTCATGTCTCGACTCTGAGGCAGGTAGTTTGGAAAATTGGGGAATGAGAAGTTGTAGTCTCCTGTGTATTCTATGATTGCGGAACCAATATAACCGTCTGGTGAGTCCCGACTTTCAGTCAAAAATTGTCTGCTGGCCATGTAGTAGCGACCGGGAGGCCTGTTTGTCGTGAGAAGAACATCCATCGTATTTCCTGGACTTAACATGATATAGCTCGTCTCCACAGGCTTTACATATGATCCATCCCACCCGACGACTGTGATGTTATGTCCGCCAATTGCAAAAAAGAGCTCATCATCGACCACTGCATTGACTATCCTCAAAAGATACCTCTTTCCATAATCAACTGACCAACGATATGTGGTTCCTAAAAATAATTAAAAAATAATAATAATAAAGACAAGCCCATCAACTTTTAATTGTAAAATACATCAAATTAAATGCAAAGTTATCATTAGGATCAATTCTGACGCATCTCCAAAATTCCAAAAGAAAATTTATGAAGACGGCGACTTTTTTATATACCTCTGGAACAATTAGCAAAATCTCCAAGTTCTCCATTAATTAAGTAACCATTTGAATGGGGAATGTCGGCATGGGTCTCTAAGTCCTCGTTTATCTCCTTGTGTAAATCCCCATTATACCAAGAACCTGCAATTTTTATTTTTACCATGACGTAAATAATATAAACTAGATGAACGGGCTAGTGCATCTGCAGGGGCTAGAATTCTTACGATAATCAATAAAATTATTATTTTAATTTTTTTATTCTGACCTCTATAATAATTATTTTTGTTTATTCTCCTACATTTATATAATACTCCATGGATGCAATCCCTCCTTAATTAGTTGAGTAATCTTAGTACTCAACCACTAGAAGAATATATTGATCCTCCCTAATTCAAAAAAATCCTTGGATGAATATAATTTATTTCATACCTCCAACAAAAAAATATATATACCAGATATTGCATATATTACATGATTATTCTTCTCAAATAGTTCATCAACTGTGTGGACAAAACTTGTGGTCTCTACTTGATATAAAAGCATCCCCCCTTAATCTATATAATATAATAGAGTTTACTTACCTGAAAATGATGATGACTCTTATGATTCTAATATATTTTCGTTTCTGCAGTTTGATAATGAACTTTCTCGCTCAAATTTTTCTTCATGTCAAAATTGTACAAAAGATGGGTTCTTTATGGGGAACATGAAACTCCATTACGTCCACAATAATCAAATTTAGCTCGTCATAAATAATCATAAATATATGATGATTTATGACTTTTCATTAGTTTAAGTCTCTTCGGCTTCTAGAGTCGAATTGGCAAAACGCTATCGCGCCAATTGTCACGTCCTCATTGGTAGTGACACGAAAAGTCTCGCAATCAAAAACATACTTCGTCCTACGTGGCACATTTCGGGGTGCCGTTTCGATTTTTATTATTTTATATAGATTGCATTCCTAGAAAACCCTTCAACGCCTTTCAGGGGAGAAAGTTCAGATTATTAAATTATAGAGAAAAATATGAGCATATAGTTATAGACCTAGTTGGCGAAAGTTTAACAAATCTAAGTGTATATATTACGAATGAATGTTGTCGTAATACTTGATTGCTAAATTCACATACCTAGTACAATCACCTCTTCTCCGTCGGGCTCTGGAAATGGATACGTTGTTCCTTCCTCAGGTAAGATGACGATTGCGCCATGAACAGTCACCCGTGTCCAGTCACTGTGAGCATGCCACCAAAGAGTCCCTTCCTCATCCGAGAAAATGACTTCATAGGTGAAGTTCGCTCCCGGTTGGATTGGGCATTGTGTAACAAATACAGGTCCATCTGACCAGGAGTTTTTCGGTTGCTTTACCCCGTGCCTGTAAATATCACGAGAAATTTGGAAGCTTTTATATTAAAAAATTAAAAGTTTGAGAATTTCTAAGATGGTTTGCGAGGATGTGATGTCTGTTGGATAATAAGGAAGCTACCGGCCCACCACCGCCAAGTGTGTTAAAATGTTAGAACATGTTGTATCATTTTTTTTTATATCAAGGGCGATTTATGGGGCTACGAAAATGAAATATAAATTCTAATATCTAATAAAAGGGCATAACTAGTTTCACATGAGTATTGAACTTGAAACATCTTGATTATTAGGTAAGAGCATTCACCATTGCGGCACTTCTTATTTTATAAATAGAATGAAAATAAAACTCAAACACCCTCTTGGTTACCTCAATCTTGTTGTACTTTGAGTTGTGAATTGTCTTTCCGGAGCAAGAAAAGAAAAAAGAAATTTTTTGTTTAGTGTTTGAGTAGAAAATAAAACACAAACATGGTACAGGAAAAGTCAACTAATGTTATGTTAATTTCCTCAGTGTCTCTAGTCTAGAATAACGCATGACCCCTAAGGAATGATCTGATGACAAGCTGCGATGCCGTTGGAAAGATGACCAATCCAATACGGGTGCGTAGTTTCCTGACATCTCCTTCCCGGACATCGCAGCTATATATCCTCAGATAATTTCCAGACCCATCCAAGAGATATATATATATATATATATATATATTACATATATATTAGCTTTTTCAGAAGATCTCTCTCTCTCTCTCTATATATATATATATATATATATATAGACACTAGCATAAATGTGTGTACGTGTATGATGGTGATCATGTTGACCAGCCAGAGTGAGAAGCTATAAAACAGTTTTAATCGTACCAATGAAGGGTGACGCCGTAATGTCCTTGGTTAGTCACGTTTACATACACAGTATCCCCTTTGCGTACTCGAATTACCGGTCCAGGAAAGAAGCCATTTACTGTTAAAATGGTATCATTTAAGCAGAGTTTTGACACGTTGATCTCCTTCAACTGCAAAGTAGAAAACAATAAATAAGCAAAAATACACCGTGTACATCTACGTAGCGTATATAAGTCCGTTGCACGCATTATATGCCATTTCAGGGAAATTGATTAAGGAATAACGTCCAACAAACGTAAACATTAATTTCTGTAAAGAGTAAAAGTTTCCTCTTCATTCTACTCCGTACTTTCTTCTTTTTCTTTCTTTTTTGCTTGTTATTAGCATTATAATAACTTACCAATTAGGAACATTCTTGAGAAACTAAAAATTAAAGAAATGCAGTATCAATTTAGGAGATTAAGAAGGAGATTACTGATTATTCATTAATTAATTGTATAATGAATACTTACCACAAAATCGTAGTAGTGGACATCCGCACTGACCCAGCTCGGAAACTGACCCAGACTTAAAAGTAATACACAACCTGCGAGGATCAACCCATGAGTAGCAGCATTCTGGGATTGGAAGAACCCTTTCATCGTAATTCTCTCTCTCCCTCTGCCTCTCTCACTCGAAGTTGATATGCATGAGTTTATGACGGTATATGCATATAGATAGTGTGTGTGTGTATATATATATATATATAATGCGCGCTGTGTATCCTCCAGTCAAACTTCCAAAAGTGGAGCTCAATATATCACCATCACATTTTCAGATATATTACATGCCAAATTTGGGTTCCCACGTTTGTTTTTTTTTTCTTTTTCCTTTTTTCAGGCCAAAATAGCAAATCTGATTCCAGCCCAAAGACGAACATATAGCAAATCCTGTCCCCTACCTCGGATTTCCAAATCTGATGAGCCCAGCATACGCAAAAGTCCAAAATGCCCTCAATCAGTATTCCCATCTATATTTATAACTATATATTATAACGAAGTCCAATGCAAATCTAGTTGTTCTTCTTAAGTAAAATTTTGAGTTTGAATCTTGTGAATAGAAAAAATTTACACTTGGAGAGCTTTACCTCCTTAATGGGCCGACCTGGCTCGACTGGATTAGTCATAGGCCATTGGACTTTCTTAGCAAAATCCCAAATTCGAATCACTCTGGAAACCATGTAGGAGAGAGTACTCTCTATTGAGCCACCTGCACGGCGTGTGGCCTAACTTACCTATTCTGTCGGCTTGTAAAATATTCACGTCGACGTTAAAATTAGTTGAGTGAAGTTCAGACACCCTCGTTATATAAAAAAAAAATCACAAACATTGCAATAACTATGAACTCTATTCTTTTTATCCATAAATAGTCTGTGGTCCATTGCAATAAGTAGCGACCTGATATAGACGTTTTAGGTTGACAATTCATTGATCATTTTCTAGCCGAAGTTCAAAACTATTGAACTGCAGATAGTCTACACGGCATGACTGTTGGACTCTCGAAGGTGAAAATGAGTGCTCTCTACCGCCATCTCTCCATCGGATCCACACAGATAGTTAAAGAAAGGAAATTCACAAATGTCGCACAAATGTCGTTGTGTTGTTGGGAGAAATTGCTAGGACGAAGTGCTGTTGTTCTTGTGAGAGAAATTTTCGCACAACAAGAATAATATTTCATACAAAAGAAATACTGCATATGAAACATTGTTTTTCTTACACACAAAAAGTTCTCGCACGAAATTGTATGAAACGTTGCAAAATAATGTTTTGTACAAGTGTTTCGTACTTAATTGTACTAAACATGTTCTTTGTTTTTTTGGGTACATTACTAAACGTGCTCTTTAGGCAGTTAAAATTTCTGCCGCTTGGCTGAAGAATTTCTGCTTAAAGAAAATGGCAAATAAAATCACGTACATATATTTATAGGATTTTATTTAGGAAAACATTGTTTTTCTTACACACAAAAAGTTCTCGCACAAAATTGTATGAAACGTTGCAAAATAATGTTTTGTACAAGTGTTTCGTACTTAATTGTACTAAACATGTTCTTTGTTTTTTTGGGTACATTACTAAACGTGCTCTTTAGGCAGCTAAAATTTCTGCCGCTTGGCTGAAGAATTTCTGCTTAAAGAAAATGGCAAATAAAATCACGTACATATATTTATAGGATTTTATTTAGGAAAATAGACAAAAAAAACCCTTATAGTTTGAAATCGGAACAAATCGCACTCCGTTATTTTGTTTGGGACAATTAGCCCCCTGTAACTTGCTCTGTCAATCTTTAACTTTTTAATCATTTTATCCTAAATCGTTTTCTTTTATCATTCATATCCTCAACTTATTTTATTTCATTTTAGTCCTATAACGAAAAATCGAAGGGGGAGGGGGTCGGGGTCGCCAATCAGCGACCCCGAACCCTCCACCGAGGGTGCAGGCACCCACAGAGGATGCTGGCGACCTCGGTGGAGAGGTCGGGGTTGCCAATTGGCGGCACTGACCCCCTCCCCCTTCGATTTTTCGTTATGGGGCTAAAATAAAACAAAATGAAAATTTGAGGATAGGAATGATAAAAGAAAAATATTTAGGACCAAAATGATGGAAATGCTAAAGATTAAGGATTGAAAATGGAAAAAAAATAACGCCGTAACCCCCTATGTCTAACAGAGCAAACCACAAGGGGCTAATTGTTTCAAACAAAAGAATATGGTGCGATTTGTCCCGACCCCAAACTACAAGGGGTTTTTGTCTTTTTCCCTTTTATTTATTTTATCAAGCTATCTCCCATCAGGTACAACGGTATCGAACAGCTAGCATAAGGATGAGAGCCGGGCCAACTAGCCAATTCCTCAGCTTCATGTGGACTATATAGTATATATGCAAATTTCATTTCCTTTTTTGTTAAGCAAATATGACTAAATTCGTAATTCAATTGAGCATTAATCAAGAAAGTTACCAACTTAGACTTATTAATTGGATGAAAAGAACTTTTATCCAAACAATTTGTTATCAACATTACATCTGTGATATTATATTAGAAATATGTGAATAAATTTATGCTAATTCATCATTTGAGAGAAGTAACTTTTTTCATCAGATTTTTTATCCTGATTTTTGCATGATATATTATATATATATATATATATTGATTGATTATAACCACAATAAAATATGTAAAATATATGCCTTGTGTTAGTTAATAGGATACATATATTTTCTATAAAATTTATGACTTATGTTGATTAATAGTATATGTATATTTTCTATTCTTAATTTATTTATGAATTATCTTTAATTAATTAAATTTATTTCATAAATGAATATATATCTACAATTCTACACTTATCTATTAGATAAAAAGTTTATTATTATTATTAGGGTAAATTACTCCAATGATACAAAAAGTTTTATAAATGTAACACTATGGTACAAAAAGATATTTTTGCTACTAATTGGTACAAAAAGTTGCAAGTTGGTCTCAATGTAGTGCATTCCATTAAATTTTCCTTGACATCGTCAATATTTGCCGACATGTCAAATGATGTGGCAAATAGGCATTCCATATGACACAAACAAAATAAGAAGAAAACTTATTTTAAAATTTTTAATTAAAATAAAATATGAAATAAAAAATAAAAAACCTCTATCTTCTCCTTTCTTCTCTCTCCCCTCATCCGCCTAGGTCATCAGTCCTTATTAAAGCTGTCATCGACTCTTTGAAAGCTCGTCTGGCCCCCTCTTACTTCCTTCTCCTTGCTTTCTTCCACCTCGTTATTATTATTATTATTAAGGGCGACTGAGTCGGAGTGGGGCCAGACCCGCCAGCAACCCCACCCCCCGACTGAGTTCGTGACAGGATCTAAGTTAGCCAGCTAGCTCAGTCAGGGAATGGGGTCCCGGCCTGGGGAGCCCCCATCCCCGATTAGAGAGATCTTGGGTCAAACTTGACTCGATATCTCTCGAGTCAAGGGTGGCGTTCTCCCGCTGCGACCCTACCCCTCGACTAAGGATGATGGCAAGCTCACTCTACCGGCAAGCTCAGTCGAAGTGTGGGGTCACCGGCGGGGGCATCCCCACCCTGACACCAGATCTCTAGAGAGATTTGGGATTGGTGACGCCACCCCACCCTACTTTCACTCAAAAAAAAATTGCAAGATCACAGAGGGAGAAGTAGAAGGAGAGAGAGGTCCAGCGACCACGAGCCTTCCGACTACTGCTCCGAGCTTTGACATACACAATCGACCATGGGGGAGAGAAGGCGTAAAGGTTCTGAGAATGCAGCAAGAGAATGAGAGTGAGAGGAGAGAGAAGGGGAGGTTTTTTTTGTAATTTAATTTAATTTATAATTAAGTAAAATGAAGAGAGATAGAGGAGAGAAATAGGAGAGAAAAGAGAGAGGAAAGGGACACAAGAGAGAGGAGAGAGGGTAAAAATATTTTAACTTGATTTTTGTTTCTAAAAAAATCAATTTTATTTTAATTTTAAATTTTTAGATTAAAAACGAATTTTTATTTTAAAAATTTGAGCCACAACGAATTAATACTGACACGTAATAAGTCACGTAAGCATCAGATTGACGGCGTCAAGTATGAGATGACGAAATACACTATATTGTAACCAACTTATAACTTTTTGTACCAACTAGTAGCAGAAAAAACTTTTTGTACCATAGTATTACATTTATAAAACTTTTTGTACCGCCGAAGTAATTATTATTATTATTATATACATTAATTTATTTATTATTTGAAATCGTATATAAGAAATAATGTTTATATGAATTAATTGTGTAGAAATTTACAATTCTACCATTATTTATTATGTTGTAGTCAAGTTTATATACTACTAGTTTTTATGCCCATGCAGTGTACATGTTTTATTTCTTATATGATTCGATATGATTAGTTAGTAAAAAAAATAAAAGTAATTTTTTTCATAGTTGTGCTTTCCATACGTTAATTTCATTGCCTTAATTTTATGCATATGATTTTTAATATTTTTTTAAAGCACCGGGATGCGAATTTATCACAAAATCGATGCTTCTTTTATAATATTCATCTTTTTAAAATATTTCAGTACAAATTTGAATAGATTAAATATATAAAAAGCCTATCTATCACGCAGGTATAAGTAAAGATTAATAAAACATATATATTATGTAAACTTAGGTTAAGTATATCGCATAAATACCCTCATAAATAAAACAAACAAAAAAAAGTGCTGCCCCAGAATTGAAGTATAGTTTTCATAATTTAATTTATTAAAAAGTAAATGTGGTTATTTAACTATTTAAAAATTGAAATATCCAATTACTTGATTTTAAAATAAATATTTAATATGCTAATTGATTTAAAGAATTATATTATATATTATTATTTGTACACATAAACTATAAATTATTAGTTAAAAAAGATAAAACTGGATATATGAATATATATTGTCCGATCTTTATGTTAAGTGGAAAAAAATTTCAATCATACGTTCAAAATATGAGTGAGATTCCAAGCAATTTTAAAACCCTATCACTACCTCTAATGTGTTATTTTGTTTTCCTTATAGTCAAAGATATAAAGATAATACAGTAAGACAATATAAAATATAATTGGTGAGATACACCAAACCTTTCCATTCTATAGTATTATTATACATACATATATATATAAACTACTTTAATGACCGTGAGATGCATGGGTTTTACTTTTTAATGCTAAATTCAATAATATTTATCAAGCAATATCATGATTTATAATTTTATCTTTTCATTATCCTATTAACTTCGATAAAGATTAGACATACAACTGTGTAATATTAATTATAAGAATATTTCATACTTTAATCCATCAAAATTGTTAGTCCATTCATGTAATTTTACTTCATTATATAGTAGTAATTTTTAGTAGTAATTTTACTTCATTATATATTTTTAAGCAGGTTTACTAACTTATGACTATTTTTGTTAGCTCATTCTATTAATTATAATTTTAGATAAAATACTGTACATAGCAAACCAAACTTAGATAATTTGTTAAATTTTGGTAAAGAATAAAGTTTCATATAATTTATAAAAAATATATTTTACAATTTTTAATAATTTTTTAAATCACCAATATTAATTGTAATACTTCATACTATATTCTTCTATACTGAGCATTAATAATAATAATAATAGTAATAATAATAATAATAATAATAATAATAATAATAATAATAATGATACTTATATTGTACATGTGAATTGTAAAATTTCTATTGACATTTTTATTTTTATTATGGCACATCATTAAATGCTCCAATTCTAATTTACTATTTACTAGCCTACTACCTGTGCGATGCACAGGATTTTAACATATTTAGTCTATCCATATTTGTACTAATATATTTTAAAAAAACAATTATGATAAGTTCATATTCTAGTATCTTTAACAAAATATATATATATATATATGAGTAAATGAAGCTCATAAAATTAACATATGCAAAATACGGTTATGACAAAATCACTTTTAGTTTTTTTACTAAGTAATGCATCCAATGAATAGGGCAGTATTTTCAATTTATAATCAAACATGTTTATTCTGCTTTATTTTAATTCTTTTTTATAAAATAAACTCTTCTAAAATGATTTTCTTTCAATCAGTGTTACTATACAGTAATATTTATAGATATGTAACTTCTAAAAATTTAGAAATACCTATCAAATATTATAATTAAAATCACAATTAATATTCAAATAACATCTTATATGTAAATATTAAAAGATTATTAATGTTGTAATTTTTCTATAATGATAATACAAAATAAAATAAATGATAATGCATATAAATTTCTTCATTATTGCATTATAGATGGAAAAATTATATATACATATATATTATAAATGTTATATATAAATATTATTATATATACGTAAATTGCTATAATATAAATAAGAGCAAAAAACACAAATGTAACATCTCTTTAAAATATTTTAGAGCATAAACTTCTATTAAAAAATTTAGGTTTATTCGGGTATAAAGGAATTTCACATTTTGTAATACGAATCATTTTATAAGACTAGTAGGAAAGCACGTGCATTGCACGCGTTCTACAAAAATTGAACTACTTTCAAAACTTTTCATAATTTTCTAAGTGATAAACCAATGATTGAATACTTTTTCCAAATAATTAATAAAAAAGTTAAAGAAATTTCAGTTGTTATTATTATGATAATCTTCGAATCATACAACAGATATAAGTATTGTAGACAATAAAATATACCAAACGGAAGGAAAAAAAATAGTTATGAAAAAAAGACTATATCGTTATTTTTATTATCTTATTATAGGCATACTTCCAATTGGTCCATCCATATTTCTCCTCTCGATAAACTTCACGTGGGATCTTATATGGTGACACAATGTCACCTAGATACACATGGTATTTTTAGTTACATATATCTTGTGGGACTTATATGCAAGTACTACTCTTTTGAGTAGATTCAGTTATATGGTGTGGAAACAACGCATCGGAATCCCTCACATGTGAGGTCATTGAAAGATTCAGGACCTCCAGCGACCACGTCGTTGGGGGATGTCACCAGTTCCTTAATCCCTTTTTTGTTATATTAATTTATTTTCTTTAATTTTTAATTATTTTTAATATAAAAAATTCTAAAATGATGTCGTTTTATTATATTAATTATTCAACATTGATGACATTAGTTCACGTAGGCTTCCACATCAAATTTCCATCGCATCCTTTAATGGTTTTAACATTTTGATAAACGAAAGCCTAATTCATGGGCTATTTTGGTGGCAAAAGTCTTTCAAGGACTAAATTGTTGGCAAATGAATCTTTCAAGGACAAATGGAAAATTTCAAAATAATATATAGATTTTAAAAAGTAAATGTATAAATATAAATAATACTCATAAGAATGTAGGAAAACAACACTCATAAAAAATGTAATATAAAGTTATTTAAAATTAATCAAATAGGGTGAGAATAGCAAATGTCAAAATAATATTGGGTTAAAAGATTAAATGTATAAAAAATACTCATAAAAAATTAGAAAAAAATAATACTTTAAAAATATGGAAAATTAAAAATTAGCGTAGAATGTGACTAAATAAAAAAATTATCATAAAATAAAAAAGAATCTATTATTTAATATCTGAAACAAAACCCATCATCTATGATAAAAATAAATTTATCACATCCACACATATATTTATAGCCAATAGATTTTTTTTCTGGGGTAGAATTGACAATTGATATTATATATTAGTAAAAGTGAAAACAAAATATTATTACTAAATTTTGTAAACGAAAAAAAAAAGATTATTACTAAATTTAGAATATTGATATATTGAAATACTTAAAAACCAAAACTTATACAAATTTGAATCTAATTATTTTGATTTAAAAGTTTCTTGAAGGCATTTAAAAGCAAAATTCTACAATAAATTACACAATAAATATTACCTTACCATCAATATCAATTCAATAAAAGTTCTGAAATAGTTTAAAGTAATGGTATTTATATGTTTAGTAAATTTAAATTCTTTTTAGTTGCTTCTACCGAAAAAAATTTAATTGCATAAAAATTAACTATATAAATCAGATTAGATCTCATGTGCACTTTGTCTGTAGATAGTTTGCGAACATTAGTACCTCTAATTTTTACTGTCATGTACATGGTGCGATATAATCATGCGTGCTTTTACTTTCTCTTATTTTTCTTAGGAGCTCTAATTCTTTTGCAGTTAAATAAGATGAACTTATTCACGGCAATAATTAACAAATATTTTTCATTATATATTATATGTATTTTAGGAGCTTTATCTCTCGAATAATTATTTGTTGTGCTCATATGGTTGAAATTTATATCATGTTAAAATTAATATAGTAAAGATAAACTTTGTAGGTGATATACTTTATAAATAGTACATAGTAACAATTATTATTAAATTTATTTTCTTATTTTACAGACGTACATTCAATTTTCAATATACTATAAATTTTAATTTTAATTTTCTATATATTATCCGTTTTTGTTTAAAACCAGTGCAAGGCACAAGCCTAAAAACCTAAGTATAGTTAATACATAGTAATATTAATTATCTAGCTAAATGTTTCATTCAATCAATCATGTAATTATAAATCTACTACATCAACTCAGTAATATAATATAAATAAACTTGATAGAATGACATTATAATAAACTCATGGCAACCTTTTATAGGATCAATAAACAAACATTTTAATAATGAGGCCGTGAATCTACTTCGATCATGACCAACCGCAGACAATCTCCTGCAAGACTTTAAAAAAAAACTTAAAGAAAAAAATGGGGTTTAAGTTTGTACAGAAGGGAATTCATGGTGTTGCTTGTAAGGGAGACTCCCATTCACTTCATCGTTTGGTGTAGCTCAGCCCCAAACCAAAATGCTTGGTGAAGGTTATCATAAATCCTTGAAGCTAAGAAGAAGTGCAAATTGTCATCACCAAGTATCTTTCAGTCCCATGAAAGATAAAACCAAGTTAAATAAGGTTAAGCTGTGATAGGATCACAATTACGGTTCATGTATCCACATGAAACCAATCTAAGAGTAAAAAACAAACAATCCTTCAATGGAAAAGGATTTACCAAGAAATCGTAATAAATTTCAGTAGGGCAAATCCATTTGATTTACACTTGAGGTTCTATTACACTCTAGATGCTCAAGATGATCGACTTGAGATTTCATAAATCTCATCTTCTCAAGAGTCTTCTACTCTAAGGGCACGTTTGGTTCGAAGGATTAGAATAGACAGGGAATAGAATAGACAGGGAATAGAATGAAAATTCTGATGAAATTTTTGTGTTTGGTTAGAGGGAATGGACAGGGAATAGAATTATAATTCTGATGTTTGGTTGGGTTGAATAAGGAATAGAAAGAACAGGAATATGATAAAAAGACAGAAATGCCCTTCATATAAATATAATGGATTTTATAAGATAAATAGATAACTTTAATGACAATTTTTATAATTAATAAAAAAATAAAAATTTTAAAAAATATAAAGAAAGGTAATTCTAAAAATTAAAAAATTTAATTAAATTACTAAAAATTGTGTTTATTAATAAAATTAATTATTTTAATAATGTAATAAGCATAATTATCTATTTTTATAATTTAAAAAAATAGATAACACACCAAATGGATTACGTTATTACTTTAAAAAAAACAAAAAAAAACAAATGAAAGACTTCTTTGTTTAGCCTAATGAAATTCTAAATTATTCTGGATAATTAATTTTTCTGAAAAATTAAGAATCCAATCAAGGGGAAGGGTCACTTCATAGTTCTGGTCCATCTCCACATGCTAGAATAGGCAACGGAATTGAAAACCGATTTTGCATTCATTACTCGTTTGGATACAATTCATTAAAAGGAAAAAAAATGCGAGGAAGAGAAGGGAAAGGAAAGGAGGAGAATGAAATCGTAACTGCATTTTGTATCACATCGTCGTCCCATCTACAATATTATGCATATCACAACATAAGCCCAACAATAATATAAAGCCCCCTTCTAGAAACTGTTAACCTTCGACCTGCTCCTCTCAGTCAAATCGATAAACTAACCAAAGCAAAGCCCTCTGGTGCTTCTTCTGTAAGTACCTAACAGAACCTCATCCCTGAACTGCCCAACATTCCGAATGGCTTTTCTTCTTCATCTTCTCTTCATGAATCATAGTTTGGAGCAGCCGCCGTGGGATTTTCTCTTCTTTCTCTTCCTCTGCTTAGGGGGCTGCAGTACCACCTTAATGGCTGCGTCAAATACAATTTTCACGTTCTGTATTCAAAACAAACGGAAGTTTGATGTCAGTGAGGATGACAGTAACAAGTCCATTCTTTCAAAGTTTGTGCATAGCTATAGAGTCCGGGTCGGTCTGATGGGTCCATTATTCACAAAAAAAAAAAAACCAGATAGGCAGATGGATCCAGCAAACTGTCCAGACACACATACACAAATATATAGAATTGCCATCAAATGCAAGATTCTGTTTTTGCAATCAATGGAAATCTAATTTACAATGCACGTTTCACCTCTCCGTCTAACTCATATAAAATAAGAAACCGATCAAACAAATGGCTTCAACGACACTGAGATAGAACAAGAAAAGTTGAATTCAATTAATTCAACGTATAAGACCTTTGAACAACAAAGGGGAATTACAAAATCATGCTGATGATGCAGAGATGTTTCTTCTCAGAAGTTTCAAGATATATATCTTCTCAACTGAGATATCCTCATAAGCATGAATAGGGATGAGGCAAATGAATTTGTTCAAAACTGCAGCATATTAATTGCAAAAGACAATCCATTTGAAAAGGACGGAAAACATCTACATCAGAAAAACTCTTCTTTTTGCCGTTTACTGTCATTTTTAATGCAGGTCTTGCTCATTAGCTTCAACCGCCCTCCTCCTTTGGTCTGTTAATGGCAAAAACACCAGCTAGCCTCCACAGTCCACTATCCCTATATACGTCTATATGCATATATGTCCACAAACACAACATATATATCTAAATCAATTGCCCAGATTTTGCCTTTTATACTTCTTTCGAATTGGACAACCTGTCCTACTATATTCTACAAAGAAAATTATAAAGACGAAACCATTCATTTTGAACAACAAAGGGGAACAATGTGCAGAAGGAACATATATAAATATAAATATGTACATATGTGTGTAATAAACCTCAGAAATCTCAAACAGTGAAATACATATCAAAAGATAATAATCCCAAACAAAAAAAAAATCAGAAGACAACAAAAATCTTAAATATTCTAGCAAAACAGTCAAAACCCACAAACGCAAAAAACTGAAATCCAGATCAAGATGACAGTATTTATTAATCAAGATATATCTCGTGATGAATAGTTGAAGCAACACGCAGGCATTGATTCGAAGTACCAAGAAAGCAACCAACCTGAGCACAAATCCTTCTACTTGCTTGGGAATCTTCACCATTCTTCTCCAAATGGGGATGTAGAAACATATCTACAGCATTTGAGAGCCCAATTATGTACTGACATTATGCTCATGAGTCATCCAGGAAAGCAAGAAAGCAACCAACCTGAGCACAAACTCGAATTATACAGACGTTATGAGAACGAGAACCTTCAATGAGACCGACTCATCCTTGATACAATCCTTCCCAGACAATAGGGAAGGCACCAGTATATCAAATCAAAAATTGATTGCGCGACTTCATGAACAAGCAGCTGTATTGGGCTAGCAAAAAATCGAAGAATCCTTTCGGTCAGAGCGAAACGAAGCAGACTTACCTGAGCAGGGACGTCCGCCTAGTTTCCGCTTCTCCTTCCACTTTCCGACCGGCAATGGAGCGGCGGAGATCAACCCTTCCTCGAATATCCTCTACCAGACGGCCGAATCGAAGCCCAAATCGCGTCGGAGGGGATGCGAAATGGACGAGTTTAGCTCTGCTAGGGTTTCTAATTTCCGACTGAAAGGAAATGTCGGGGAAGCAAGGTATTTTATAGGATGGCATGCGTTGTAATTACTTGACGAAGGCGAGGGTATTTTGGTCTTTTTGCGTCCTAATCCGCACCCGGCTCAGCTAATCCGGACTATACTGGGGGGCTTAGCTAATCCTGACCTAATCCGCATATACAAGTCCGGTCGGAATTTTTATTCCGGAATCCAGCGAACCAAACGCCGGATTATCTATTCCGTACGGAATACCTAATCCTTATCTGATCTAATACGGCGAACCAAACATGCCCTAAAGAAAAATAATTTAAACCATTTCTCGTCTAGTCTCATAATTAAGACACTCATGATAGAGTAACCATGTGTAAATTCCCATTCTCATAATCAAGAAAAGATTCAGCATTCATCTTAGTTTCCCATCCAAGCAAAGCAATTAACAGAGAAAAAAATGAAAACAATATGGCTAACCGCAAAATAATTAAAAAGTCACTCCAAGACATTATTGGGAAAGAAAGCACATTAATGTTGGAAAACTCTAAGCAAAAATACTTGCTTGTAGATAACAATGGTAAATTCGTCATTAAAGTACTTAAGCCATAAATATTTGCAGATATACTACATAGGCAAAAACACAAAGGCAAAACAATCTGAACTGAGTGATTCTCCAACTCGCAGTTCAAATTTGCACTATAACGGGAAAAAAAAAATGAAGCCATCAATTTTCGTTTAAACTTTTTGATTTCTGTAATTTTGCTTTAACTATTACAATCTTGATGAAATGAAATAGAAAATGTACGCGGAGAGTCTCTGCTTGAAACTTCTCGTTGGTGATGGAAATGTAATAGATAGAGCACAAAAATTATCCTTAGAAGGAAAGTTACATGCGTGTATATATATAGACACATATATGAAGGCATCTTTATCTTGGATTAATAAGTTTATAGCAAGCAGGAAAAAGAAGAGGACGTACGCAGTCCATTAATTTGTAAAAGGTGCTAGAGCCTGGAGGGGCATCGGATTGGTCGCCTGGATTGATGGTAGAGGATATCGATGTGACAGTACGTAGTCTAGGGTGCAATATTTCGACTGTCGTGGGACTCGACTATGAGTTTGGTTAGACACAGGATGGAAAAAGGGTGGCCGGAGATGAGAATGCAGGGTACATTGGTGAATAGGACGAAGCGGGTTAGTGCGCAGCGCAGAGGATACTTTTTGGTTGCGAAGGAAGAAGAGGGGCAGATGAAAAGGACATCCAGGAAAAACAAACTGAAACTGCTTTTGGGGTGAAAGGGTATTAGAAGTTTGGGAAAACCAGCGGGTTGTTTGGGACGCTTAGGAGAAACTGGTAGCAGTTGCCAGTGGTGAAACTAAATTGACACCGTTTGGAGAAGGGAAGTTAAAGGAAGGAAGGGCATAGGAGGAATTAAGAGGTTCTTTGAAGGGCAATTTTGGAATAAAAATGTGGAGAAACAGGTAAGTGAGCTTCGTACTTTTATAATTAGTAGAATATAAGATATAGATAAAAATGAGAATTTGGTAACCTATATTATATTGATACATTTAATTAATTATTTACAAATGAATTATCATCTAGAAATTAATCTATATAGAAATTGAATTATTTTATAAAAATTTAATTATTTATATTAATGAATTTAATGCATAATTAATGTACAAATTCTCCTTTATGTTAAGTATTATTATAGATTTTAATTAATGTTATAAAATGATTACAATGACTATGAAGTATGTACCGTCATGACCAGACATTTATTTATAAAAAAAAATTATATCCATAAATACAAATAAAGGCACAATTTAAAAAAATACCTTTTAAAAATACCTTTTTATTAATTTAAAATTGCACCAAATTTCCATGCAGGCAACGCACGTATAAAATCCTAGTATGTCCTAATTGTATAATTATATAGTGCTTCACTAATAAGCGCTTCATAGTAATTAGGTTCGTGCATAAATCGATCGTACTAAGAAATCGTCATGGACTACAACCTTCCGTGGTGTTTGCCTCAAAATTAGTCATCCAATGTTGTCTTCACTTGAATTTAATCACTATTGAAAAGGATTTAACGACACTGCGTCCCAACTTCACTTGAATTTATTGGAAGATCCAGGGTCGAATTTTTCCCTGAGATTGGCGAAGTAATTCTTATGAATGTGTTGATCCCAACAATAGATAATGGATATAGGCAAGTAAGGAGTCATACAAGGCTTGCGTCCCAAATAGAAAATACTTCATTGAACACAAAGAGAGAGAAAGGACTAAAACCGGACCCATTCTATAGTCTCAATTCGAATGTGGTTGATAACATATATATAACATGACCGTACATATGCCGGGTCCATATATAAACATTTGACATGATATACGATGCCCGCCATTAGGGAATATATTATTTTTGCATATATGTGTATGTGCCTTCAAATAATTGAACTTAATTATTACATATACGTGTTGGTCTATATGGTGTCAGTCATTAGCCTAAACGAACCTTATTTTTCTTGGATGATTTTTTTTACGAAATATTAGCTTAAGAACCTTTGTCATATGTATGTACTACTTAAAGCCCATTCAATTCTTTACAGTCCATCTTCTTTTTCTCGTTTTAGACATATATATTATTACTTGGTAGCTTACCCCATTTATTTGCATAACATAATGTTGTATATCGTATAAAATTTAGATGTTCTCTTTTTCTTTTTCTTTTTCTTTTTCTTTTATTTCCTCTTTCTTATTTATGAACTCAGTGATGCTTCTTATATACAGTAATTTAAAAAAGAAAAAATCAATTAACGATGCGAGAACGGAGCCCACAAAATGGGCCTTCACCAACACAGCCCAAAAAGACAATGAACCTAATGAGGCCCATTTCCGAAGCCCACCCAGAGGTATCCAAACTCTCATAGGAAAGAAACACACAGCCACCTATCAAAAAAGCAAGGAAAGAGGCAGCTAGCGTGTGTATATATATATATACACACACACATATATATATATATATATATATATTCATTATGAATATCTGATTACAAGAGATAGAGGCCTTTGGACTCTAATATATTCTAAGAATAGAGTTCCAAAACATATTAATCGATCAATATACATAGTTGAAGCTTCGTCCTTTGCTGTGAATCTTCCTTACACCTTAGTACACATAAATTATGATAACGAAGAAATTCATATTTTAATCTTATGAAGCGGCAGCCTTTTGCCAATTTTTATGTGATCGAAGATGAAAAATCAACACGTATCACGTACAAATAAATATAGATATATAAAATGTGTGTCAAAAACTAGATATTCTAGTGCATAGACATATATTATGACAACAAATAAATTCATATTCTAATCTTATGGAAATGCGAATTTCCTATATATAGGAACACAATAATCCTCTGATCAAAAGAAAATGTTTGTTTATTGAATTTAGAATGGCAAACGTTTTTAATAATCAAAATGTGGTGCTACACTGATAGGGCCAATACTTGCACTGGTTGTTCAATTCATCTGATATGTTCACGGTTGAATACTATAGTCCAAATATTGCGTAGTGGGAGGCGGCAAGTTAGTCATCGCTGCTACCCACCATTTTGCCTATTGAAAAAAAAAATGAACCGGCTATTCTCTTTTTGAGAAATCCTACGCTTTTACTGCGCCATATATTCATCTCCTTTTTCATCTTACCCGGATTGGAGAGTCCCCTCTCCCGGTGTCCAAACATGCTCTATCCTCGACTATATGCTCTTATTAGGGTTTGGCGTTGGTTGATCTCAAAAGGAGAAATTATTGCACGGGTATTTCATAAGATGTGATGAGATCAAAAACTATATAACAATCACATCACATATGCAATTAATTACAAGACAATATCATCACCAAAAATAGTCATAGAATATTCTAAATCCTAAAATATAAACCCTAAAAAGATAACTAACCCTAAAACTCTAAAATTGGATGATAGAGAAGAGGAATTGGGTCAATTATTCGTGCAGCAATAAGATCGTCAGTAGCATTATTCAGGAACCATTGATTGTCATAGCACTATATTATCTGAGATCGTAATAATTAATTAAGGAAAACAGCCTTAACTTATATAGGATGAGTCATTGCGTAGAGGGCACATATGTTTTGCATTGGAAGGGGTAGTCGAGCTTGTTTACCGCAACAACAAGCTTAAAATGAAATTATTATTACTACTGCTAAGAGATTTGTTTGGCAAGTTCTCTCAAAAAATTAAAGAATATAAATCCACTTTTGGATAGATGATCATCAATCTTCATGGATGCATATGTTATGATAAAAACTAATCTTATCGTCAAGATTAACGTATGTATTCATGACATTGATAATGTTGAGAGAGCATGTGCGACTGTTTTTCAATATATGGATATTTATATATATCTTCTAGCTTTGAGAAAAAGTAATTAATGAAACAATATTTTCAGAGGGAAGTATCAAGATAGGTGTTTTATCGGTCAAAACGAAAAATGGTTATGAAGTAACAACGCTATGCCGGTAGGTCTATTAATCAATAACAATAATCGTTGCAATGTATTCCTGAATACCGGTAAGCCTATTAAAAAAATGATTACGGTTTTATTACAAAGATGGTGCATGTATAGCTGTTGGTGGTGATATACGTGACAACTAAAAATTTTTGAGATTCTTATCTTACATGGGTAGGATAGAATCCATAATCTATATATATATATATATATATATATATATGCATAAAGTTGTATCCCAACAATAAATAGGGGTAGAAAGGTAATTTTTTAAATAGTCTAAAGTCATAAATGTAAATGTTTACATAATATTCAAGATTAAAAATACTATTTTAAAGAAAATAAGTACATGAATTAAATGCAAATAAATAGTGACACAATTATAAATATATATTAATTCATTTTAATTAAATAATAATCAAAAATAAATTATCTTCTATAGATCTACATATTTATAAATAATATTTATATATACACTTCACACTCACTCCATTAACTTAGATTAAAATGACAAATTTATATTGATTAAGAGTTTATTCCTCAAAATGTTTAATAATTTTAATCTATATACATATGTAGTATTAAAGAAAATAATACGTGACATGGTAACTGTCACTTTGAATTGTCTTTAATTTGTTTTTACTAGCATTTGAACAATTTCACTTTAGAAAGATATCACGTATTAAACATTTTAATTGGAATGTCAAACTTTTAAAATTATCATTAAAAATAAACACTCTAACTAAAACCCGTGCATCGCACGGGCATAAAGCTATATATATATATATAAGTTTTTTAAAATTATATATATAGCTTTATGCATGGACAAACAACTATTTACAATCTGCATATATATATATATATATATATATATAAAAGTTGTACCCTATACATTAAATAGGGTTAGAAAGGTCAAAAAATAAATATAAATAATATTGAGGATTATAAGATATTATCACAAAGAAAAAATACTATTAAATGCAAATAAAGAGTGACGTAATCGTAAACATATATAGAATTAAGTCACATATATACTAAAAAATAAAAAGATAATAATTTTTTAAAATTATTATCAAAACTTAAATAATTGTATCATACTTGATTACAATAAATATACTTGGATCTCTCATGAAAATAATTGAGTCATTTTAACTAAAACTATACAAATTTTAATTAACTTCATATATATTTAGATATATAAACTTGACTAAAATTAATGGATTGAGTATATATATGCCTCCTTAGTGGAGAGATATTATATATATATATATATGGAGAGAAAGTCAATAATTAAAATTGTTAGGTATGATACTAAAAAATATTAATTTTCGCCTCCTAACATTAATAAATTCGCTATAAAAAAATAAATTCCACCAATTGTTTGCATTAAATGGTCTCATAATAGTATTTTTATTATCAATGCCGATGCCAATTCAATGTAAATTTTACTATCAGTGTTGTATAATAAATGAGGTATAACAATAAATGTATTGCAATTCATAGATGAATATATTAAATAAAATTAATTAATAATATAAATATTATAAATAATAGTAGCAAATATGAAAATGAAGAATACGTTAATTCAAATCGTTATTGTTATTTCAATAGTAAATAATATTCATAAGCGTAGGAAATAAAAGATTTTATTATATGAATTTAAACCTTATGGAAGATGTTTTAAGCTATTGTGAATCTTTTAAAGCCTCAATTAACTAAATCTCTCATGAAAATAATTGATATATTTTAACCAAAATTAATCAAATTCATGAAATTTAATATATGAGATTTGAGTAAAAATAGCATAACAAATAATGAAATTTGACTTTTTGAAAAATAAAAAATTAACCTCAAAATGTTTTTTTGAGTCAAGAGAATATCATAGAGTACAACAAAAAGATCAAGATCTCAAGAGGTTATCCATAACAACAAAAGATAACGGGTAAGTAAGTACAATTAAAAAAGTTATAGTTACTAATTTTTATCGGAATGAAAAAATGATAATTTTGAACACGTTACACCACTATGTTTCTTCTGTTTCTCTAATATATTTTTAATATATGAATTGATGAAAATTCCTAAAACTATTTGGATATAATTAGTAGATATTATATACTATAGAAAACGGAATATTTTCTCATGAAATTTTTTAAATTTAACTAAAACACATAAGTTTGAATTATGAAAATAAAAATATATTTGTCGTGAAAATCTCATGCAACGCACGGGCAAGAAAATCTAGTATATAATGTAAAGTAGAATTAGCCAATTTATCAAGCATTAAATGTATTAGTACAAACAATTAATTTTATTTTATATAAAAATCAATTTCAAATTTTATTTTCTGGAAAATGATTCATAACTATTCTTATGAATCATAAAAATTTTATACACCAAATGAATATAATTTTTTTGTTACAGGAGATGATGCTCTAAAATAGTTAAAAGAGATTGCCGTATGCCGGTTTTTTGCTATTATTAACATTGCAACAATTTAAGTATAGGTAATGTGTGACTTTTATATTAATCACGTCAAATGAAGAAATTCATATATATCATATTAATTTAATATTGTCTTTATATTTAAAATATTAATACCTTTTAGTAGCAAATTTACATGTGCTTATTTATATATTAGCTGTAATTTTGATTATTAATTTTTTATATATATCCAAATTTATAAAATTTATAAAATTTATAAAATTTATAAATCTATAGATATCATTGTAATTTAAACATTACAAAAAAAAACAGAGAGAGGTTCGTTTTAGAAAAACGTATTAGGCATATCTATTTTTATTTATTTATTTACTTTATTATTTATTTGATGATTAATTAGATAAAATAATCTATATGTTAACCAGTTTAGTTATCAACATGTCTGATTTCTAATTGAATGTATCATGTGTTCATTAGAAAAATTACTTGTTGAAAAAATTTAAAATAATCTTTTCACATGTTAATTTTATGAACTTAAATTATGTATAGAATTTTTTATTTTTTATTAACCTATCGGAATAAGAATTTATCAAATTGCAAACACTTCAATTATGATGTTTTTCTTTTAAAAGTATTTTTATATAACTTTGAGTAAAACAAATATATTAAAAATCTGTGCATCACACGAGTAGTATGCTAGTATATAAGTAATATATATATATATATATATATATTATTGGAAATACCGAATACAAAGATAAAATTAATTGAAGATATCAAAAGAGAGTTTAGAGTAGTGACGCACGTCACCGTCTATTAGCTTAGAGGTCAAAGGTTCGATACCTAATGAGACCACCTGTCACTACAACCAAAAATACCTTTAGCGACGTTCTCTTTGCGACGCTTCAAAAAGCATCGCCAAAATCTATGTGAGAGAGTATTTTCATGACGCTTTCAATGTGTCACCAAAGGTCGATCTAAGGCGACCCTTTCCTAAGCATCGCTTCTAATGGTTAGGAAAGGGTCCCTTTTGGTGACTCTTATAAAAAAGGGTCGACAAAGAGGGACTTTGGTGATGCTTCTTTAAGCGTCGGTCTAGAATAACTTTAGCCCACACATTTCCAGCATCACCTAAGGTCACCTTTTGCCAACGCTACAAAAGCATCACATAAGGAACCCTTTTTGTGACGCCTATTATGAGCATCACCTAGGGTAAAGTTTCCCAACGCTTACAAAAATGTTGGAAAAAGTGGGACCTTTGGTGACGCATAGAAGCGTTGACATATGTGAAAATTTTCAAAAAAAAAAATTCCAACGTGAACAGGATAATTCCCACTCAATAGGACTTAGGGGGGGAGTTCAAGTCCAAATGCTGAAACTTTTCCCCCTTTCTCATTCTCTAGCTCTTTCTTACTCTCTCCACTTATTATCAGATACTCTCTTTCTCTCTCTCTAGACTCTCTCTCTTCTCAAATGTTAAAGAGAATCAAAGTTGAAGAAAATAACTTGCCTCCACCTTGATTCCTCTCGGCCTTTGGGAGTCCTTGAACGCATAATAGAAGGTTGCTCGCACGTACTCAAAGCTCAGTCCTTTCTTGGGTAAGTTCCCGTTCACATTTCCAGCCCCACTTGTTCCCTTTCTTGCCCTTTGATTTCTAAGTTTCGTTTCGCTTGTTTCGTTTTGGGGTTTTCTCCAACGGAAGAACTTAAGGTGGGGGAAAGAGATCTCTTATGATAGTGTTGGGCAATTTTCGAATCTCTCGTGTTTATAGGGATTACAACATGTTCTGATTTGGGATTTCCTCTTCTTAGGCAAATCAAGAGTTACCGATGAGCTCGATCTTGAAAGTTGTTCGAGACAATTGTTGCCGTGTGCTAATATTTCTTCACAATTTCTTTATTAGACAATGTTTTCCTGATCATCGAGAATAGAAGCAGCAACAGTTGGAGCAGGACATCGAAGAAGGAGGATATTCAGGAGGCTAAGAAGAAGGGAGCAACAAGAACACCGATTTTCAATGCCGAGGAGAAGGTCAAGAAGGAAGGTGTAGCAGCTACACCGATTCTTGATGTCGAGAAGGAAGAAGCAGCAACAACAGCTGTGAGATTTGGATCGGGCTGCTAACCTTCTCCTTTCTCTTCTCGTCCTCTTTTACGTTTTATTTGTTCTCGAGTTTTCCTTTTCCATTTGAATGTTAATTAGTTCTTTTCTTTGGATGATGCTCGTAGATGATCGAGAGAACATATTGTAAAGATTTTGTTGATAATGAGATTAGCTGTTCTATATTGATTTGGTTCTGTTGAACTATTATTGTTTCGTTTCTTCTTCAATTTTGTGGAATTAGTCAAGCTGACAACATGTTGTCTTACCAGACGCTGCAAAAGTGTCGGCACACGTCTTTTTTCTTCTTTTTTTGGTCAAAGAAAAGCCTATGTTGACATTTCTTCAGTGTCGACTTAGGCTTGGTTTTTCCCGACACTTTCAAAGCATCGGCAAAGGTAAGCCTCGGCGATGCTTCTAAAAGTCAGCAGAGGCTGCACTTTGGCGACGCAAACGAGACGTCGCCATTGATTTAACGTGTGCCGACGCCTATTAAGCGTCGCATAATGGCGGTTTGTTGCCTCGGTTTTCATTAAGCATTGCCAGACCTATCTCGACTGTACCTAGTGTAACGCTTACGGAAGCGTCGCCAAAAGTGTCGCTAGGCTTTTGGCGACGTTTGAAAATATTGCGAAATGTCTAAAAAAGCGTCACAATATGTTGCTTTTCTTGTAGTGCGAATTCATTTATTAGTTATTTAGAATTTCTCTTTCGTTATATCAAGCATTAGACATCCTTTGTAACCAAAAAATAATTGAAGTATGTTTATAATGCACTCTACCAAAAAAAAAAGAGTTTAATGCAGTGTGATGACTCGCCTCGCTTAACCTGAGTACACCCTTAATTCTTCATTTTCTTTTTCCCCCTATATCCACTAAAGTCTATGAATCTTCGGCCTAATTGAAAACAAAAAACGAAATTATAATGTACGTAAACGAAGAATAGAAACGCATGGATGATAATGTATGGAGGACCAAATTGCAGGGCTGACACTTTTTCTACATGACGTGCAGTGCAACCACTCCCCTTCTGGTATAAATTAATCAGAACAATTAATTATACTACCGTCAATATATGATACACACACACCCACATATATATATGAGCAACCAGCGAGCAACTTTGGAGTGAGACTTTTCAAAATTTTGATTTCAACGGACAAAAGTTTATCATTCCCGATTTGATGTGTCCCCCCGCAGCCCAAGCCATATTTCAAATAATTAATATATATTGTCCAAAAGGTGTCAATTAATTTAATTCGAACAGGATAATACTCTTCAAGTATTTTTTTCCATTCACAATACTCCAATCGAAACCTTATTTAAGAAAAACAAATTGCGAACCGTTTGAACCAAGTTATATTGATAAACTTAAGCTTTTTGAGACGTCCCCATTTTCAAAAGAAATAATAATAAGAAAACCTTTTATCTCACTTTCACTTTTCGAAAAAACTCATAATACAATACAATTAATAACAATCACATAATGATTACAACAGTGTTATCAGAACCGGACCGGATGATGAACCGGAAGGGGTACGGGGTCATGGGTTTATGGGTCCAACCGGGGGTTCGATGGGTCGGACCGCTCATTTATTTAAAATAAAATAAATATTCATATTATTAAAAAAATTATGATAATTAAGATAAAAGTATGATGATTTTAAAGAAATATAACAATAGTATAAGAAAGTATCTATATTTAATATTTCTTACTTCAAAATAAATATTTTATTTTAATAAGTACTTAAAAGTAGAGTTAAAAGAACAAAAAAGTGGCGGTGGCTTGGTTGGTAGTATGCTAATATGAAAAGTAAGAGGTCATGAGTTCAAATCTTTACACAACCAACCAATTTTTACATTAAATAGGAAACCCATAAAAACCCATAGAACCGGCCGGTTTAATGAAATTTTGCTTAAAACCGGCCGGTTCAATGGGTCCGACGGTTCAAAGCTGCCATTTCGGTTTTTAGGCGAACCGGACCGGACTTGGTGCTGGTTCCCGGTCCGACCGGTCGAACCGGCCGGTCCGGTCCGGTTCTGATAACAATGGATTACAATTATAATTGTATTGTATTCAAATAATTGCACTATCCTATTTTCTCTCTCTCAGTCCCACTTCCTCCTCCCTCTCTCTCCCTCCCTCCCTCCCCCCCCTCTCTTCTCTCTATCTTCCATCAAATTTTTGTTTACATTTTTTTATTAAAAGAAAACCATATAGAATGCATTAATTTTGTTTGTTGATAATTGTTTGATTTTTTTTTCAAGAGTTAAGTTAATGGACATCAACTTGCATAACATTTTGGGAGGTGGCCGGGGGAAGCCCCCACCGGAGGGACTCCCCTCCCCTCTCCTTTTGCTTTTTTTTTTTTAGTTTTAAAAAGTTTTAATAAATTAAAAATATTATTCGATCAATCAAGAGGTGCCACGTGAACCGATTAAACGCCATTAAATTTTAATTATGGTTTTGGATGAAAAAAGTCTAACGAACTAAACATTTAGGATTATATGAGCGAAAATGATACTTTTATGATTGAAATTTAACTTTTTGCATGGTTTTATAACTTCAACAATAATTTAGCCAAAATATATTGACCCAAAGTTCGTATATATTGCATTTAGGTAATAAATTAATTAATGTCTCAAAATATAATTCATAAGAAAAAAATTATTATCCAATGTCTTAGCACGCATGCGCAAGTTACACCTATATTACAATTTAATTTATGTGGATTATATTGGGGTCTAGAATAATCCGGTCTTAATCATGTGCAGGCCTCATGATACGAACCTTGAGCCTACACGAGCTCGGCACGATTGACCTACAAAAAGGGGAGTATGGGAGGGAATCTCGATTTTCCTCTCCAATACTTAAATGAGAGTGTGTACGAGAAAGGAAAAAGATTGAAATTGTGAATTTAGGCGTACTGTAGGAAATTTGTATTAAGATATCGTAATTTGTATAAGATATGACAAGTAAATACTCGTGTCAAATATATTGTTGGAGATAAGGATGATATGGGAGAATATATTAATAGAATATTTAGGAAATATTGAGAGATATGTGAAACATAATTGTGGATGGGATATATTCGTAACATATTGTTACCAATTTGGTTGTACCAAGGTGGGCCCGGGGTGCTAAATCGAACCAGTGAGTAGGGCCAATTTTCTAGTCCCTAACATATAATATCACTTTTTTTTATCAAATTAGGCTCACATAGCTGCGCATAGCAGGTTCTCCTCTAGTATATTATGTATACTAGTAGGGTTTGCTCGTGCAATGCACGGGAAAACTAATAAATAAAATCATGCACAATATATATATATATATATGAAGGAAAATATATATTACTTGCTTCATAGTTAAATTCAACTTCAATTTAATACAATCATTATAAAATATCTAAAAATGTTGACAATTCAATATCCTTATTAAAAATACACGATGTATTCTTCTACCGACCTTTATTATACCATTATATTGATGCATCTTATCCATAATATTGTGGATTTATTCAAGTTCCATAAGTAACAATCCCTCTTTATAAAGCGGCCTATAAGATTGAATTAAGAACTATTATATTTATATTATTATTATCACTATTTACTTACTCCGTGATTAAGTAATGTCTATATTTATCTTAGTTTATTCGCATTTTAAAAAAAATAAAAGAGAAACTCGAGAGTATGAAAAACTAATGTATTTTCAATGAGAACTTTTGAAATACTTCCGATTTATATATATATATATATATTTTGTGATATTATTTTATTATTATTACTTATTTATTTACTTATTTCATGATTAAATAATGTCTATATTTACATTAATTTATTTGCATTTAAAAAAAATAAAAGAAAAATTCAATAATATAAAAAAAAACGTATTTTTCGCGAGAACTTTCGAAATACTTCTGGTATAGATATACATATAGATTTGTTTATTTATCCACAGCATTCCCAGCTAGCAGGCGGCTGTAGCGCACAACTTTCCACCTTTGCATCGATCCCACTCTCAGTTGACCCACAATTAGGGTCCTTGTTTTGCGTACTCGAATAAGTACCTTGCTTTCCGTGTACCTTGCTTTCCGTATAGTGTACGCAGTCCAGGGCAATTCTTTCTGGTTGGTTATTCAACCTACTAGTCATGTTCGCGTGCTAATATATGTATATATATGCAGCAGAAAATTTGGACTTCTATTTTTTTCGGTTATAATGGAATTTCATAAACTTAGTACAAGCACATTTTCTTTAAAATGAAAACAACCATATCTCTCTGTCTCTCTCTATATATATATATGTATATATATTATATATGGAAAGAGATATAGAGGAGGGACAAAGGAAATCAGATCCGTATGATTGAAAAAGGAAATTTGCTTGTTTCTTGCATGTACGATGGCACGTGCCACTGATAACTAAGAGATTTCATATTCGAAACTAATGGGACTATTCATGACTCGTTTATTAGTTGTTAGAATTTTAATTTCATTGTATATATATATATATTAGACCTATTGACTCCCTTAAAATCGAAAAAAAGAAAAAAATAATAGCGAATCATGAATGGACTAAACAAGGATAGCTTGGGATTGTACATAACATATCCATCGTAAATATGTACATATGTACGCAAAATATGAGGTTTCTTTTTTCACATCCCAAGGTTTTTGGATTCACAAGTAAGTGTGTCAATGGAATTGGTAGAATATCGCTTGTACGTATGCACAATATGAATTTGATTTCTTTCACATCCTGAATTTTGTGGATTGACCAGTCAGTGCCAGTGGAGTTGGTTGAATTATCGTTGCTCTATAAATGGCCCTCGATAGTGATAATTACGATTAAATACATAAATGAATGAAGACATCATCAGGGATAGATAATAAATAAATAAGCGAAGGAACGTTAGTATATTACTTTATTTTCTATTCCTGTATTTCATTATAAGTCTCTCTTACGACCGAACACAAAAATAAGACAAGGACATCATTCTGGTGATTATGCATGCAAAAGGGAAAGTCCCTTTTCACCCAAAAAAAAAGGGGGAAAGTCCCCAGCTAACTTCCATCTAACTGTAAGTCCTAGTCTCTCTCTTTCTACGTCTTTCTGCGCCTGCTCTCCACACTTGTCGATTCAAATTAATACTGCCACATATATATATATATATATATATATTGATGATTTTGCAATCTCGCATGCATATATATGTGTGTGCGTAAAGCACATTCGAGAACTGATCACTTCCAAATTAGAAAGGGATATATAAGAGAGAGCCTCTCTTCCTCTTGGCCAGTCTAAGGAAGAGACTCCGCGATATGGGTGTCTTAATAACCTTCAGATATGCAAACCCTAGATACCTTTTCGTTTGCTTGTTCCTTTGCCTGATGTGTGCTGGTGCACTTGCCCGTGTCCATCGCTACGATTTCGTCGTAAGTGTGTCATACTGTGTCTTGTTGGTCTCTATATAGCTCCATGCAGATTGCAAATGCTAGCTAGAAACCATGCAGAATCAGTATCAGCAGAGCCAAACTCTATATTCTATCTATATTACAGAAATCCTGATAAGTAATTAATATGCATCTCATCTGCATATCTGTAATTCTGTGTATATAATATACATGCAGCTGGTGGAGACGAATTACACTAGGCTTTGCTACACAAAGAGCATACTCACTGTGAACGGCCAATTCCCCGGACCGGTGATTCATGTTCACAGAGGAGACACAGTGTTTGTAAATGTCATCAACCAAGGTTACTATGGCGTCACCCTTCATTGGTAACTTATATCATGATCTGCGCTTGCTAATTAATTTGCTTAATTCTCTGGATAACGTACATATATATATATATATATTTATTTATTTATTTATTTATTTATGATGAGTTTTGAGTACAAACGGATGCTTCGCGGCCTCTTATTATATAAGAAGCAAAATGCTGGAACCTTAATTAATTCATTCATGCTTCATTGGCAGGAAAAAAATGAGAAGATAAAAGATTTTCAAAACTGACAAAAATATAATATAGAGGACCCTACTAGATATGGTAAATACATGTAGAAACCTACGTACTGGATATGGTAAACAAATGTATCAATTGTTTCATCAGTTGTAGCAACACCATAGTTTGTAAAAGGCAACAAATAAAGGGGGCACAAAATCTTAGCAGAAAAAGCCGATTAATTGTTAGGCTTTGGCCCCCTAATTCAACAAAAAAAAAGGGGATTAATTGAAAAGGATCACTATAAAAACTAATACACAGGACCCATGAGCTTCATTTATGACCGGAAAAGAAAAACAATGCATAAACATATATAATTAAAGCACATAATTTTACTTTTAGAAAATCGCTTATTAATTTGCACTAATATTAATATATGCAATAATAATTAATCAAGTGTTGCATCTTCAATAATTTCTTTTCTTTTTTTCTTTTCTACAGGCATGGTGTAAAGCAGCCAAGAAATCCATGGCACGATGGCCCAGAGTATATCACACAGTGTCCAATAGCTCCTGGGACAAATTTCACATATGAGGTTCAGTTCACGACAGAGGAAGGAACACTCTGGTGGCACGCCCATAGTGATTGGACACGGGTCACTATCCATGGGGCGATTGTTATATTGCCTCCGGAGGGAACTCCATATCCATTTCCAGAGCCAGATGCCGAAGAAGTTATCGTGCTATGTACGTAAAAGGCAACCCTCTGCATTAATGACGATCACCTGATTCCTTTAATTTATTAAATGACAACTAAATATGATTGAAAATTAAATAAATCGGGGTCAAGCTAGTGATGTTATATATGTTATTCATAATTTTCGCCGGTATGCAATTCGGCAGCATGCTGGTACAAGGGAAACTTGAGGCAACTGTTGGCAGAGGAGCTTGAGACCGGTTCAGACACGCCTCGCTCCGATGCCTATACCATTAATGGCCAGCCGGGAGACTTTTGTGCCTGCTCCAATGGTAAGCCAATCTCGCCTCAGCTCAGCTAGCTCGCACTTAAAAACAAACAATGAAGATCCAATTATTTAATTAACTAATTAATTAACTCGGTGCCCTAAGGGGATAGGAAAAAGAAAAACTAATAAATAAAATATAAATGAATGAATTCTAAAGTTATAATTTTGTTTAGCACTTTTTTTCATTGGATAAGTTTATGTTTAGCAAATTTTTACTATTTAAACATAAGCATTATTTATAATATTCTCAAATTCATGAACACATTCATGGTAAGTATAAGTCCTTATCTAGGAAATGTAGCCTACTTAAGATGGTTCGACACCTCTTTTCCTTAGTCCTTAACTAAGATCTCATCCTATGCTCTGAGGAAAATAGGTTAGAAAAATCGTAATTAGTTACCTCTTGACAAGAGCATGATGAGTTATACTAATTATTTACGCACACGAGGTTTTTCTTTTTTTTCTATCGGTGGGAAGATATTACTTTAAAGAACAATAAACAAAATCAGAATTATTAATTAAGCACCCTTTTTCCTTAGCGTCAAATTTTCATGAGCACTCCAATATTGACTCCTTATATATATATAAAATAAGAATTCAGCGGGTTACCCAAGATCAGCTGACATTCAAGGAAATAATGGTTGAATTTGCGAGACCATATACAATCATATCCAAATTAGTCACATCGGCAAGTCTTTATCCATCTCTATCATGACTATATATATAGTCAAAAAATTATTTCTTTATATACATATTCTTGACTACAAGGTGCACGTGGCTCCTTCGTCTCTTTTGGTGATGGGGGTATATAGTAATTGACTAGCTAATTGCCTTTAATATCTGCCCAAAAAAATTACTGCCGTTAATTAAATCTTTGGAAAATATAATTATTAAAGGTCAGTTTATTTTTATATGTGACTTTTGGATCCGCAGATAGCACGTATCATGTGACCGTCGATGAAGGCAAGACCTACCTCATGCGCATAGTCAACGCAGTACTAAACGCGGATCTCTTCCTCTCCATTGCGGGGCACAACTTCACTGTAGTCGGGATGGATGCGTCTTACGTCAAACCTTTCGAGACGAGCTACATCATATTAAGTCCAGGACAGACGATGGATGTTCTGGTCATGGCGAACCAATCCCCTAGCTATTATTATATCGCGGGACGACAATACTCGAGCGATAGGTTGAACGTCGTCAATTATGACCACAGCAACGTCTCTGCGATTCTCAAGTACAATGGGAACTACACTCTCCCTAGTTCTCCTATGTTCCCAAGCTCCACGCTGCCCACGTATAAGGACAATGTGGCAGCTCTGAGGTTTATGGACCGAATCAAAAGCTTAGCAAACGAAGAACATCCGGTGAACGTGCCACTGAATGTGCGCACAAGGATGTATGTGACAGTGTCGATGGGAGTGTTTATTTGCCCTAATAGTTCATGCGGTGGGATCTACGGAGATAGAATGGCTTCCAGCATGAACAATTTCACTTGGATCAACCCTTCAACCGACATATTGCAAGCATATTATCGGTAATTATTAATTAACATGCATAATAATTAAAACTGACATGTTTCACGCTCCCTTTCAAATTATAAACTTTCAAGTACCCGATACACATATCATATCACTCTTTTTGCCCAAATTATTAATTAAAGTTGCTTATGCATGCATGCATTTTTCTTAAAACCGAACTAATTTTCTTATATTACTATAATAATAATAATAATATATAGTATTACATTCATATTTTATTTCATTTTTGGTACGTAGGAACGTCAGTGGAGTTTACGACACAAGCTTCCCAGATTTTCCATCGATGTACTACAATTTTACAGGGGATGATCTGCCAACTAACATCTCAGTACCCACGAAAGGGAGGATGGTGAAGGTGCTGAATTACAACGAGTCAATAGAGATAGTCTTTCAGGGGACCAATCTTTTAGATGCAGCCGAGGCTCATCCGATGCACCTCCACGGATATGGGTTTTATGTGGTTGGTTCGGGTCTGGGAGACTTTGATGAAGTTAATGACCCGAAAGGGTACAATCTGATCGATCCTCCCTACGTGAATACCATATCCGTTCCCAAAAGCGGATGGGCTGCAATCAGATTCAGAGCCAATAATCCAGGTATACTTATTATGGTGATTCGCCATCCGCCTAGTACGTACTAGAGTGAATAGATATCGATATACCCTGTTAAAATTTTTAATTTAATTAACTTTAAAAACGGGGGTTCTTTTCTTGTAATTTTCTCAGGGGTGTGGTTTCTACACTGCCATTATGACAGACACTTAACGTGGGGAATGGACACCGTACTCATAGTCAAGAATGGAGGATCAGCCTCGACGAGTGTTCGGCCTCCCCCGCCTTATATGCCTCCTTGTGACAATGCGACGAGTCCCCTCGGCCATTGGTTAAATTTTGTACATGATGAAGATGCAAATTACGCATACAGAGTCATTTAATAATTTATATAGGACAAGAATTTTTTCACAATATTTAAGCCAGCAGAGAGAGTCAATAACGTAAATGTACGTGTCCGCTCATCTCAATACCAGTCCTTGGACAATTTTCTTGTTCTATTTTTCCTTTATAAATGTACTATCTCTTATGCTAATGTATTAATTAATAACGACAACATGCTTCTTGCTTGAATATATACATATATATATATATATATATAGACCTGGTATGATATCGGCGGCTGATGAGTTGGACCCAAGATATATATAGGCCCGATTTTAAGACCCTGTCTGTCCGGCCCATCGGTCACGGCGGTAGTTACCCTCTAAAGTTTACTAATTCATCACCGCATGGTACTTAATCATGTCATGTCATGGCAAAATCTGCCACGTACGTGTCCTTTGATTGCCCACGTGGGAAGCTGAAGCCATGCATGAACCTTGCAGGATGGCTACACAAGCTCCAGCACATTCCATGCAACTGCGTGCCTACCTACCTAGCTCGCTAGCTGTATCATCGTCTTCGACACTCATATATAAAAAGACGGAAAAGAATATGCATATATATATATATATATATATGCACACACACATAACGTACTGCATGCACACATGCCAATTGATTGATTATCTCTGGATTGGTTACTCACAGACAGTTATAGAAGAGAGGATCAGAAAGAAAAAAAAAATTAGAGAGAGAGGAGAAGGTATATAAATACATGGATTCGGTAGGACCGTGGATGGGGGCCGGGGGACGTCGAGGAGGTGGGCCCTTCTCGTCTGACCTGTGGGACCCATCTGGGGCATGGGGCCAAACTCTGAGCGACCGCGACCGTGGCGATGAGACATCTGCCCTTGCTCACACCCACGTTGACTGGCTTGAGACCGACAACGCCCATGTCTTCAGAGCTGACATTCCCGGTACGTAATTACCAATCGACTCTATCTTATATGTACTATAAGCTCTATCTGCATGCATGATTCGGACAGATAAACCCAGCTGACTATGAAGTGCTTCTCATAGCATATATATGTATGTATGTATACATATCAAATTTCAGATGTCACAACAACGTTGATATTAATTCATAATTGATTCTCCGATAGCATGCATATATATATATATATATATCAATAATATGATAGATAAGGAGGCAACAGTTGTCGGATGTGCGGTAGGGCTATGCTCTCTAGTGTCATCACCATGCAAACTTGTGAGGTCGCTCCTAACTAAGCTGAGCGGCCGATCATCACCTTCTGCCGCTGCCGATACTAATGGTAGCCCTGCTCACAGGAGTCAGGAAGGAGGAGGTGAAGGCCCACGTGGAGGACAACAACGTGCTCCAGATCAGTGGAGAACGCAGCAAGGAGCAACAAGAGAACACAAACGACAAGTGGCATCGTGTCGAGAGGCGGAGGGGCAGCTTCTCCCGACGGTTCCGCCTGCCCAACAATGCTGACCTCGACGGCATCAAGTGCTCCCTAGAGAACGGGGTGCTCACCGTCACCGTGCCCAAGAAGGACGCCGAGCCATCCCAGAAGGCCGACGTTCGATACATAGACGTTGCCTAACATATATATGATCGATGAACTGTGCTTCGTGATCTCTCGCCTACATATTTATATATGAATGTAAGTATGTATGTTAATATTTTTCAGTTCCCTTTTTTACGGTAGAATATTTCTGTTCCTTTCCTTGGCCTGTGCCGTACTTCCTTACTACGTTACAACCGGCTCTTCCGAGAGCTCTGTGCGTCGAGCTAGAGAACTTGTCTCTCTTACTATACTACTACTATTTCTTCTTTGTGACTTCGTACTATGTCTAATTTGTATGTATATGCGTGGATTTTTATTTTATTTGCAAGTTTGTAGAATGAAAATAGTATATTTCAAAAGAGCACAAGTAGGTTTATAAAAAATATAGAATCTGAAATTTTTTAGTTAAATTTTTCTTAATTATGGTGTGTCATTGCATTACGTAATTCGTTGATTCTTGATTCTCTGATACTACTACAAGAAAAATGCCGTAGGCCAAAGGACAAATTTTGTGGGTAGAAGTAAGACCAACTTATACGAACGCCACAAGAAGCCGTTGGCCAAAGTCGCGTTTGTAAAGATTTCTTCGAACAGATTCAACTATCGTTCGAAAAAAACATCAAGGGTATACTAACGGTTATACATCCATCACTAGAAGGCTGCCGTTAGTACAAATTCAGTTTATTGACGTCCCTGCAAAATTCAAAATTCAAAATTCAAAATTTCCATGTATTATTTTGTTTGGCCAAAAAATTATTACCGTTTTCCTTTTATATTTTCTCTTTGGCCAGAAAAATATTACCATTTTGTTTAAATGTGATAGAAATTAAACTTTAAATTTGATAAAATTAGATTGAGTAAATTAATAATATATGTTACTCACTTTAAATGATTTTGATGTACAATATTCTCATGAAAGTTACATCAATAATTCTAAATTTTACATTTATATTATTTCACTTCAAGAAATCAAATTCTTGTCACTTTAAAACACATGATCTTAAGATGAAGTTCCATGAGGATCCTTATTTTCTTCAAGACGCGATTATAATTTCCTCGAAAGTGCACCAGCATATATAAAGTGCCTGCAAAATTAAGAAAGAAATAGATTAATGAATGGGAATCGTGTGCATAAAGGCTAGAAATTTATTAGAAAATTAGTAGTAATATATATAACTTTTACACTCTAGCTTGATGTCAAAGGACTTGAAAGTGACTAAAGAATAATATTGCAAACTATTAGTACTGTTAACTAATCAATAAAATAATAGTATCTTTATATATATATATATATATATATAGGAATAATAGTATCTTTTAACTAACCAATAAAAGAGGGGAGAAAAAAAAGAGGAGGGAAAAAAGAAGCAAACAATAAAACATAAGGATCAGAGCTCCTTACCAATGAAGAATAGAAAACACCTCGTTATGTTGTATGTTCCTCTAGGATGCATAAGAAAGGCCTTACACTGTATGATATCAATAGATGAAAGTCAGAGTAGATGAATCAAGGTAATATTTATATACCTTTAATTAGATCATGAACAGCAAGTCAGATGCCTCCGCAATTAGGATTTTGAGCAAGTTGTCCATCGAAGTACCGCAAAATAGCACCCAAGGCCTCAATACATGAACCATCCCTTCTCAAACTCAAATTGAAGATGATATCAACAATCAACGCCGTCGTATTGAAAAATTATAGGCTTTATATGCATGAAGACAAATTCTATCAATGGAAAATGAGAACGAGGAGAAGGAGGGAGGGCGAGAGACCAGTGAGAGCTGAGAGAGAGATCTGATTAGATGCACAAGAAGTTGATTTTCTTTTCTTCTCCCACCGATTCTTCGTCTTCTAGCAACCGATCGAGTTTTACTGGAAGCACAACTAGGAATGTAATGGGCCGTTTAGATTTAGAGTTAAAATTACTTTGATTTTGATTTTGATTTTGATTGTGGAAAAAAACAAATGAGATGTGATAATAAATTTAACTTGAAAAACGTGTGTTTTTGTTGTATAGTGTGTTGAGTTAAAGTTAAAGTTAAAATTTTTGAATTGGGAAATGTGTATTTTTGTTATGTAGTGTGTTGAGTTAAAATTAAAGTTAAAGTTAAAATCAATTGTCTTTGAATCCAAACGGAACCTAAAACCCTACAAACCTAAGAGAGATAAGGGGATAGAAAGAAGCTGGAAATTAATTAAGGAAAAGATGGAGGGTTTTTGAAAGTTTTGGGTCTCTAATAAAGCGGGAACTGGTGATTTCTAAATTTGATCTAGGCGCGCGCCTTATATTTTCCTTTCTAAGTTGATGATGATTATGAATTATAATTTCCTTTTCTAAATTATTATGAATTCAAACCCTAGCAATACTAATAGTATGACTATTAGGAAAGTAATATTTATTGGCGATACTAACAGCAATTCTGGGATACAGTCATAGAGAGACCAATGTAGTTAGTAAAAAGAGAAAATTCAAAATTCCGAACGATCTTTCTAATACTATTAGCAAATGTTCTTCACTAATGGATTGATTAGGACGTTGCAAATTTTGCGGCTATTTTAACGGTCAAGAAAGTCCATTAGTAAATCTATGCTACTCTAACGAAATTCAGGTATGTTAGCAAAAATTTCAGTTAGTAGATGGCAATTTTTTTTTGTAAATCCTTTTTGATTCTTTGATTCCAGGATGGTCTTATGTAACTTCAAGAGAGGCTTCGGTAACTCTAAAACTTTTACTCTGCAAAATAATCATGATAATAATAATATGTTCCTTTCTTTATTAAGGGTGAATTAAATCAAGGTTAGTGTATCACATATACCTAGGGTAGGAAAAGTCAGATCCATATATTTGACGACATGAAATGTGAAAAGTCATTACACGGCGATGTTTTACATAACGAGCGAGATTAAATATTATGATTAGATTACATGCCAATTATATCACATGTGTGATTGGTAACGTGATAATAATATTTTTTAAAAATATGCATCTTAATTACAAGTTTATTTAAATAACATTTGAGGAATTAATTAGTACTTTATATTCCAATTAAAAGAGGAATGTCAACAATCATATTATATTAAAATGCAATTATAAGAAAAAGGTATAACGCAGTGATACATACTCTTACCTCTCAACTAAGAGATTGTATATTCAATTCTCGTCATGGAACTATCTTTGCTTTTTTATTAGATATTTATTATTTATATTTCATTGTAATTGACACATAAGCTTTCCCTTGTGACCGAAAAAATGCAATTATAAATTTATTCTAAAATTCTAAATTATTAAAACTCCTAAATTTAAAAAAAAATCTAAAACCCGTCTAAATAGTCTTAAAATTTAGGATTTTTTATTATTTTAGTGTTAATTTAACACCGTAGGATTTAAAGGTTTTGGGATTATTTTACGGAGAATATAGATTAGGTTTAAAGGTTATATGGTTTTAGAGATTTTAGAGTTTAGGAATTTTAGCATTTACACTTTAGGATTTTAGAATATTGTACAATTTATTTTCAAATTTTTTGGATTTTGGATATAAAATATTATTATCTGAAATGATGTTTGGATGGGTATTGTATTTTAGATAATGTTATTGTCTCGTCATCAATTTCACAATGTGATGCGATTTTCACATTTTCCAATTATAATATATTTAATCTCGTCACATCACGTAAGGTATCTCATAAAATAATTCTTTAATGAAATATAGATAACTTGATGAATTGTATGAAAAATTTTATTATGGGGATTTCAAATTGCTCTAATTTCTGAAGTCCTAATTCCTGGAGTTATCTTATTAGAGCTAGAAAAAGTACAAGGTCTTCAAGTGGCTCTAATTTTCTCAAATTCTAACTTTCTAAGTTATATATATATACATATATGCGTTGTTGGAATCTCGATAGATTAAATCTTAAAATGAATAAATAAAATAAGCTTTAGAAAAAAAGTTTAAGAAGAATTTTTTCTTTTTATAAATGCAAAAATTTCATTTCACCTTACTCAAAAGCCAAACATATTAACAGATATGAATTGATTCAGATGGTTCAACAATTATTCCGCTTAAATAAGATATGTGGTTCGAGTATTTGTGAATTAAAAAAATTCATGATCGGAGAACTTTACTTTTTAGTGAACCAACTTGATTCGAATTAATCAGCCAGAGATCTATTGAAAAAGAGTTCAAAAGCTCTGAGTACATAATAAATTAGTTAGTAAAAGTAAAAAAAAAACTATTTCCCTGTGACTGTATATTAATGTGCCCTTGACTAACCTAACGAAAAAAAATCAGTAAGGAATTACTCTAGCTTGAACTGTTTTCAGAATTCTTCTAACAATATATAGCCATCAACTGTAGTATAAATATACCTAAAGACTTGAGCATTTCTTAATCTACAAATGAGATACACGTAAAAATCAGTTCAACATGACTTTAGAAGAACTATCAAGTTTAGAAATAGAGCAGGAGAGAGTTCATCATGACAGGTACCAAAACCCTTCAACTATTATATATCCAGTTTAGAGAATTCAAATTAAAAGGACAAATGGTCTATAATCTTATTCTCGACATACATAATTTTTAGAGGAACGCTTATGGTGCAATTTTTAGATGAACATTATAGTACTGAGTCGGATCATTCGCATGAGAAGTACAAATGACTAGTACAAAGATATATGTGACAATATTCACGAGCAAAATAGGGAGATTTCACTCGATTAAATAAGCCGGACATGTCGAAATTGCCTTGTGGGGATTTGCTGTGCGCTCATGTGTTTTATATAATAGTGTTTGTTTGAGTTCGAATAGTAAAATTAGGAAGTAAAGGGTAAATTAAGGAATAACTAGAAACTATATGGAGCTCACTGAAACGGGAAGAAACATTGGGCAAATTTTAAATTTTATTATTACTCAAGAGAAAATTGGAATATTCACTTTTACAAAAAAAAAAAAACAAGACTAGAATATTTATTTGATTTTCGAGTAAACAATTTTACTCTATCCACCTTAACTCAACTCTTCTTTAAATTCAACATTCCGATTAATATAATTTTATATTTTTTTATTTAATAATAATTTTGTATCCATACTTTTTAAAGTATTTTTATAATCAATTTTTAGTAATAAATTTCCCTCATTTTTATATTTATATACGGACATATATATAGTCTCACTCATTTATATCTTTGTCACCGCTTCAATCATTATATAAAATCAATCTAAGTTTGTCCAGCTTGAGAATCAAATGCAAGCTTATATATTGCGGATCTGCCGCCACAGTTTTGCCGAGGTACGATCGGAGGTATCCATTCGTTCGTTCGTTCTTTCATTCATACATCAAGAATGGACAACTCCTCCAGCGGAGGCGGAGAGATCGAGACCGTTCAGCCGCCGGTCACGGCTCCGAACCCGACCAGAAGGACGGTGAGGACGAAGGTGCCGGAGATCGAGATCCACCTCTACAGGCAGGGCAAGGGACCGATTGACGTTTTCAAGGAGAGCCTGGGCGGGTGGGAGCAGGACCAGCTCGAGGTCCGGGATATCCTCGAGAAGTACGGGTTCAAGTCGGTCTTCGCCTTCGCTCCGGAGTCCGGTCGCGGCGTCCCCATCCGGTTCAACCCGAGGAACGGCCGTTCCCTGCTCCCCTACAAGGACGGCTCCGTGATTTACATCGACGGAGAGCCCAAGGTACTTGAATTGCTTGCTTGTATCGTTCGAATGAAGATGATAATTAAGCTAGAGCCATCGAATTAGGGATTTGAGAAGAATTCCTTTGGGGTATTGGATGAATCCTTTGCTTGATTGCTGCTATTTTTTGGTTGAGGGTTGCGGCAATTCGTTCGTTTGTTTATTAAAATGAACATTTTCTATAAACCGATTTGATGGGAACGATTGAATACGCCTGTTGTTCTCAATGTCAAACGCGCGGCTGATGCTATATAGGAACATAATCATAATTGACCTCTCAATTTGACATTTGGTTTCCTGAGCCTGTTTTCTAGACTAAATCATCATCCTGCTGATTTCTATCGTCTATGAGAGAGAGAGAGAGAGAGAGAGAGAGAGAGAGAGAGAGAGAGAGCTCAGCTGATTTAAAATTATCGGGAAGTTATTATGTGCGGTGGTACCTGGCCTGCAATGTCGAAAGCTCAATTTGTTTCCTGTATATATATGTATGTACGTATGTATGTACACATATAAGGAAGCTAGTCGGAGGACTTATCCAAAAGATTGTTCTGCTGTAAGTTTTTTTGTTGCCTGATGATTAGTAATTTAGCTAGTGATTGGTGCCTTGCTTGCAGGACTCCTTGATAAAGCCCATAACCAGGATCCTGTTTGGAGTGGCAATGATAACTCTTCTGATCACGCTGGTTACAAGAGAGACCCCCGATTGGATCCGCAGGTTGAACGTTTTTGGTGCTGGTAATTTCCCACCATGGATCCTCGCGTGCATGGTCATTGTCTTCATGCGCATGAGGAAGAGAACCAAGGACTTCCTGAAGAAATATGGCTTGTGAAGATACTGGGGAGGCGTACCCAGCTTGGTTTCTGCCCTGTTGCCTGGTTTTTGTACGAGGAAGAGGGAAAAAAAAATGACAATTTCCATAGAAACACTGGTGGGAGAACTAGAATGAATACTCTTTTTTGATCAGTCAGACAATTTCTGTCGACTTCTCTTCTTGCTTTTCTGGTAATTCCAGCACAGCAATTGATCGTGGTCTCTTCGTCATTTTGTTTCCCCTGTTTTCTGGTAAATCTCGTTGTATTTTTATCTTTATTTTTATTTTCCATGTAATGAAGACGTGCCTTCTTTTTTTTTCGGTGGAAGACGTGCCTTTAACTCAAAAGGTAGGCCTGCTGTGTTTATTCTTCTTCAAAGAAAGAACATAATTTTATTTATATATATATATATACTGAATCTTTTTCGCAAATCAAAATTGCGAACCAACAATAACATGAGGTCTTCATTTGGGCAATCGGACCGATCATCAATTGAGCTAACAGTTCTTTGACCAAACACTACTTGATCATAACATTAAACAAAGCAGTTGCCGTCGACCGTCGAGCAGGGAGTGGAGAAGGGCGAACGCCAAATCACATTAAGTGACAAAAAGATGGCTCGCACAACCATCACCACCGGATCAGAACATCCAACGCCCACACCCAACACAGTCTTTCACTCTACTGACCTTTCCACAGCCCCAAAAGAATATATTTGACATTCAAAGTATGCAAAAGTCGCAAGTTTACACATCCTCGCCAATTTTTTTTTTTTAAGTAAACAATATAAAAAAGAGAAATGCCTGATGAGAAAATTCTTTGGGCATCATCATTTTTTTTACTAATTTTTACCCGTTGCAAAAACTAGCTACCTAGCTCGACTGCAAAAACACTCGGAATTGACAGCATGGAAAGATGGACTATAAATTCGGAGAAATCGCATCCCGGAAAGGAAATAAAATAAAATAAAATAAAATAAATTGAAAGAGAAAGGAGATGAAGGATGCTGCGAGCATTCCAATTCAGCAAGCACATCCACCTCTTTGCTCGGACTCCGAAACAGCCTCGGGGATGCCTTGGAAATATCTGCCAGCAAATTCACATGTCAGAGGATGTGGTAAGAAATTTTAAAGTGACGACATTATTGTCATCTAAGTTAAATAAGATCCGTCGGACGTGATGAGGACAACCATCCACCTATGACATGTCCTATGATGTTAGTCAAATTACTCTTTGCCCCTAGTTGCCTATCTTCTTGAAGACCCAGAGCCAGAAGCGTGATGCATCCCCCGGATCAAATGAGAAAGCATCTAAAAAAGCAAGTCAATCCGAAGGCATACAGTTCCTAAAGTTGAGGGCTTACATGTCTTGTTCGTGCTCATTAGCTAGAGCAGCTTTGGCAATGCACAGGAATGCAGCATCCACATTGTAGTCCTCCTTTGCAGATGTCTCAAAGTAAGGTATGTTCCCCTTAGAAGCACACCATTCACGAGCTTTCTTCTCAGAAACCTGCACAGATTGTATTAGACTTGAGAGAAAGAAGCGAAATTAACTAATATGTAGGCTTTCTTTTCAAAAACTTATACTAGTATCCTTACCACTCGACTGTTCCCACCATCAATGTCAATCTTATTTCCGAGTAAGATGAAAGGAAACGCCCTTGGATCAGCTGGGTTTGCCTGAATGACAAGAGAAAGAAACATGCTTAACATTCAGAACAATCTTCCAATTGGCGGACAATAAAACCGTCGGAACTTAGATGGAATGAAAATTACTCTACAAACTTCTCAAGGAACTGAGGATTAAATAACTAACAGGTTAGAATAACAGGAGCATATACTATCTGCTCAACCATTAGAAGAGCATGCCTCTGTCAAATCAAAGGGCGACCCACAATTGCCAAAAATATAGCATTCATAGCAGGAGGAACGGCCCTTCATACGTTACATATCCATTGCTTTCGCACATCATCAAATTGCAATCAACGTATCTGCTGACAAGTAACCAGAAAGGTCCCACAAAATGAAGAGAAGAGAGCAACCAAAGGGAGAAGAAGCCAGCCACAAGAGGCACTGTAAACCTGTTTGAGAAACTCCTCATGCCAGTTGTCAAGAGTGTCAAAGGATTTCATCACATTAACATCGTAGACGAGAACACAGCAATCTGCTCCACGGTAGAAAGCCACCCCCAGGCTCTGAAATCTTTCTTGCCCAGCTGTGTCCCATATCTAAGGATAAAAGTAAATCGGACGAATCACCTTACCTAAAGTATACTCTAATCATAGACTCTAACACAACTGAACAATGAATAGAGTACTCACCTGGAGGGTGACGAGTTTATCATCGATCTGGAGTTCTTTAGTGACAAAATCAGCACCAATAGTTGCCTTGTACTGCTGACTAAACTTCTTATGCACGTATCTAGATTATTAGCAGTAAAGGAAACACGTACAAGGAAATGGGAAAACATATAACGGGCACAATGATAAGCAGCTTAATATTCGTGATTTCATTCATTGGTTAAGCATCCCGTTCTTCAACCCCCCCACCGTAAGATAAGAGGCAGCGAGAATAGCACCGAATTCGCTTGAATTAGCCGACCTCTGCCAGGAATAGTAGATCAATAACAATGTAGCATCCCAAAGGATCGGATTTGAGAAGAGAATAAACACCGATGCCATATGCCAATGGACGAAACACATTACCAGAACCCAACTGGCTTGGCAAGACAGAACCATAAGCGATGACACGACTTAACAAAGGGAAGAAGGATACTGGTTCATGAGCGACGTCTTCCCAACCCTAGAATCGAGCAAAATCGCAAATCAGTACAGCTGCCCCCATGTTAGATGCGAAGAAATTCAAAAGGACAAGCGGGCAGCGACAAGAAGAAAGCATAGTGGTAGTAGTAGCGGGAGCGTCGATAAACCCTAGAGGAACGTGCGTACCCGCTGTCGCCGAGAACGATGACCTTGAGCAAGGTCCGCCGGCGCATTGACATTGCGATTGGAATGGCGAGGCAGGGGCAGGGGCAGGGGGCAGTGATTAGGGAATCCTCTGGAGGGAGCAAGTGGGAGCTGCTGGAGATCGAAAATATGAGAACTTTTAAGATGCTTTTTCAGCAAAGCTGGAAGACTGACGGTGATGGCTGATGGGGGCAAGCAAGCAAGCAAGAGGATGGATGAAGTGAAGGAATCTCAGCTGGGACTGAATATTTCGTTGACAGGAGAGGAGAGGAGTTTTGTTTGCTGGAGAAATTGATTGAGGCCAGATGTGTATATATATACACACACACACACACTACACGCATAGATATAAATATATCGTGGGTAGGCGCCAACTTCGGTAGATCTCCCCGCCGATTATCGACGCTAATAATAATAATAATAATAATAATAATATTAACAATTACATATTTGATGCACTTCCCAGCCCAGCCCGTGCGTTTTGTTTCGAAGTGTACAAGTCGGTCGGTGTTTTCGCTCTTCTTTATCTCAGTTTTATTTATTTATTTATTTATTTATTTATTTCTTTTAGTAATTTCTTTTTTTTCCCCTTAAAGAAAACATTTTAATTATATATTATGCATGCCCGCAATTATATTACTACTTTAATCCTTTGACCATGTGGGCCCGATCGGACGAGTGTAGTGATGACCGATTACACGCACACTGGGAAAGCCCTCCAACTTTTCAGAGTAATCCATTCATCAATTCAGTCAGTTCTCATATATGGTTTTCCCTTCCCTTTTGATGATGTAACAATTATTATATTAGATTGGAGCCGATTTAAGTTGTCTAAGGGTTAAAAGCAAAATTCTACGTATCAAATTCAGTCTGATCAGTTACAACATGACCTTCAAATGGATTCAAAATAACGCATCAGTAACTAACTATATAATAATGTATCTTATTGCCACATATTGAAAGTTGGATTAGTGAATTCCACGTGCTGTTAGTTAGTGTTAGGTTATTATATGTAGCCAAATTCTACACCGCAAATTTTGAATTTTTTTCGCACCATACAAAATTAATTTAGACCCTTAGATCCCCTCAATCTAATATAGGTACAGGCAAATCCAACTTCCCGCATGCATGGGTTTGCTTTCTTCACATGATTACTGGGTTTCTTAAATTAATTGGGAAACATATTGGAACCTGGAAGGCCTTCGAAAATGGACAGGGCTGCTATCTTGATTGAAGCCATTGGCATGGTGACTCAATTGCATGGCGACACCTAGAAGTTGAAACACTCAAATTCTGGAGAAAATCAATGAGTTAAAGTGAGCCACTTCTTAAATTGTCATTATCAACTGTTGTAGATGTGAATAACTGGTATAATTGTTTTCATAACATTGTTTCCTACCTCTGGGCTATGTAAGTATTAAATGATTTTTTACCGTGCTACAAAATTTGTATGCCTATATAGGTTGAGAAGAATGAACTACGTAATGAGAAGCAAAGGCTTAAAGCAGAGAAGTTGGAACAACAACTCAAAACTATCAACTCTCAGCCCACATTCGTATATGTGCCTCCTACCATTCTTGTTGCTTATACCACACCTCACGGACAAGCCCCAAGCAACAAGTTGGTTCCTTCCATCCGCTACCCAGGAGTCGCGATGTGGTAGTTCATTCCTCCTGCTCCATTTATCTTGCGGGGCCGAATCTTGTTCTGCTTGCGAAGTAAACTCGAATTGGTGACTTTGTAGGAAGACTTCCTTCGGGCATTGGGAAGTCTAAGAATCATTAGGCGATTATTGGAGGTTTAATTAGAGGTATGATTCCATTAATGTAGTCGGTTCGACTAGTGGTTTATGGTCGATGGCGGGGTACTTGCTCATTGGTCCAATCATGAGGGCTAATTTGCAACATCGATGAAAGTGTTTGGCAAAAAAATAAGAAAGTAAAGAATAAAAATGCTTTTTAAAAAATTACGTGCAATGAACATTTCATATTAAATGAAGGGAAATGTAATAGCTCATATTGGTTTTCTATAGTATGAAAAATCTAAAATTCCCGACTAAAGAAGTACCGTTATATGTATGATATCTTTTTCGTTTTTTTCTCTTCCCCTTCTTTTTGGCTGAATAATAATTATGTTATCCTAACTTCAATTTAAAAAAGGCCCATTCTCTTTTTTCTCTCCCTCTCTTCCCCCACCTCTCCTTTCACAGCAAACCCTTTACTTTCGCCGCCTTCACTAGCGGGTCTGGCAACACCATCATCGGGATCGGGAAGCTGGCGGCTCCTTCTATCAGCCGGCTTTCTTCGAACCCAGTGGGTCTTCTCCTTTTCCCTTTTCCTCCCTACTCTGCCTACTCTTTAGATAGGTGGGGTGCTAAGTGTCATCGTTGACTTCATCGTTAATCTTAAGGTAGTGGTCTCTTTGTGCCGCTTGTCCTCCGATCCAGTTGTGGGTCTCGATGCTCCTTTGATCGGTATAATCACGGGTCATAATGTCTTGTTGCCTGATGGCCTCTTCAGTCGACGGGCTCCTCAGCGGTGTCACGGCCGAGTGAGATGGCGTTCTTTTGCTTATCGGTGATGGCTCATCCTCTGAGGAAGACTCCAAGCAGGCTCTTCGTCATTGTCTAGGAGGAGGCTCAGCCTCGTTAGATCAGAGTCGGGGGTTGTGTTGATGCGCCGTCGAAGGTCGTAGTGGCCTTTATCCTCCTCCTCTTCATTTCCGACTACGGTGCATTGTAGTGCCCCATGATCGATTAGCGTCCCTCTCCCCGTTGAGGCTGCGCCTTTCCACCACCGATTGAGGATTCGACGCCCGTGATTTGGCCAGCCCACTCCAATCTATAATGCCGAGCCAGCCACCGTTAATCATTCATGCCCTGGTCAAACTCGTCGCAATCTGTCATTCATCGACCTCACCCATTCTATCATGCCACTCCGACCCGATCCATCCAGCCGCGGCCCGACCCGATCTACCATTCAACACCTAACTCGTCACAACTATCTTCTAGAGCATCCTCTGGAGCCTCCCTACCTATTCGAATCCCCCCACTTTTGGATGACGGCTTTTACTCTGCGAACAACCGCCATCACACTGCGATAGAATCCACACCCTCCGCGCAAAGGATTATACTTCTAGCAAAATTGATCACACCAATCGCCTGCACAATCGACCTTTTATGGTTACGCTCCTTTTTTGTTAGTTTGTACAGGTTTCAACTCCCCGACAACATTTATTGGTATGAGCCGATCAAGAAAGCTTGGTATCTTGATTTGGTGGTCTAGTTGGTATTGATTAGTTAGACTACCACTACTTTGAACAAATCAAAAAAACCTTGCTAACTTGATTTCGAGGATTGACTATTTAGGTTTTGGTTGGTTGTTTTGCTAGATTTGTGATCTGTGGAGGGTTCCTGCGTTAGGTATCAGTTCGAAACTCCTCTTGGCTCTGCTTCCCTGTGAAGTTATCTCTATATGGATTACGCTATACTCTATTTCCTGATTTTCACTAAGATCCATATAGAGTTTAATTGTAAGAGGTTGAGAACGAACTATGGCAATTGAAATGATCTCTATAATTGTGTCTATGATTACTTGATATGCTTCAGCCACTTGTATCTCACTTTGTAGAGATCTTAGGTGGATCTGTTATTTTTCCGAGCTCTATAATGTACCCTCTTTGATAATTTTTTCTTTATATCCGTTTTTATAATCAATGGACATTCATACTTTCAAGCAAAAAAAAAAAAAAAAAAAGAAGATAGTTATGGGATCCTTCCTTCATCTTCGTGAAAGGCACGGAAAGGACAAAAGACGATGGGGTTGGGCTCGAAATGTCAAATCAGCCCATAGACCCTCATTCTGAGTTCAACTTCTTTGCTTCGACATGGCCTCGGCGAATCAGCGAGCCCACTGGGTTATATATATATATATTCGCTCGACCTGACTGTTCATCGGAGACGAGCTCAGTCAGTTACGGCTCGGTTTTGGTCCTTCCAGATTGCTTGAGCTGTAAGGTCTCCCTGAAAGATTGGAAGATCAGAATCATGCCACGGGGATTGCAGATTGCAGTCTGCAAATCGCTTCTGAAGCGCCCCTTCAAAGTCAAATCTTCGTGTACGCTAAGCCCGCTCAGTGCGTTTACGGCCGACGCCGGGCCGGACTGCTCAGTGGTCGCGCTGTCCAGACCTACGATAGTCCCGATTGGGACCTCCGTCCCTCACTTACTCAGACACCCTTTTGGCTCAAATCTCGAAGGATTGCTGACCGGACTGTCAGGAAGCGGGAACCGGAGGGGGCTCAGCAGTGAGTCGGGAAATGAGCTGGCGACGGAGGTGGACCAGGACAAAGTGGTGGACTTGATAAACATTAAGTTTGCGGAGGCGAGGGAGGAGATTGAGATGGCTATGGAATCCAAGGAGACCGTTTATTTCGACGAGGAAGCGGAGTGTGCCAGGGCTGTCGTGAAGGAAGTCGTTGACTTGTTCGATGGTTTGTTGGCGAAGCTGCCAGAGAGTGAAAGGGCTGCTTTGCAGAGGTCAATGGGGCTCAAGATTGAGCAATTGAAGGCCGAGCTTAAGCAGCTTGATGATTGATTCCGTTTCACAGTGTACGAGGTTGGTCATTTATGGATGTCGAGAGGCCTTTGTTCCAATCTTTTGCTGTGAGTTTGAGCTTCCTAGAGTTCGGAGTATCTGAGACCGACGTAGGAGCTCACCTTTCTTCTTCACTGATCCACTATGTCTGGTTTCAAAACTTTGATTCGATCTATTTTTCTCCTATCATAATCTCTGTTACTTTGCTTAGCCAAATTTGGATCGGGACATGGAATTCAATTAGCAAACTTTTCTTTCCCCGCCCCTTTTGGGCGCTGTCGTCCTAGCTTTGCCCGCATGGTTATGTATGCTGCTGCCAAGAGAGTTCCTGCTGTTGCTGCTCATTGCCATAGCACGGGGTTCCATGGTCAAAATGCTTGCAATCACTCGTACCGAAATGAGCAGGCATTTTCTTATCAAAATTTTTGATGGATTAAAAAACAAGTCAAATATTTTGGCCGCACAGTCATTCCATTGATACAAGGAGAAAGTTTTTTAGAGTAATAATGCAAGAGCTTGTGAGGACAAACCAATTGCTGAACAAAGTAAGATATGTTCCCATCTCTGAATGGGGATGTGATGCGTACAACCGATACTCAGTTGTCCCCATCGAGTCTTGGCCCCTTTTTCTTGTTTCATGACCAGACACCTTCTTGATGCCCGAGCAACACTTTGGTGTCTGCTCGACCAGAGTGGATCAGAACATTTGCTATACTGGTGAATTTGCTCGTTCAGGTTCTCTCTCAAATTTGATCCACTCCCAGTTTGCATATATCGCAGGCTCGTTGAATGATAAATCGCTAGAAGGCAGCATTCCAGGCTTGGAAGCAGCTATAGCAGCGGGGAGCCTTTGCCTGTACTTCTTCGCCATCTGTTCCGCCTCTGAGAATACTTTCTGCATGAAAGGTTGTTGAGTAAGATCAATAAGGTTAATACAGTGCGAGACTAATGCTAAAATTTTCATATGATGTATCATGCTAATAAACATGAAGATCGTCACTGCCAAATGTATTCGTTCACCTCCTTGTTAGTTAGGAAGAGCCCTGGTTCACTCTCAAGGTCTGCGATGCTGCAAAAATCGAGTATGCATCAAAGTCAATTGGAATAGCAGGCTGATCGACATGTGAAAAGCTTCTGACCAGATAATCACGCAACCTTTTTCTATTCTTTGATGAGAACAGTACCAAGCTATCTTAGATGAAATAAGGAACATAAAATTACATAAGCATCTCCACAATTTATGTATAAAAAAAAAATGTGAAAGACATGAAAACCAAAGAGAAGAATACAAATTAGCTGCAAATTACCTGAGAGATATCTTATCTGGAAATATTGACTTCACGACCAGTACCTTAACCTTCTCATCAACAGCGAACAGATCGGTGACTGAAGTAACACGGGAGCGAGTAATATTTGAGATATGCAGCAAACCGCTGATACAAAGAGAACCCAGGGTTGATCTTCAATTTTGAACGAAATGCTTTTTCCCCTCAAATATATACAACACTATCAAGGATCAGAAGTTCCAACCTACAATATATATATACTCATTGATCAAATTATTAAGATCATTTTTCTTCTTTCTTCTCTCCATGCAGTATTCCTCTTTATTGGTGACTGCTTGTTAAAATCTTTTCCATCTAAACCTTCGTTATTCTTTAGATGCTTTTATAACTTAAATTAATTGTGGGCAAGGATCAGTTTCAATGCAATTAGAGACTCTACCTCACCTTCTATTTGTTTCACCTATTCTTATCTGAGCTCCATATGGAAAGATTTTCTTGACAGTACCATCAAGCAGTGCTCCCTCTCGGAGATTCACCATCTCCTGCGAGTAATAAATTATCAAAATGTGCACCTCTGTTTAAAACATTAGGAAAATTGCAGACATAACTCCAAGATGTCAATAACATCGGAAGAGAGTAGTGGAGAATCTCCGCGAATAACTTACCCATGCTTCCCTCTCACTCAAAATCAAGTCATTTTTAGCTTCATCTATGCGTTCAATCAGCACATGTATTCGGCGCCCCACCTAAGCCAATCGAGGCACAAATTACTGTCAGATATATTCATGGATCATCTCCTTCAGCAGAAGTAAACAGAACACTATCTTCAGCAAAGCTACAAGATATATAGTTTACAGGTAAAAGTCGGAGAATATTTCACTCACATTTTCTTTCAATTCAGTGAAGTTGTTCACCCTGTTCAGCAACTCAGCTTTGGGAAGGAAAGCTCGCAAACCCTAGCAACACAGCAAATAAGCGCTGGATACAAAGAGCAGAACCGCGTGAAACCAGAACACAGACCATAAACAAACCTCAATTCTTGTCAGAAGGCCCCCTGTGTTCCACTCTGTAATTTTGACCTCTATAGGTTCATTTACCTGTTTCATCTGCAAGCATAGCGAATCAAAACAATTTCAACTAATGGATTTGCACTCTGGCTCAGATGCAGGTTGATCTCCTAAACTGAGCATGAGGAGGTCAAGCAGGGCTCACATAGGGACCCAATTAAGCAGCGTCTAACCCACCAAAGGAACTGGAAAAGAGCAAGAAAAGAACCTGCCTCACTCGGTGCCAAGCAATCCTTCGAAAAAGCCGTCTGGTTGAAAGCAAAGGCCGGCCACTGAGAGTCCTCCCGAGAACCTCAGCGAACAAAACCGTACCTGTTTCCACGACAGGCCGACCAGGCCCCGTTTCACTGCTAAGCGCATCATCGTACTTCACAACACCCATTTTTCCACTAACCATGAAATCCTCAGTATCGTTTTTCAAGTCACATAGCAAGTACTCCATCTCCCTGTTGTACAAAGGTAGCACCTCCTTCGTCAACATAGTCCCTAATAGATCAGCCCCAACGTTGACATCAAGTTTGTTCTCATTACCAGAAACTACCACGCCGACCACGAAATCGCCCGGCTTTGGATCGTAGTACTCCACGCCAACCTTCCGAGCTTCCACTACATTGTTTTCCATTTCCCTCTTATCCTCGGAAACCAGCCCATCAGCACCTAATTCATCTTTTGCCTCTTCCAACGATTCTTTTCCCTTGAAGAACTTCAAGAAAGGTGCCAAAGCGTCTTCTTGCCCATCGGGATCTTCAGACCCTTGTTCGAAACCAGAGGCAGACCCATTAGGAGTGGCGACAGGGGACGGCTTGTTCAGCAATTCAAGCTCCTCGTTTTCTTCAATTTCGTCATATTCAAGCTGCTGAGGCAACCGGGAACTGGAGAAATCGTCAAAGACGTCTCCTTGGGAACAGAAGGCGAGATATTTACGCCTAGGCAGCTTATAATTATGAGAGAATAATATAAGGTTCCCATGGCCCTTACGAGCTTTGCGGCGGATAACACTGACTCTCGGAGTAGAGAAATCGCTGGGCGACGGGAAAGATGAACTGAGGAGAGAAACAGAATTACAGGGACGAGAGATAGATTCCATGCCTCTTAAACCCAGAAGCTCATGAGCTGCTCCGCGTGCGTCTCCTTGCTTCAGCAGGTCATTTGCATTTTGTTGCTTGAAGACGACAATGAAAGTTCAGATTTTTCTGGTGACCGCCTCGTCGGTGGATTTCCTTTCCCGGGTTTGGACTATGTTTTTTTTTTTTTTTTATCCGTTCCCCCACTCTCTCTCTCTCTCTCTCTCTCTCCCCGGCGCATTTTGGAAAACCGGGGGGAAAGCCTTTCCTTGATTTTGGGCTCTCACGTTATCAATCTGATGGCCCGAAGGCCGTAGGAGTGGCGGATGGATAAATATATGATATGGGCCTAAAGTCCAAATTGGGATTGGGTCCTCAAAGTCAAACTTCGGCGGATGATGATGAGGACAAAAACGAGTGGTGAATGAGGCCGCTATTTGGCGCCATTGGAGAGGAGTTGGCTTGGCTTTCATTGATCGATTGATGTTTCCTCCCGGTTCCATTCCAGCATTTCCAATTCCCCGTCTCTCCGGAGCTCCGTTAACGATTGAACTTTTAAATGTTCCTTCTCAAGGTCTCACCTTTCACCCCTCTCCTCTTGTTCTTCCTTCCGAGTTTCCTTTTCTGCAGTCGAAATGGATTCTTTCTTGGGTTATGATTCTTTCTTCGATCAGGCATGGAGGGCAACAGCTTTTGGGGCTTATGGCTACCTCAATTTCACGAAATCCGCCTTCCTGTGAGTCTATGCTCGAGATTGAATCCGCTTCTAATAGTTTCCACTGTGTCTCTCTCTTCATTTCTTCTTCTTATTAAACATTATAACGCTTTGCTTAATCTGGTTAGAATTTTTTTTGGTTTTACTGCAATTTCTGGTGAAGAATGCCAATTATATTCCGGACCGAACATTATCCTATAAGGTTGTTGGATGGACTGCCCACTGACGGGATTTTATATCCCTGACTTCTGCGGGAACACTGCAACTTCCAGGTCTCGGATATAACACATTTTGCCTCTCAGGGAACATTCGAAGGTGTTCAAATCAGAGGACTTGGAAATCAGTCTAGATGGTAAGAACTGCGTAGTCACGGGAGCAAATTCCGGCATTGGTTACGCTACTGCAGAGGGTCTTGCTTCACGGTACATGTGCTTCTCATATTCCCGTTCGATGGCCAGACTTGACTTTGATATTATTGTGAGCCTTCAGATGGAACATGTTATCCCGTAAGAAATGGTACAGGAGATTACATGCTTTCTGAGTAGTACGTACCATGTTCTGTTTCTTCCAGTGGTGCAACCGTGTGCATTATCTGCCGCAATAAGGAGAGAGGAGAAGCTGCCCTATCTCAGATTAAGTCAACCACAGGCAATCCAAATGTTCACTTAGAGGTACACCGTTTCTGTCTGGCCGTTAGCGAGACTTATCTGATGACTTATATATGCTGTTCCATTTCATTTCATGTTCGGTGCTACTGAGCTTGCTAATGTCCTAGGTGTGTGACCTCTCCTCGGTCAATGACATTAAGTCATTTGCTCTCAGATTCTCTGCAAGGGATGCTCCAATTCATGTTCTGGTAGGTGTTTTCCTCAAATTTGTTATTGTTCAAGTTACCGATCAGTCTGAGGCAAGTTTGGCTCTAATATATTCTGAATCAGGTCAATAATGCTGGTCTTCTTGAGAATAACCGAATCACCACATCGGAAGGGTACGTCCTAAAAAATACGATCTTAGTACCCAATGATTCTTTCATGTTCCCCTTTGAAGTTCAGATGCATTGTGATAATGCTTTTCTTTTTTTTTTTTCCTTTTTCTGAATCTTCAGCTTCGAGTTGAACTTCTCTGTAAATGTGCTAGGAACTTTTACATTAACAGAATTGATGTTGCCCCTGCTTGAGAAAGCAGCACCTGATGCTCGAGTGATTACAGTTTCCTCTGGTGGGATGTACACTTCTCCCCTGACTGAAGATCTACAGGTTATTTCTTTCCCCGTGATAATCTGAAGCATCTTGAGTTTTGTAATATTCCTACTGATTAAACAACTATTGATTGTTGCAGTATGGTGATACCAATTTTGATGGGGTACAGCAGTATGCTCGGAATAAAAGGGTTCAGGTTAGCTACAAACTTCTGGAGTTAACAACATTTAAGTCTTCTTTTCTCTTTTTGCGAGAATATTGGGATAGCAAATTAGCAATGAGAGAATGAATCTTGTAGGCAAAGGAAGTACTTCAAGTGGATCTTGAGTGATGGTTACATGACCTCCATCCTTGGTTAAAGTATTGTCACCATGCGCATGCCCTTCAAAGAGGCCTCACCTCATCTGGGTTATGGGATTGTCGGATATTTGTGATGCTATCCTTTCAGTGCTAGTTTCTGTGCAATGAAAACATCCTTTATAACTCTACTCTGCTGCTGTTTCGTGATATCAACTTGCCTTGCTTTAACCTGTATTGTTAATGAACCATCTAGGGATATAAATCGTAGTTAACCCGCAAGAAACCTGCTTGCTTGTAAGCCAGGCTTCACATTGTAAACTGGAACAAGTGCTAGAACATAAGTGGACTGGAAGAAGAGGCAACCAAGACCGAAGAGTGGAATATATGCCCCCACGTACCATGTTGCGTGACAGCTTAAACTTTAGAAGATGTTGCACCAATAAATTGATTCATGTAACAGTTATGTGCTTTCAGGTGGCATTAACAGAAAAATGGGCTGAAACTCACAAGGATAAAGGGGTTGGCTTCTACTCGATGCACCCTGGATGGGCAGAGACGCCGGGTGTCACCACAAGCATGCCTGGTTTCTCCGAACGGTAGGACACCTCTATTTTCATCATCTTTCCTATTTTCTCTGTTATGTTTTCTTTTCATCTTCTTGTGCCTTGAATGTTTTTTGCAGCCTCTCTGGAAAGCTCAGAACGAAGGAGCAAGGTGCTGACACTGTGATATGGTTGGCTTTGCAGCCTAAGGACAAGCTAGTACCCGGCGCTTTCTACTTTGATCGGGCTGTGGCCCCAAAGCACTTGGCATTTGCTGCTACCAGAGGGTCGCATGCCCTGATCGATTCTATTGTTGGAAAACTTCAGTCTATGGCGGGCCTTGTTTCGTAAGGAACTGCTGTTGCCTGCAGCGTTGTTTATGTTCTTCATCTAAAGCAGATTTTAGTTTTATAATTAAGATTATAGATCACAGGTTCTGATATTGATGAAGCATGGGGTTTTCTTTGAGCTACCTGGGTATACGAGGTTTTGTTTCTTCATGATGGGACATAACACATGCGTGCTCACGTCTATTTATCAACCCTTAATTTGGTTTTCTTAGCTTCTCAAGGAATGATTATTTGAGACATCTGTAGCCCCCAAGGCCAAACTCAAAAAACAAGATCTTCCTCATTCTTAAGGCCATGCAATTATGTACTGAAATTTTGTAAGCAATAATAAGACTAAGGTTAGCTTTGATAAGGATATCAGTCTAAGCCCACCAAATCGTGAGCAAATGTAGTCAGCCAATTGGCCGGTGAACTCTAGGCTTTAGAGGCCTTCCATTTCCTTTGAGGCGAGGCAGATATTGTAAGCCTCCACGCTAATCTCAAAGATATTTCCCCTCCATCGCTTAAATATCGCGACATGCGAGAGAACCCGTAGGCTGCTCCTCTATTGCACTTTTCTCCCATCTTCACGAGCTTCTTAATAGCAGTCTTTCGTGATATTGTTCCGAACGTAGAAGATATAGTCGTGTACCATTTGCCCACATTCATTAGTGAGTACGCAGCCACTGCCTCAAGAACTTCCAAAGGCCCTTCGCTGGTTCATGAGGCAGGTGTTTCCCTACCCAAGGTGGAGGGATCCAACTTGCCTCAATTGCAGTCGCTCCACATATTATGAGCAGTGTTGCGATGGCCGAGAAAAGATTTTTCCTTGCCACCGGTTCTTGAAGTTCTCGTTATTCGCTCTAATTGGATTACATTCGTGTATATATATATATATATATATATATCATATATGTATGTATGTATGTATAATTCCATATCATCAATGATGGAAGCTTCTTAATTATTGGTGATGAAATGAAAAGCCAGTGGATTTGAGGAGTAACTGAACCAATAACCGCAGAATCTTGCAAATCATTACACAATAGTTACATATATTATATGCGCAGTTCTTTTAATGGCCCCTTTGCCCAGTGGAATGACGTGAAAAATAATTGTAAGTTTGAAATTATGTGGTCCGTCGTTGGGCAATCTCTTATTCATCATCAGATCTGCACTTTAATATGCACTCCCTCTAATATCGAAAATACAATGGAGACGGAAATTCTAATTTAGATAATGAGCTATAGTTTTATATTTGGAACCGATTGACCCAGAATTCAGAAAATCTTATCAATATAATAGGAAAGGGGAAATAACTATAGATCTTGCAAAATCCCCACGTATGGCTATTTTCTTTTATTATGGCTTATCTCATAATAATAAATGGGAAAAGATGTCTTCTTGCAGACCAAAGATGGTAAGGAATCGGATTTTAAAGAGAATTTTATATTAATCTATTGAAATTCCGAATACAAGAGATTGATAACGAAAGAGAGAAGCAATATTATGAAAATAAAAATAAAAATAAAAAAATGAGCAAATGTTGGGGCCCCAAAAAGGAAGAGAAATGAGCAGATTAAGTAATAACCCCCAACAGAAAACATGTATATATTGTCTTCTCTTTAAATGTCTAGCCAACAAACAGGTTTAATTAGTCACAACTTCGTAGGAATATCACGCGAAAATAGGCCAAATACATCCCTTATCTATGACTTGTATATGTACAAGTGAAGCTAATTTTGCACTGCATTGCTCCTTCAACAATATTGTCATCTTCAACTATATATCTACACCGAATCACTCCGTATATATTGCCACACTTAGTAAAAGCAGAGTACGAATCAGTAATACATGCGAGAAGTCCATCAGGTCTCATCCTGAGAAACACTGACAGCCGGACCAGAGAGCATGGGCTTTCTCAACTGGTACTGCTGGAATCTCTGCCTCGCATACTCCATATAGTCGAACTCGATGTTGTTCACATAACCCTGCAGGGACACATAAACGAATTGTGTTAACGCGGCCACGATAATCACCCCGGGGACAGACTACTCAATCCAAGGGAGAGAGGATGAGATATGTACCGAAATTATTCCCCACAAGCCCCAGAAGAGATGGTTTGCGAGAGTGTACTTCTCTGCATCACTGACCAGCTGCTCAACTTCATCCTCGCCCGGTTCTTTGCCTGCGGATATAGAAGGAAACGTGTTAAAAGATTCGCACAAATCCAAGTACGTGGCAACAAAAGCTTAGATAACCCATAATTCCAAGGATCACCTAAGAAGGAGAGATATATTCATATTTCCGAGTCCAGACTGAATAATCCCGAATATTGCAGGGTTCACATTTCAGCAATCATAGGGCGAAGGAGGAAGAAAATCTATCTATTGAAGATAACAAAGAGCAAATAGACAGATATATATCTAGATAAACAGGACTGCCTAATCAAGCCCACATTATGCAACAGAACAAGAACTCACCTTCAGAGCTAAGATAGATTGTCACGAATCTCCGGCGTTCCTCCTCATCTGATGAAAGAAAGCGAACTCTTCGTCAGACATTGCAGCTCAAAAAGGGACCGACAATTTCCCAAAGGATACAAAGGGACAAAGTACAGAGCAGTGACAGAGTTAAATTATGTCAAATTACCTGGATACAGACTATAGTCCAGAACGTGAGGCGTCTCAGTATGATAATTTGCCGCCATCTCACAAAAGTGATTAGCTAGGTCATATGCAACGGGATTATAACTAGCATACTCATAATCCTGCAAAAATAGAAGAAAATAGTAAATGATTTGAAAGATATAAAAAAAAAAAAAAAAAAACCTCAACCAAGCCTGAGCAAAAGAGCAATGCGGACAAAATTGAGATGCTGTGACACATGAAAAACGATACTCACGATTATGGTAAGTAACTTCGTCTCCTCGTCCATCATTATATTCCCATATTGCAAGTCATTGTGGCAGAATCCAACAGGGTGAGGATCGCGTGAGAGCTCCTCCTCAAGCATACCGATTTCAGCCTCCAGAGCATCTAAATTGAACTCTTCTGCGTCTTTTCTCGAGCATAATCTCTTGGCCTCCCTGAGAAAATTTCTGGGATTCCCAGTGCATAAAATGCAAAACCAAATTCTGTCGTCAGAGCTCTCTTGGTTTTCTTGCTTCTGCAAACTTTATGGTTAGTGTAGGTAACAAGCAATGACATGATGGGGAGATAGATTTCAATTTACCTGATGCGGTCCCAAAGCAGCACCCTTCTAGGACCAGGCATAGCGAGATCATGAAACTCTCGTAGCTTAGCAGCTATCAAAGCAGAAGTGTGGGGATCACGCAAATCAGCAGCAGAGAGTGTCTGCAACGGAGATTTCTTAAGCTATAAGCAAAGCAAGTAAACGGGGAACTGTTCGATTCCCATGAAAAATTCAAATCAACACGGAGATGAAGAGCATTTACCTTTGCGTGTATGAACTCCTCGACTCTTCCCTCAGCAAACCGTCCCAGCAAGCGGGGACCCTGGCCGTGCTTAGACATGCACTCGAAAGTCCGAATCTCATCGTCGCGATTGAAGAAGAGCTCCACGCCCTCGCCGTAGACCCGAACCAATACCTTCCTGACTAGCCCCTTCTCCGTAGTCGGCCAATTTATCTGGTAAACCTCATTTGTCATAGCTCCCTTCAAGGGGATCACCTGAGAGAGAAGGAGATATATCAGGTCGGATGCTTGACTCGGTCATACTAATGCGAAATTTAGAAGACTGAGCGCGACGAATGATAATTGTGTCTGATGACCTTCAAAGTGTCCATATCATGGATCGAGTCTCCCAATTCAGAAGCGACCGACTTCAAGACCTTCTTGAGCTCATCAGGAAGACAACCTTGAACGTATCCGTTGGCCAACACAGTCATCTCTTCACAATTGAATCTGTTGGAAGGGAATGGAATTCGAGGCAACTGATTAAGCCAAATCCTCCCAATCCTCTGAAACATCGCAGGGACCAATCAGCACAAGAACGTATAAATATGGATAAATCGTAAAGAAGAACAGAACCAATTGGATGGGAAAGAAGAGAAAGGGTTCGTCAAGGAATCGAATGCCAAGAAAATCACAAAAGCTAATCCGTCATACAAAGCAAATGGAGAAGAAAAAAAAAGGAAGAGAAGGGGAGACTAACCGGAGAACCGCAGAGAGTGTCCAAGAAAGTGGCAGAGGACGGAGAAAAGAGAGAGATGCTTGCTCCACCCTCCAGCAGCGACTACCGTGCCTTAAAGTTCAAGACTTTGACATGTACATATATATATATATATATATATATATATATATATATTAAATTAAACCCAGATGTCGATTATATTATATTATAATATTTTAGAGGATGTCCACAAAAATAAAGTTATAAAAACTTAGTGTGCGTTTAGTTTTAGAGTTAAAACTAACTGTGATTTTGATTGTGAAAAAAAGATAAATGAGATGAGATTATAAATTTGACTTAGAAAATGTGTGTTTTTATTGTGTAATGTGTTGAGTTAAAGTTAAAGTTAAAACTTTTGACTTAAAAAATGTCTGTTTTTATTGTGTAGTGTGTTGAGTTAAAAGTTAAAATTAAAAAAATTTAATGCTCCGTTTGGTTTCGCAGTTAAAATCACAAAAATTTTAACTTTAACGTTAACTTAACACACTACATAATCATTTGTTATTTTTCACGATCAAAATCAAAATTATTTTAACTCTGAAATCAAACACACTAATTTTAATTTTGAATTCAAACGGGTCTTGTACTTCTTTTTTTTTTAGTTAATTTTTTCCTTATTTTTTTTTTCCTGTCTCCTCTGTTTTTGTTGGTCGATAAAAGAAATGGCAGGGTATCCGTCCGACTGGATTTTCCATGATTCATGAGCAGGACATTTATGGAGCCCTTGAAGCGCGTGCAAGCGAGCCAGCTTGCAGTGCTGCTCTGACGCATGGAGTCAAGCGGCTCGGGAGGGCGGTGGTTGAATGAATCTTCCTAGCCGGAGATTCCGAGCCCCACGGGACCAGATTAGGATTTGAGAAGAAGAGGATGATTGGGATGATGAGGGATGATTATTTGCAGAGAGCAGGAACGGACCGCTACTTTTCTCCATTCATCATTTTCAAAAAGTCAAATTCCTGCAGCGAATAGGAAAACGCCACGCGTACACCCTATTCCGGTAAGGCACTCTCCACGTAAGCAAGTTGGGGCTTATTGCCCACGCGTAATTCTAATATTTAATTCGTCTTTAAGACTTTAGACTTTAGACTTTAGAGGGCAGCCCGATTATCTACCGAAAAACAAATAATAATAAGAAACGTCGGTTCATAGATGATGGCAAAAGTCATCCTTCCTTCTCAGTCAAACGGACGAGGCAGAGCCTTGTCCGTGATGGGACATCAATATATATATATAATATAAAACTCTACGCGAAATGTGAGAATAACCCTCCGCTTATGAAAGACGTTTTCGATGGCTCGTGATGCCTTTTTTACAAAACTCTTTTAACTCATTGTTTATCGTCCTTTAAACGGTTCAAATGCTTTAATTTCGAATGCGAATATTAGTTTATCTTTTCAAATTTCAATTAAATAATTTTTTATTATATTTTATTTGATATATCATAGTCAACGAATTCTGAACATATATTCATATTATTTGTATTGATTGATATATAATTGTGAGTCTTTTGAAAAATTAAAACATAATCAAACATTTTAAAATATTCATCAAGTTATGAGATATTTTTTCAAATTCAATGCATTGAAAATTTTACAAATTGTGGATTTGAAAATTCATTTTATATATATATATATATGTGTGTGTGTGCGCGCGCGCATTTATATTCTATTTTCTTTAGGTTTTTTATTCACCTTAACTCTTTTATGATATGTATTTCCTTAAGGTAGATCTACTATATATATATATGTAGATGATGATGTATTTTTGTAAGATTAGAGGATGTTTTTTTTTATGATTTGTAAGTGTCATATATATTGATCATCTACATTCGATTATAAAAGGATTAATAAAATATTTTCGTGCAAAGCGCATTTATCACCTTGCTCCCATAAAACGTAATTACATATATGATTCGATATGAATCACCGACAACAAGGAATGCTCCCAGCTTGTTTTCGGAATTACGTGTGCACTTCTTTAATTGCTTGAAAGAACTGCCATTTATTGGTAGAGTGAAACCAAATGAAAAAGGAAAAGAAAGTGCCATTTTCCTTTCTTTTTTTTTCATTTTTTTTTTCATTTCTAGGATGATGAAAAAATGAAGATAAAGATATGTGAAAACCTTACTGAATCATATATAAAATGCTGGAGTGTCTGTATTTAATAGTTTCATGAAATTTTGAAATGATCAAAATCATCTAGTTTTAAAGGTTGACTATGTTTTCCACCCAAAAAAAAGGTTAACCATGTTTGTAATGAAAAAAAGTTAATTATGTTAAATAGGTATGTCTTATTTATTTATTTATTCTCTGACGCTCCTCTTCGTACGCGAGCTAACATTATTGTGAGACCCATCGTGCGGATTTAATTAAATGGGAGACATACATATCTACGGTATCTCAAACATGCTTTGATACCATTTGAAATTTTAAAATGACATAACCACAAGCATCTAATCTAAAAAGTTAATTCTATTAGATACGGTGTGTTTTACTCGTTTATTCACTTACAACTTTTCCTTTGTTTGTAAGATATAAAACCACTATGCAAATAAGCAATATATAATCAATAGCAATTGTGCCAATCACTATCAAAAAAAGATTTGAGCTATCCAAATTTAAAAGAAAATTCACAGTAACTCAAATTTATCAAAAGTTTGAATTATATACACCACCATATATATATATATATATATATATATAATATTATTAACTGTTGTCATATTGCTTCCAACTTTGACTCGGTTTTTTAAGAAAACGCGTGAGAAATCCTCGTAAACACATTTGTGTCAATAAAAATGTGTGGTCCGTGTATATGAAACATGCATGACCAGCATGTCTACACTGTCGGCAATCTATCAATGTAATATATAAATTTGACTCTACTTTAATAAATTGGGGTAGAATAATAAATATCTTAATAATTTAGTCTATTGTATTGATTAAATGAGTTTTTACCCTATATATTTCATGATTTCACATTTTTTTTAAATCCATCATATGCTTTTAAAATGATCTAAAATATCACATTATTTATATATTTTTTCAAATCACAATATTTTATGTAGCCGGACAATTTATTTTTTTAATTACACCTAGCCAAACTTTTCAATAATGATAGAGCTTAAATTCTCTACTTGGACAGTTGGTTTTACATTTTCCGTCTGGCCTTCCCCCATAAATATAAGAGTCACTATTGATTTATTATTTATTATAGATAGTGTACTCTAAATAGATGATTGAAATCTAAACCCCTTTTAGGAGGAAAGCATAATAGAATTTTATATCTTTTGTTGTCTTATGATTCACTTTCTCTCTAATCGTTGCTTTCGGTAATTGCAAATAGTATGAATGTGCTAATAATAGAGTTTGGTTTCTCCTTGGAGTCTCTTTATTAATTAATTGTACCAATGGAAGTTACAACAAAATAAAATAGAAAATCAATTGAGAGTTAATAATCAAATTAATGATGAAAATAATATCAAAAGTAAAAGAAAAAAGTTTTTCTTAAGATGCGGAAATAATACCCGTAAAGAGTAGTGGATAGTGAGTACGATCTCAATAGACTAATAAAAGTTGGACGGAGAAATTTTTACGGAATATTTCTTTTTTCCTTTTTCTTTTCAGAATAGTTTCATTTTTTAATCATTAAAAATAAATAAGGAAGAAAAATAACACATTAAACTTTTTTTTTTTAAAAAGGAATCTCTATTTTGGTTTTTGCCTAATAAAACAAAGCATAGTAAACGAGAAACTTGCTTTATTTATTCTAAAAATTGAATAATACATATAATATAATACATTACATTATTAAAACAAAATGAAATAAAGTAGAGCTGCAATGCAACAGTATAAAATAATTGAAACTCTCCCTATAAATGTCCAAAACTGTATAAGCTTACTATTATTAGAAATTAGATAGATCGACAGATGCATGACTCTGCACTGCAGTAACGCTACGTACTTTCCCTTTGAAGTTTTCTTTTTGTTTTGCTGGATGAGGTTTTCCGTTGAAGTTGACTCGATGGTTCGTCTTGGGCAATGGAGCAGGACAGGGGTGGGGTCGCCAACTGTCTCTCATCATGGGTGAAGAGATCTCCACCCATATTTTCATTCATGGCAGCAATGATCGATTGGATCGGATCCCTTAATCCAATTCAGTCTCGGAATCATAATTTTCCTTTCTTTCTTTCTTTCTTTCTTTCTTTTTGCACTACAAAAAGAAAGAAAGAAATATGGGCCGGGCCGAGTAGGTCATATAAAAAAAAAAAAGTAAAAAGTAAAAAAAAAAAAAGCAAGCTTTTCATTTGACTCTGAAGTTTAACATATTTACTTTTTTCCCCTTAAAATCTGAACTTTGTTCCGAGTTTGGCCCTGTTTAATTCCTTCTTCTTCCTTCTTCTTTCTTTTCAACTTTCCCCGTGCATTTTTACATGTCTCAACTTATTATGCTTTTCTTATTTATTTATTTTTGCTGGGTAAGTCTCAACTTATTATGCTCTCAACTCAAGTGTGCATTCTATTTCAACTTAATTTAAGGCTCCGTTCGTTTCGGAGAAAATCATTTACAGAAAAATGAATTCCTCATTTTTTTTCATGTTTGATAACCCAATTTTCGGTCAACAGGAAAAGTGTTTACGGTCAACCTACAAACTAAGAGTAAAAATAGGAAAAATGAATTCATATAAGAATTTTCGAAATTCTTTTTTTTTGATCCATATACTATTCTTTCTCTCTCTTTCATGGGCTCATCCGGCACATCTTTCCAAGCACATGAAGAAGAATTTCTTGATATCCTTCCAAACATGGGAAAATAAATTACTTTCTCGAAAATTATTTCTCACGTAAATAATTTTTCCTTGCAAAGCTATTTATGTGAAACAAACAGAACCTAACTCACAAACGCCTTCACGTATCACAAAAGAAAAAAAAGGCAAGGATGAAAACTCTTTTGGAACATATTGAGTACAATTTCTTTTTTTTTTTTTGGTGTTTTCTATAGTTAAAAGAAAGAAAATCAGGAAAAATATTGATACTTGAGCATTAGAAACTCTTTTTAATGAAAATAAATCGCTATTATCGGCACATTAATAATTCTATAATTTTTTTTTCCTTTTTCCTTATAAAAATGGAGCCAATGCCCACATAAACAAAACAAACTTTCACTATCAATTGCGGGCCCTTGTGAATAAAAATGACCACTTGCTACTCCTCGCCAAACTTTACCGACTAGACTAGAGTTCGCTAAGGGAGGCTATCATCTTGAAACAATGTATCTCCTCCCAACCATCCACCCTGCGTATTACAAGTCATTTTAGTATCAATTTACAAGACTTGCTGTTCCCATAGTTCAGTTACACTCACGACCAATGTTGATATATCATTATGAATAATATAGTCAATAAGACAAACTATCGGTCTTTTTTTTTTTTTGGTGGGCATATTAAAAGAACAAAAGATTAATTACACTGTTAATTTTAAAAGTTTTAATAATGTATCAGTTGGTTTAAAAAGTTTTTTTTTGCAACTTGATGGTACAAAATATTTCGAAGTTGTAACATGATAGTACAAACCGTCATCTCGTTATTGACGTTGTCAAGTTGTCCTTTACGAGACTGTAAATTTCACACCATTATGTAACTTACGTAAAATATTTTATACTATTAAGTTACAATTTCAAAACATTTGACACCATCATTTAACGTCCCACAAAAATCGATTTTGCATCATCAGCGTCGGCTTGACTGAATCAATGGTGAGACGACGGTTTGTACTATCATGTTACAACTTTGAAACATTTTGTACTATCAAGTTGCAAAAAAAACTCTTCGAATTAACTTGATACATTATTAAAACTTTTTGGACCACCAGTGTAATTTAGCCGAAGAAAAATTGGAACAACAACATGAGCAACATTTTAACTTTTTTTCTTCTTTTGGTAGGGAAAAATATGAACATTTTGCAATTTAAAAAGAAAAAAATTGATTTGTCTGCATCATTTTCATGCGAGTTTTGGTGCAGAGGAGGGTATCCTTGCCCTTCCGTCAAACGATTTGTCTGCGATCAACAAGTGTTTCCCTCTCGACTCATCTCGCAAGTATTTCCTTGATACCTCTGCCTGTATCAGTTCCTCTTCGGTCTTCATAGCTGAGCCTGAGCTCACATGGATTCACTCAATGCCGAAAGCTCGGTGAAGATTTCTGGTACTCTCTCTCTCTCTGCATCCCCAATCGCTCTGTTGATATTTCCATTTTACCCAGAATTTGCTTATGCTGAAATTTATACACCGCTGAAGATTTTGACTGCAAATGCCTTACTGGGTTGAAACCAATAGATGGGTCCGACCACAGTTCGAGCAGCTGCCGGGTGAAAATCACTGCCAGTGAGCACAGGCCGTTCGATTTTTGGCGCATTCTATTTGGTACTTTCTGTCGACTAGCTTGGAACATTATCAAAATGAAATATTTCTGGATATGAGATGGTCTTCGATTATATATGGGATAATTTAAGATCTCTAAAGTTCTTTCGTGGTTGCTTCTCTTCATGTCTCACTGTTCTCTTTAGAGGGATTTGTTGCTGGAGGTGCTGCTGGAGTTGTTGTTGAAGCGGCATTATACCCGATTGACACCATTAAGACTAGACTTCAGGCAAGGCCTCGTGCAATATGCTTTTCATGTATTCGTTTAGCTCTGCACATGTCGAATTTTCAATTACTTGAGCTAGATGGATTATAAGTATCCAATGGAGTGTTCCATTAACAAATTGTAATGGCCAAGCTGATGAGCCATCAATTACTTATGTTATGTATGGTTAGGTTGATCTATGAACTATTTAGTTCCCGTAGAAGTTTGATATGAAGGGTCTGAGGTGGGCAGAGCTGCACAACTGTTGTCTTGAATTTGCAGAAGTTCTACTTCGTTTGTTGATGTAGTATTTGATGGGTGCATTTCCGTGAATTTTTTTTTTCATTATGTGCATTAATGATTATATGTTTAGGCGGCTCGTGGCGGAGGAAGAATCGTATTAAAAGGCTTGTACACTGGCTTGGGTGGAAATCTTGCTGGCGTGTTACCGTAAGTGTTTAGTTCAAAATAGTATTATTTTATATAACGATTTCAATATTGGAATGACACTCTTTCTTTTTTTTTTTTTTTTCTTTTCAGTTTTTCCCTTTCAAGCTCGAGCTAGAACATTATATATGATAAAGGCTTCTTATATATGATAAGGCTTCTTGATGACCTTTACAGGGCTTCTGCCTTATTTCTTGGTGTATATGAACCCACAAAGCAGAAACTGTTAGACATCCTTCCAGAAAATCTCAGTGCTATCGCTCATTTGGTAAATTTAGTACTGCGCCTCTGTGCTCCAACGATCTCATTAGTTTCGAAGATCTGGACTTAAAAACTCAGTAGCCCCTACCTGTTCTCTTGACTGGACTACCCTGTCCTCATTTATGATTTGCTTAGATCTGTTATTGGAAGCTCTCTCACTGTGTTTCAGACTGCAGGTGCTCTGGGAGGGGCCGCATCTTCACTTGTCCGTGTACCCACCGAGGTACAGAAGTTGGTAGTACAAATTTGGGATTATCACTTCCCAGGTAGTGGCTATGGTAGATAACAAGTTTGATGCTGTGCAGGTGGTTAAACAGAGAATGCAGATTGGTCATTTTAATTCAGCTCCTAATGCTGTCCGCCTCATCATCGCTAATGAGGGTTTTAGGGGCCTCTACGCGGTATGTGTTAAATATTAAAGTTGATTTTGTGGAACTTCATTTAGTGGCCGAAAGGAAGTAAAATTAATGTTGGCAGTTGTCAAGAAATATTAGTAGGGAAGGCTCTAGATATGATGTCGTTGGTTTTGCCGAGAAATGTCCTATTTAATTTGGGTTCTTGGTCTTGCGAGGTTGTCTAGATTTTTCTATGTGAGCCTATATATGTGTGTGTCTGTCATGTGTATGTTTTTAGGACAATGAGGTCATAAATCAGAGTCCTCATACTGAGAGTGAGTCATAGTGTCTCATGTATACTCGTGATTGAGTAGAGAGTCCACAACGTGTACTACACATGTCGTGTAAGTGTCTTCTATGTATTAATCATTTTAGAGTGTGAGTTGTCATTCGAGTTATCTCCAACAGTGTTGGTTGTGCATTCTTGGGCTAGTGCGTTCGCACTGCAGTTTCTTAATAGTATGAAGTGCTAATTGAAGAATGGGAGATGAAAGTGTGGGATTATAATGCAGCTTGATTGTTTATTGATGTCTTCGTGCCTTATTCCTTTCATTCATGATAAGTGGTCAAGTTATCTTTGATTGATTTTGCAGGGATATGGATCCTTTCTATTGCGAGATTTGCCATTTGATGCCATCCAGTTTTGCATATATGAGCAGCTCCGAATAGGCTACAAGCTTGCGGTAAGCTGATTTATTCGTATGATTTAATTTTATTGAACAATAGTTTTTCTTTTCACTAATAGCAGAAGAAAAAATGATGCCCTAGGAAAAAAAAAAGTTTCCAAAAATTACATTAATTCAGGTTAAACTTGTCTAAGTTGAAAATAATAAGCAGTCAAAAGGGCGATCATCTTTGAACCTAGCGAACTAGTCTAACTGAGAATCTTTCATCGCAGGCTCAGAGGGATTTGAAAGATGCTGAAAATGCCATTATCGGAGCTTTTGCTGGTAAAAATTGTTAATAAAGATGTTAAAGACCATTAACAGCTTCCGCTTGTCTAATTTCCTTGCCTTTGCTACTAAACACCTTCATTCATTCTGTTCCTTGCCTAAGATGTGCGATGGTAACCAATCTTTGCTGGCACTTGAGATGAGAGTTAACGCTGTCTTGTATCCTTTTGTACGATGTGAACAAGATAGGAGGTGGCCATCTGACAAACATTTTTTATCAATGTAAATTCCTTCATTTAGATTCGGTTATTATGCAGGTGCAATCACAGGAGCCATTACAACTCCTCTTGATGTCATAAAGACTAGATTAATGATTCAGGGACCCAAGAACCAGTATCGAGGAATCTTCAATTGTGTTAGAACAATCATGAGGGAAGAAGGAAGTTCAGCTCTCATGAAGGTCCAATTACTAACCTTTGTCGCTAAACCACTGCCACAACTTTGTACGAGCTGCACATATTTGTGCTTCAGAAATTCCAAGATTTAGCATAAAGGAATTTGACAAGAATAAGAGAAACTTGTATGAGAAATTCTGATGCATTTAGCATAAAATTTTTCAATCTTATGGAAGCATTCAGTAGTATTTCATAGTCTCCGTTTGCTGCAGGGAGTTGGTCCGAGAGTGCTGTGGATAGGGATTGGAGGATCCATATTTTTCAGCGTTCTCGAGAGGACAAAGCAGATAGTTGCAGAAAGGCGCACCGAATCCCCTTTCAAGAGAGTGTAGCATAAGCAAATTCATTGGCAGGCAAAATTTGGAACCCACTGAAAGGCATCGTTACTTCTGCTGTAAGATTGGTGAACTCTGGATTATTTATTTATTTTTATTTTTTTGCCGGTGGACTGTTATTAATCGAGCGCTGAAAAGGTTGGGTCAATTCATCGGAAATAAAGTAAATTCATTTTGTGGACTTCGAACATTAACTACATGATGTATAAAACATCATATCCTGAAATTATTATTTGGGTCCATTACATGTTAATTTTGTTTTGAGAGGCCAAACTGACTGTAGGAAAGTACTTGTTTGGAAGTTACATTGATCGCCTTTCATCAATATAATTTTTTTGAGAAACGTGATCAAATTCGTTATCGATCAATCAACTGAGCTATCTAGGCTACTAGGCGCTATACGCAACCCAACTAATTAAGTCAGGATTATTTCCTGTATCATACCATCCAAAGGAAACCCCGAGATCAAGTTCTTCCAAAGGATCACATTTTCCTTATTCTAAGTAAGTTGCATCCGACAGATTATTCCAATGGATGGCCATTGTTGCACTTCGTCCTCGTTTAGGTTTGATCACTTAGCTTGTCTCCCAAGTCCCAATACTCTCTGCTCTGGTTTCTTCTCCATTACCATAACCACCAGGGCTTCTTCCCGCCCCCTGAGAGAAGCCTGCGCAGAGTCAGAAGACAGCTGGGCCTATCTCTTTCTCCCTCTCAGACGCGGACAAGAGAGAGCCTCCAAGAATGCTGGGAGCAAATAAGCACCCCTCAACTTTTGTCCTGTCTGTGGCATCATGTTCCATAGCCCTGAACCTGTTCTTCGCAGTGAAGCTTCGTGAGGGCAGGAGCGACAGCAGGAATAGCCTGAGTTGGAGCAGGCGAGCGGTGGAAGACGCAGAAGGGGTGGCTGCTATGGACTGCTCGGGAAAGGGCATACTTGATGGCTTGTTCATTGATGGAAAGCCTATATGTGAGTGCAACCTCTGCTACGGAAACCCTGATTGTTCTGAGTTCATCCATTTTGCAGGAGCTCAACTAGCAAGCTATGAAACTCCATGAAGCGGTAGAGAATGCAATCGCAGACAGGAAATTCCTGATCTTCGGTGTTGGATTGACTCAGCTCCTCTATGCTGCTCTTCATGCTCTGTCACCTGACAACTCATCCTCCCCAGCTTGGGTTGTGACCTCTGCCCCTTACTACCAGTGAAGTTCACCATCCAAGATTTTGAGTCTGGCTATTGGTGACTGTACAGCGAGACTTAGCCTTTTTCTTTCATCTCATCTGTTGTATTATTATGCAACAGCTCTATGAGATGCAAATGGAGTTCTTCGAATCAAGGGAATCTGAGTTTCAAGGAGATGCAGCCGCTTGGAGGAACCATACAGTCTGATGTCACAACAAACATCATGGAGTTCGTTACCTCTCCAAACAACCCCGATCATCACATAATCATGGAATGAATGAGCTCTACAAGTTAGCGGGAACATACTCTTAACTTCAATTGGACGAGACTGATATAGGCCGACTCAAGTCCTTGACTAACATGATGTCTCTCCTGTGACAGATGAGCACTGGTAAAAGATATACAAGCATACGAGACCATGATGATGTCTTTACATGCAAATGAACACGACGAGCGTTTCAAGGGACACACAGCTGAGAGTTCTTGAGATCCTGAAAATAGTTCTTGAAAATGGGGGCAAAGAAAGAAATGTTCAAATTCTGAGGCAAGAAAACGAAGAACTGCTGGGAAAGGCTGAGGAGCACATTTGTCCTCTCGGATTGCTTCTCTCCATCTTGGAACTGCACTTTCTTTCATAAACGGAGGGAACCAACTCCGGATAATTATCTATGATGTCCAGCGCCAGAAAAACTCTCATATCACCATGTCCTTTCATTCCTAATTCGATGGTCTGACAAGTTTCACCAGCAAACAGCTTATGCCTCGGTGAAATGTCAGAGGGAAGAAGATGAGGAGTGCTCCAAGGTCATGACACCGGCGAATATCATCGGAAGAGAAGGTCCACGTTCAGGGCGCACTAATGCTTCGTGTGGCTCAGCCTCATCAGGGGAGACAATGACTTCGATATCATGATCAATCATCTACACAAGTCAGTACCAGAAGGCGGCGGGGCCGCGGGAGCTATGTAAAAAGACTGGCCAAGAGGTCAATTGCCAGTTGATTTGCTACTGCAGATAGTCATCTAAATGCTCTTACGCTTGGAAGAAACTTTTGAAGATGCCACCTGATGCCTATCCTCTTTGACAAGCACAGAATAGGTAATGGAAAGTGAACCTATCGTTGGTTTGATTAATGGACTGAGAAGAGACCCTTCAGCTGATGAGAATTGTAGCAGCTTATGAGTGGTGTTCATCTTCTTCCTGAAAAGTGATGATATAGTTATCTGGGATGGAAGGAAGAATGGCGTTTTTTTTTTTTTTTTTTTTTTTTTTTTTTTTTTTTTTCTATTTCCAGTTATTTTTGGAACTTGATGAGGAAGAAAGGGAGAAGGGTCTGCTGGTATAAGCTGGTCTGGTTCGGCTATCATATTCCCAAGCACAGTTTGCTTGTCATTAATAATAAACTCAGCACTATGGATAGGGTTATCTGCTGGATTCCCTCAGCAGGTCCTTTATGCAAATTACGTGAGAAGGGGAATGAGAGCGGAGCGGGGATCATCTCTTCTTTTCCTGCCCTGCCCCTATGTCAAAGATCTCTGGTTTAGAATTTCTGCAGAAAAATGAGCATAAGGCAGTAACTCATTTAAAAGGGAAAGCTATTGACACCAGCTCCTATGATATGCTCTCATTTACTTTGTTTGGAGAGACAGGAACGACATGATTTTTTTAGAGATGAAGAGGAGAGAACATGGAATGCAATCCACAAGAGGGCTCGCGATAGAATGTAGGGGATTAACAAGTTGCATCAGAAAGATCACAAAGACCTTGGAGAGGCTATATATGCTTTTGGAATTGGCAGTTTTAAGTTGATCTATCGTATTTATGCTGTCAAGGCTGTTTTCTGATGTGGCTATGTATTGAGCCAACGGGCCTTTTGGTTTGGTCCTGCATGCTCTATTCCTAAGTGGATTTAGCCTGTAATTTTGAGCCCTCGTATAACTTTTCTAGATGGGTTTTTGAATAAGAGCGACGGTGGATCATTGATTAAAATAAATACATATATATATATATATATATCTAATGTATTGCAACATTTTTTTCCCTTTTGGTTTTCTTCTAAATTAAAGCAATTGAATGGAAGTTGAAACAAATTATCAAAAAAAAAAAAAAAAGGAAGTTGAAACAGTAGAGCATGAAAGCTCCCTTGACTTGACGGGTTCATACTATGACCAAAGATTCCCTTTAAAAAGTCTGCCAGGAAAAAAGGGCAAAAAGGGAAAAAAGAAAAAAAGAAAAAAGAGGATTCCCTTCAAAAACAGAAAAATCATTTTTTAGACGAGTGGCATCTGGGGACCTCCCTCTCAGCATCTATAGCAGATTAACCCCACAAAGTCCCTTTTTTTTTTTTTTTTTGCTGAATAACTCCACCAAGTCCTAACTAAAGGATAAACTATAATATATAGATATAAATAGAACTATATTTATACATGTATAAAGAGAACTCCGTCCTTTTGAATGTTCAAAATAAGAAATTACTTCTGCTTGAATATTTTCAAACCAAGGTGTCATCTCAGCCGAGTGAAGTTACACCAATTGCTAACACTACGTCCAAGAATTATGCTTATTTATGAAGGGCGAATTATTTGCCGAGAGTTGTGCTCACATAACAGCACACTGGTAGTAATTTATCAAGTTTTCATAATCACATGATGGTATCAAAAATTAGTTTCCAAATCCAGCAAGCATATTTATCCCTTATTTGATTAACTCCACACGCCCGGCCTATCTTTAACATTATTCGGGACCATTTTAGCTAAAAAAATTTTCTTTTAATGGCCTTTGTACCCGGAAAAAAAAAAGGAAGAAAAATTTATATTGCATTTGGTAAAGGAGTAAATTTTGTTTTATTTTGATTTCATGGAATAAAGATAAAAGTGATTGAAAAAATTTATTATTAAAATTGAAGAAAAAGATAAAAAAAAGTGATGATTGTATTATTGAATTGATAAAAAAGGAATAAATAATTTAGAGAATTTAATATTAAAAAATTAATTGTAATAATAGATAAGAAAAAATATGTGAGAAAATTTATTATTAAATTGAAGGTAAAGATAAAAAAGTAATGATTGTATTGTTGAATAAAGAAAAAAATAAAGTGAAGTTAGGTTAAACAAAATCATATGCCGTTTTCAAACGGAGCTTAACGACCTATTAGAGCCGTAACCCCTAGAGTTTTCAACACAAAAAGTAATCTAATTACAGTAACCCCACGAACAATTAATGGGGAAATTTTCTAATTGTTAATCACGTCCTATTACTAAGGATGCTGAGTACTTGTCTCCACTGGCAGGCACTCACTGCCAGCCTTTCCCAATAAAATAAATAAATAAATAAATAATATGCAACCAGCCAGCACCAGTACCCGAAGCCTTCCCCCCCTCTATCTCTCTATCTCTTCCCCCTCTGATATATCTCTCTTTCAGCCTCACAAAGCTGAAGGGGCGAGACCAGACTGACTAGGCTCATCAAAAATGTCTGAAACAAAAAAGGACACCTCAATAAAGTTTGTTCAGTGTGTGGCTTCATGCTCCATAGCCTTGAATCTGTTCCTCGCATTGAACCTTTACCTGGGCAGCAGCGGCAAAGTTATAAATAACCAGCTCAGTTGGAGTAGACTAGCGGCGGAGGAGGCTGAACTGGCAGCTTCCATGGACTGCTCAGGCCATGGAAGGGCTTACTTGGACGGCTTCCCGATCGATGGGAAGCCTGTTTGCGAGTGCAACCTGTGTTATGGAGGTCCTGATTGTTCTGAGTTCTCACCCGACTGTCCTGCCAACGCCAGCGGGTAAGTTTGTAATTACGTTCAAATATTAATCTATATATATGGAAGAACCACTGGCTGCTCGTGATGCGCCCGCCATAAGGAACCTAATTATTTGGAGGGGGCCGGGGGGATGAAAATAAAGGAGCTGGGAGGGATAATCGCCACTGATATTTAAGTTTTTTTTTTTTTCCCTTCAGAAATATAGAGCTCGATCGATCTCATCTGGTGTCATGTCTTGGTTCTGATTATCAGATTATAATTCTTTCAACTCAGCATAAAGTTACCATTCTGTTTGATGAGATCTTTTTTTTTTCCCCCCCATTAATATTACAAATTCTATGGTGGATTGAAGGAAGAATCTGGGGATTTTTTAAGTTTTGGTAGAATTGGATAGCAATGCTTGTACTAAAAAAAATGAATAATTTGATTATTAATTGGAGTCACTGTCGGACACACCTTAATACATATACATGTATATATAATAAGATAAAATGATTTCTGATCTTGTTGGTGAGTCTCTAGCGGGCGAACCTACCAACATACCAATTTCCGGCAGACGACACACATGCATTCACAAGGAAGAAGAATATAAAGACAGGCCAAATTACTTATGCATGGACCATTAATTATATTCTAAATCACCCAATTATATATATATAGGTATATCTCTGTAGCGCGTGTCAAAGTAAAATTCCCAACAATAAATACATACATCTATACATGCCAACAGCGACCGGACAACGCTTTTTTTTCCAGGTGAGCCTCTTTCTTTTTCTTTTTCTCGGTGAATGGAAAACATTTAACCCCGATAATAATTAATTAAGAAAAAGCTAGAAAACAAAACCAATATATAGTATTTGTTATATTGTTTTGCATGCAACCGACCTATGAAAATTCTATGATACATATGTTCAAAATACATGTCTGGTATATATATATATTTATTTATTTGAACAACACTTTTTTTTTTCCAGGTGAGCCTCTTTCTTTTTCTTTTTCTCGGCGAATGGAAAACATTTAACCCCGATAATAATTAATTAAGAAAAAGCTAGAAAACAAAACCAATATATAGTATTTGTTATATTGTTTTGCATGCAACCGACCTATGAAAATTCTATGATACATATGTTCAAAATACATGTCTGGTATATATATATGTATTTATTTGAAAATTTTCAAGTAATTTATTTAGAATTCAAGTAAATTATGTAAAAGCAAGTGAATTACTTGAGGTCAAGTAATTTACATGATAAAATGCAAGTAATTTACTTGTACGTACCATACATAGCATTCCAAACCATATATACTGAGACTACTTGTATATTATACGTGTACGGTGTATATATAGATATATTGACGTACAAAAAGCAAAAATTCCCAAAAAAATGGATGAATTAAAGAAAATATATTTACATTTTATTAAGAGATGGAATTGTTAGGTTTCAGATTAAATGGGTGAATAATTTTTATATAATACATAATTGCTGGGGAGATCGAGGTTGCATGCCATTTGTCCAAAAACTCCAAATGGGGCTTCTCATTCACCAACTTTTCATATGTCCAAAAGCTTGATAATAAACCAAAGGGGATAATTGTTGGGATAAAAACAATAATAACAATAATAATTGGAAATCAAAATAATAGAAATAATTATTATCAATCAACTATTTTTCATGACAACTACAAGAACAAAATTAATAAAGTGATGCTACCAAATAATAACTTTAGAGATGATGATGATAATTTATATGTAATATATAATTGTTGGGGAGATTGTGGTTGCATATCATTTGTCCAAAAACTCTAAACGAGAGCTCCTCATTCACCGACTCTTCGTACGTCCAAAAGCTTAATAATAAACCAAAAGGGATAATTGCTAGGAGAAAAACAATAATAACAATAATAATTGGAAGTAAAAAAAAAATATTATCGATCAACTATTTTCATGACAACTACAACAACAAAATTAATAAAGTTATGCTGCCAAATAATAACTTTAGAGATAATAATAATAATGATAACGATGATGATAATAATGATAACGATGATGATAATAATAATAATAATAATAATAATAATAATAATTGTCTCTCTAGATTTGGTTTTATACTTGAGAAATAAAAAAAATCAGTAGAAATATAAATACTATTTGGAATCTAGAAGCTCTATATTATAAACGAATCTGGTTAATCCGGGTTCGAGCTAAGCCGACCCATTAATGGATAAATCACTTCAAATCATGAATTTTCTCTAATCACATGATGCAAATTCAAAATCTCACTTAAGGAGAGCACATGCTTAACCACTTGAATCCACTCATGCTGGTCACAACTTTCACCCAATGGGATAATTACTAGGGAGAAAAATAGTAATTATAATAATTATAATAATTATAATAATTATTATGTACCAAAGATTTTTACAACTTTTGCTAAATGGGATAATTGCTAAGGATAAAAACAATAATCATTATTATTACATATATTAAATGTTTTAGCATTTTTTACCAAATGAGATAATTAATGAGGAAATATCACACACAACATGAGACAAAGGGCTAAGTAAATTATCTACTCAAAAAGACTAAGCAAATTTTATAAATATGTTACAAAATACACAAATATACAACTTTTTGTGTAAATGAAATATTTTACTAGAGCGAACTCAATGGAACAAATGCAACATTTTCGGCCCATAATCGTTTTGAAGATAGAAAAGAGTAAATAATAAAATATACTATTTTCTCAATAAATAACAATTCCAAGCAACACACGGATATAATAGCTAGTATAATATAATAATCAAATAGGTATAGTGCAGTGACACACGTTTCGCCAGATAACCAGGAGGTTCCAGGTTCGTTATTTATGTGAGATTATACCTATGCCATTTTATTATATATTTAGGCTTTTAATCTCGTTGTACTAAGCTCATAGGCCTCACTTATAACTGAAAAAAATATAATATAATAATTAATTTTCCGGTAGTGGGGATCCATTGTTCTTGGAGCAATTTTGGAGGGAGCATGCAGCGGACAGCGGAATCCTAGTGGCAGGGTGGCACCGGATGAGTTATTCCTTCAGTGACCAGACCTACATCTCTCAGCAGCTCGACGCCCATATCAGGAAGCTTCACAACGTTGTCGGCAATGCAGTCACTGATGGCAAGTTCCTAGTCTTCGGTGCCGGTTCGACTCAGCTCCTCTACGCTGCCGTGCATGCCCTTTCCCTTCCCCCCGATAACACGTCCTCCTCATCGTCCCCTGCCCAGGTTGTGGCCTCCATCCCCTACTATGCGGTGAGTTGGGGGGCGTTTGGTTTCAGAGTTAAAGTAATTTTGATTTTGATTTTGATTTTGATTGTGGAAAAGGACAAATGAGATTGTATTATAAATTTGACTTGGAAAACGTGTATTTTTGTTGTGTAGTGGACAGAGTTAAAATCAAAATCATAATTCTAAAATTATTTTCACAAACCAAACAAGCCTGGCAATCAGCAAATAGAGTGTACGATGTTTGTCATCACGATATTTTTCTTTTGCTTCTTTCTAATAAGAATGTCGTGGCAGTTGTATGAAATGCAAACGGATTTTTTCGATTCAAGGGAGTCTAACTTCCAAGGAGATGCAGCCATTTTGATCAACAACTCTGATGTCACCACGAACATCATCGAGTTCGTCACCTCTCCCAACAACCCGGACGGGCAGCTGAACAAGCCACTCCTTAAAGGCTCTAACGTGAAGACCATTTACGATCGGGCCTACTTCTGGCCACACTTCACTGCAATTCCTAACCCACCAGCACACGAAGATCTCACCATCTTCACAATCTCCAAGCTCACTGGTCATGCCGGTAGCAGATTCGGGTAAGCCCCATCCATCTTCAGTCTTCACCACCTTTGAAATGTTTTCAGCTCGGTAGTTAGCGCTCCAAACAATCCATTCTCACAGCCCGCACAAGTAAAAGCCTAGTGTTTTCATCATCAGTCGCTCCGACTGCTTCAGCATATAACTCGACGAAGTTGTGGTGATCCTTGCATCGTGAGACAGGTGGGCGTTAATAAAAGATGAACGAGTGTACGAGAGGATGACAAGGTATATGCAATTAAACTCCATGGGTGTTTCAAGGGACACTCAACTGAGAGCTCTGAAGCTCCTGAAGGTAGTCCTTGATGGCGGGGGCAGAGAAATTTTCAAGTTCGGATACGAGAAGATGAAGAAACGCTGGGAAAGGCTGACAAACACGTTGTCCCTCTCGAATCGGTTCTCCCTCCAAAAAGTCTCATCTCAGGACTGCGCTTTTTTCCGGACACCGAGAGAACCTACTCCGGGTATTTAATTTTCAGTAGACGTTTAGAGTTCTTAGAAACGATCCATATCGTCTGCCTGTCGTTTGCTAGTTCAATTCAATTACTTGAATAGGTTCAATCTCATCGCAGCTTATGCATGGGTGAAGTGTGAGAGGGAAGACGATGAAGACTGCTTTGAGGTCATGAAATCAGCAAACATTATAGGACGAGCAGGCGCCGTTTTCAGGGCAGATAATCACTATGTTCGACTCAGCCTCATAAGGGGAGACGATGATTTCGATATTCTGATCAATAACCTGCACAAATTAGTCTCGGAAGAAGGTGGGGTCTCAGAAACTATGTGAATAGAGAGGCAAGGAAATCAACTGGCAGTTGATTTGCCGCTGTACGCATTGAAATGGACCTGTGCTAATTGAGGGAGGTCATATTTATAGACCTGCCGTGTAAAGAAACAATCATTCTGAATAAATGATGTAATCTATGTGGTAAATTTGAAGGGGAAAAAAAAAAAAGAAAGAAAAAAGCAAAAATGAGATTCTAGTATACGCCAAGCTCAACCAAGGTTTGTCATGGACACTCTGAGTCTCTGAGTCTGAATTATGCAATTCAAGTTTAAATTCCGAATCCCCGATGGGGCTGATATATTTAAAATGCAAAAAAGCATTTCAAAGAGACATAACTAAGGGGCTCAACAAGAGAATGCCACAAATTAAGCTACATTTGGTTCTACGAATTAGTCAGTCTCGATCGGCATCTTCTAAATCCTCGTCCTCTGGGATGCCACGAAGATAGAGAACGTTATTGCGTCGACAAATACAGAGTGAAGAATGGTAACTCATTTGAGTTTTTTTTTTTAAGTAGTGTAATTTTCATTAAGCAAAATACAAACACAGAGAAACTATAACCCCAAACTTTGAGCTATAGAAGATCTAGACAACTTAAATTGCACATTTGGAATTATGCGTTCCAACACACAATCAACATGAAAGCTCAAAGTTTAAGAAATTTTATCCACAGAACTTGCAGTCAGTCCAAATCTATTCCATTAGAAAGAGTTACCTGATCAATACTCTCTCCGAGACTTCCAGGGAATTGCCCATCGATATATTCCTCAGTGTTGGCAAGCTGCATATGAGTTTACAAAATTAACAATTATATACTAAGTAAACTATCAGAAACAAGGTCTAAAGTCTAAAACTAACAGGAAAAAGCTCAAACAAATTGTACAAAATAAATGAAAAGCATAACACGATTTGATTTCTCAGAAATCTAAAATTGAAAAGATAAGAGGATCAGAAAGCGAAACCTGCAAAATTCATGTAAGAATCCACTGAGACAAGGAAACCTGAAAAGCTGATAAAATGGACAAAAAAAAAAAAAAAAAAGAACCTGTAAGTGTCGTTCAAGCTGCGGAGAAGAAATTTCTACTGAAAAAAGTTAGATGAAAAGTGGGGGAGTATTGCTCAACATAAAATGAATAACGAGATACCTTTGTACTCCATTCCACACTTTAGCTTCATTATTACGGGCTTTCCTGTCAGGTTATTCAGGAAAGGATTTGGGTTCACAGGTACGGTCTGCAGTTCAGGTAAGTTTCCCAGCAGAAGGTGAATTATATGCTCAAGAAGGTCGCATAAGATTTGGTTATTTCACGAGTCCAGAATCCCGTGATACCCAAACTCTGAAACAATGCCCTGACCTGAAGTAGTTTGCACATGAAATGAATGCCCTTTACTTCTCCAGTTCTACCTCTACGGGGAAGTATTCTTGTCAACAGGATTTCCAAGTACAAAATGCCTCGATAAGGAAAGCAAGAGCTAATATTACCATTCACTAGAAGGAATATAGATCCTTTTCTCATAAACATGTAAACAGGTTAGGAAATAGGAATCAGGAAACAAAAAGTTCTCCAAGACTACAAAGAATTCTTCATTCTGAAGAAGTGCAAGGTCGCAACTTTTCCCTCCCTTTCTAGGATAAGAGCTATCTACTCAGATAGAGCAGAAGCTCAAATTGGCTACAAAATTGATCGTTTTCTAAGTCATGCCCAATTTTCTTTTTTTTTCTTTTTTTTCTTTTTTTTTTTTAAATCTAGTAACAGAGAAGGCGGCATCGTTTGACCATGATAACGCGTAATTTATCGAGGGGAACATAAGGCCCCAAAGGAGCAGAGAATTGATTGTCAATGTCAGCAGCAGGAGGAGAGGAGTAAAACGTGCTTCGACTTCTATTTCGAGCTTTCCCTCCCCTCCCCTCCCCTGCCCGGTTTGCTTCCGCAGGCTTGTCTGCTTTAATGATCGGACAGTGGGCCGAAAAAAGCACGTCATGGGCCAGCAGTTGGGCTAACTGTTTTAATGAATTCTTCCCCCCGGACTTTGGAGGTACCCTTTATTTTCTCTCTCTTCCCCCCGAAAAGAAAAGGGCAGGAGCTCCATATATAAACGGGAGAGCAACGATCCATACATTAAAAAAATTGTTGAATCAAGAGAAAATTTATATAGGGAGAACTTTACTCTTTAGTCTGCCAATCCGACTCAAATTGAATTAGTTGGAGCTCATTAGATTTCTAGATACTCAAAAGAACAAAGAAAAAAAGTTGAACCAAATATAAGCATTGAAAATTCAGTTAGGACCGTATAAAACTTGAACGAATTACAAGATTGCAACCAAGGGTCTATGGTCTAACTAACATGACCTTGGGTCACTGTAACATGCATTCCCTCGCATTGGATGTAAGTGGGCCCGGCGATGCACTATTCATCCAACAATGAGGGAATTCATGTCACCAAGACACATGATCATGTTAGAAATCTCCAAGAGTCTAATATAATTAATTTGAAATATATCTTTCGCTAGATGAACGTGATTGCCATTCATGGAAGCACCTAAACGTCTTCTCATAAAGAAAATAAGAAAAAAAATTAAAACTTCTCGTAAAAAACTAAACATTTTGTAAAATGGCTTAACTAATTGCATAATGAATTTTAATTTGACACTCGAACTTTCTAACAATTCATATTGAATAGCTTGAATGGGATCAAAGTACGTAAGAACTAAATATTTAAAGATCAATCTCGACACATTTCTGATCTAAAAATTCTCAATGATCTCAAAAACCTAAAGCCCCACCAAGCCCCGGGTCCCCATGGCCTTCATCTTGTTTTCTTTCAAAAACATTGGACCATTGTCAAAGATTCCTTTATTTCTTTTGTAAGAAATGTTTTCCAGGAGGCAAATTTCCCGAGGGTGCCAATGACACCCTTATCTCCCTCATCCATAATCCATTAATCAATTCCGCCCCATAAGCCTCTATAATGCTACTTACAAAATCATTTCAAAATTTTGGTGAGGCGTTTACAACCGTTTCTTGATAGTTTCATTTCCCCCTTTCAATCTAGTTTTATCAAGGGACGTCGAGCGGCGGACAATGTGGTTTTATTGCGTGAAGCTCATACGTCCCTAAAAGATAAACAAGGTAAGAAAGGGCAGAATAATAATCTCAAAGTGGCTGATTTTTTGTGTAATAATGGTTCTTGGGATGAAAGCCAAGCTGTCCTTCCACCTCCCCAGAAATATTATAGATCTCATTCGTAACATGCCTCGAAGTGTGACTGGTAAGGAGGGAATGATAGGATAGTATGGAAATACTCTTCTAATGGTATTTTCACCGCCAGCTTAGCTTATGTTCTATCATGTGAGAGGGCCTCTTTGCACTAGCAATTCATGGCAATGGCTTTGGAAAACCGACACTATACCGAGAATACAACATTTTTTCTGGCTTGCCTGCCACAGTAGGTGAACAACTGTGATGCTACTGAATGGAAGGGGCATCTCCATTCCATTGGAATGCTCCATCTGCAAAGATTTTGATCAGAACACCTCTCATGTGTTAAGGGAGTGTGGCTCGTGCATTCTGGTCTAATCTTGGCATCCCCCTTTCAAAAAGAGGATCCTTCCCTCTTCACATGCCTCAATGGCTCATGGTCAACTGTGAGGCCTGCGAGACTCACACCCTAAACATTCCATGGAATTTTTTTTTTTTTCCATTTGCTGTGTGGACCCTTTGGAAACAAAGGAACAACTTCATTTTCGATAAGAAACGATTACATCCTCACCATCATCGTCTTTGTCTGGAACTTGCGGCTGAGTATTTTGCCTCGACTGCTCCTGCAAGACAAGTGAGCAAACAAGAAATTCTAGTGCATTGGACCCCTCCTCCTTATGGATGGGTCAATTTGAACTCTGATGGTTCGACAAACAATTCATCGGGGAAAGCAGGAGTTGGTGGGGTCATTCGTAACAACCTATGAGGCTGTATCAGGGGTTTCTCCCTTTACTTGGGGACCACAATGGCTCTTCGGGACTGGCTACTCATGGCTCGGGATTTAGGCTTTCAATCTCTTAATGTTGAATTGGATGCCAAGTGGTGGTTGACCTATTATTGGGTAACACATGTGATAATTTGATACTAATGCCTATCATTTTTTATTGAATGATTCTAACAAGTTCATTCACTGCTTTTAAGATTGGACATGCATTTAGAGAAGCTAACTCGGTGGCGGACTTTCTTGCTCGGAATGCTCGGGAGGCACCTCATGACCGGATTTACAACTCTGGCCAGAGCTCTACTGTCTATTTTGATTCTCCACCTGTGGGGATTCACGATCTCTTATTGTCTGGTCATATGGGTATTGATAAAACCCATACCGTGTGTACTAACCAATGTATTCCGGATGACAGTGGCTTGTTTCTAATATATATAATTTCCTTTTTTTTTTACCCCAAAAAATTTAAATATGAATATCTGCCAAAAAAATATTTAAATATGAATCAACGTGAGTTCATTTAGATAGTTCAATACCTCTTCTAATTAAGTAAGGTTTCTGTTCAAGTCTTGTGAAAGAGAGATTAATTTCATACAAGTAGGTTGATTTTATTTGAACTAATCGAGTCTCATTCAATTTCGAAATATTAGATAGTGCATCAGACGAGACGTGAACATAAGAGCACTCGTCATTTACTATCCAAGGATTTTATTTATAAAAAAAAAAAAAGGTGTGAGTGGGAAAAGAAGCCGTGAAGTTTGGTCCTTTTCCGACCATTGCGAGTCAAAGGAGCGAGCCGTCCGGCGACCGTAGCGCGGTCGTTTTCACAGCTCATGCATTTCAATTTACAAGGTTTAATATTTATATATATTTAATATGTGTTTATTAATTTTGTGGCGTAGATACGTGTGTATGCTGCATTGAATCTAGTAATAGTTAATCTAATTTGATTTGATATATAGTCTAATAATTCAGCTTGCTTTTACTTCACGCATTTCCTCACCCTTTCCCATGAAATTTGTTTTTTGACACACACACGTAGAATTAAGAAATATATATATTTAAAAAATGGGGAATATATATATATATATATGATGATATGATATGATATCCAAAGCCGAGCCTTGACGCCCCTTCACCACGGATAGTGACATCAAGCCCACCAAATTGGGCTCTTCCCACTTTTGCACCCACAAGCAAACATCCCCAACAGTTGCATATTATGGGCAAGTTGATCAGATAATTATTAATTATCAATTATATCGTCGCCATCACCATCATCATCTAAATCTAATTTCAATCTTAAATAATGCTCTTCTGAAGGGAAAAAAAAATGGATTTGTGAGTGGAATAAATGTTCATTAGCATGGTCTGCCATGTTTAACATTATATTTGAAACCCTAAAAAAAATTAAAAATGGCTAATTTTGATATTTATTATGTATATTTCGATCGGATTACAATATATAGTGCAATTTTCAGCAGAGCCAGAGACAATAGTTAGTAGGGGGGCAGAGGGGGCTCAGCTCTGCCTCAGACGTCCCAAATGGTCTTCTTCCTCTTTCCTTGTGGACCGACGAACAGAATGGGACAGGAGAGAGAAGAAGAAACGGTTCAGACTCAGTGAAAACAGACAGTCCAATAAATGCCATTCCCCCCCCCCCCCCCCGGCCCATCTTTCTTTTCATCATTTTTATATTTCCTCCTCTATTTCCGTCTAACACCTTACATTACTTTTCTATAACCACCGTTCCATTAACTCCTCCGTTAACTTTGCTGAGTTGGCTCCTATGAGTTCTCCATGAATGACACATTAGATAGCTCGATTTGCTTCACTTTAATCAGATCGAGCAATTGGTAGTGTTAGAGTGAAACTGACTCAAATATAATCTTTGTTTTTAGATGGACAAGGTATAATCCCGAAAAAACTAACAGTTTAACTCGTGACATCTCATCTCAGCAAAGAATTTATGTTAAATCTATAATATAAGAAAAGGTTATAAAAAATAATAAAAGTCAGAAAAGAAAAAAAAAGATGAACAAAGAAAAAAAATATATTATGAACAACAACTCTTCCTCTCCGTTACTAAGTTTAAACAAATCAATTTCCCAAATCCAAGAAAAGTCTAATTAAAATCAACTTACAACTTATCAAATTAATAAAAACCTAATTTAATCATGCAAATCCCCAATTTCGCTTCAACATTCTCCTTTCATACCCTAGTGCTGTTTTATTGAAGCACATTGACTTTTTTAAACATATCCATCCCATAGATGAATTAGTTTCAAGAAGATTTATCCAATTGTAAAATTCTAATCTACACCCTCTATTCAATCTTTATCATATTCATCTTGTTCACTCTTTTGTCATATCTTCTCCCTTGTTATTTATCAATTTGGACCTTTTTCCAATATGAGTTTTGTAAATTTTCGAAAGCTCTATATTAGATCTCAGACAATAAACAACGGAGAGCAAGGCGAACGTAATAAAGTTGGATTCGTTCGTTACTTTGGCTTGGTTCTCGGAGGAAGAGAAAGAAGTAATATTGTGTTATTTTCCATGTTCTTCTTCGTTTTTCAATTCTCTCTATTAATTGATGTGTCGTTTATATTGCATCCACAAGGATCTAACTCGAAATTTTTAACGGAATAGTTAACGGAAGGATGAAAAGAGATAAACAATGAATTGTGTAGAACGAAAATAGAAAAAAAGATAAAAATGAAAAAGTAAGTAAAGATAAAAGGACTAAATGTGTAATTTTTCCTATACATATCTACATATATAGGTCCAAAAGACCAATTATTTCTACGTTTGTGTGTACGTGGTGGTGGGTGCATGTCTGTGAGTGCGTCCACCAGTGTATGTGTGTGTGAAAGGGAAAACACGATACAACATCCGATTAATTGTAGGACCAGGTACGGTTCCATGCATAATTAATTGATTAAGAAGTTATACGTGAGCATGCAGTCCCACGAGGAAATTCATGAACAAAAACATAACATGGTCAAGTTCCAGCGAGGGATGGCCCATTGACCCAACTTTTGCAAGATATTTGACAATTTCATGCCACTTAATTATACATTAAAAAACTGGATTTATGTATCATGGCTATGTACGTAATTGGCTATATATCATTTCCTTGGAAGTTTTATTAGATATATATTGGTTTGTGACGCAGCGTACACGTGAGTAACCTGTCGCAGACCCGTTGATTCGCGCACGAATACCGGAACTACGACCTTCAATCCCTATTGATTCTTCGAATACCTAGGTAATTGGCATCTAACTCGGATCGAATCCAAGAATTGTGCAAAGAGCACAAAAACTCCAACTTTTATTGATAATCCAAAAGACGACCCCTTTAGCTTTCGGGCTTACAAAACTTAAATAGGATTTTAAAAAATCTAAATCGCATAAAAAGAAATAAACTTTTCTAAAATTGCGAAAACACCCTAATTAACATAAAATTACCTATTTGAGGTCCTAAACAATGTAATTCACCTAAAATATCGAAATTTCACAGCCATAGACTGTGAGTTTTGTTCCGGAGGCCGTTCCAATGAGATAAGGTTGTCAGAACCTATTTTTCTTCAGATACTAATTTTCCAGCTCGTCTACCGCATCATTTTCCCATGAATGGAGAGAATTCGCCCTCGAATTGTCATCGTCTGAGCTATCACCTTGATCTTCACGAATAGAGAGATTAATATGCTTCTGCTACTTTCTCATTTGCCACTTGAATGTCTTCCTCTCTTTGCGAACTCTTTCTCTTAATTCTTTGTACATAAAATTCCGTACATCTATTAGCCAATAAACACTTTCATTGAATCTTTGCTTTCTTGATTGAGACACGTGCACTTCGATCAACTTTGGCAACTGAATAACCTCTGAAATCGACACCGTAAGCAGCCATGCATCTTTCTTTGCATTAGAAATTTCTTCATCTAAAATATCCTCAATCTGAGCACAATAATAAAAAAGTTTATCACCTCCAATATCCTTTAATATGGATTTGTTAACAACGAACGTTGGTTTTTCTTAATCATCAAATACAAATTCTGTAACTTCTTCTTGATCTTCATCTGGATATATATCGAAAACTGGATTGGCTTCATCATATGATATGTCTTCGATCCTCCAATCCAGTTCGTCCTCCTCCACAACACGACGTTGATTAGCCGTTTTTCGGGGTGGCATCGTTGATCCAAGAACGAACGCGGCTTTGATACCAAATGACGCAACGTACACGCTAGTAACCTGTCGCAAACCTGTTGATTCGCTTACGAATACCAGAACTACGACCTTCAATCCCTATTGATTCTTCGAATACCTAGGTAATTGGCATCCAACTCGGATCGAATCCAAGAATTGGGCAAAGAGCACGAAAGCTTCAACTTTTATTGATAATCCAAAAGACAACTCCTTTAGCCCTAGGGCTTACAAAACCTAAATAGGGTTCAAAAAAACCTAAATCGCACGAAAAGAAATAAACTTTCCTAAAATTGCAAAAACACCCTAATTAATATAAAATTGCCTGTTTGAGACCCTAAACGATGAAATTCGCCTAAAATATCGAAATTTCAATTCTATAGGCTTTGAGTTTTGCTCCAGAGGCCGTTTTCAATGAGATAAGGTCGTCAGAACGTATTTTTCTTTAGGTACCAATTTTCCAGCTCGTCTGCCGCATCAGTTTGCAACTTCTTTTTTCCTTTGAGAAAAATTCCATTCATATTAATTGTATAACTATTCTTTTTCGAGGTGCATCCTAGTGTTAGAAAACCTAATGGATTATTCCGTTTAATCTAGTTTGAGCTAAATCGATCTACTAAACAGTAAAACCTTTCCAATTGTGATTGTAATTTTTTCCATTCACAATAGCACGCCCTTACCCGATAACCAAGAAGTTTCATGTTCGATACTCAATGAGACTACCTGTGTCATTTTATTAGCTATTTAAGACTTTTATTTTATAGTATAACTATTTTCATCTTGCAGCTATTGCATCGATAACTTAACTAAGATTGTGTTAAATACAACTTAATTAAACAAGTGCTCAAAAATTAGTTACAAGTTAGTTACGTGATAAAATGAATAGGAGAAAAAGAGAAAGATGAAATATAATTGTCTCATCTATTTAATCATTGTGTCAAAAATTACTTAATGAGCGAGGTAGTGTTTGATAAATAGTGCTTAAAAATTAAGCCCTTAATTAATTAATGAAAGAAATATATATGAAGAAGGAATGAATGAATGAATAAGGATGAGAGAAATTTTGTGAGGAATAAAAAGTACTAATAAGTGAAAAATGACTTATTTTATTAAAGTAAATTTTTTTTACTTATTTCATTAAGTGATTTTTTTGATTTAATGATTGAGCAGTGTAGACCTTATCTCTCATCTTTTTCTCTTTCTTACGTTAATTTTTTTATAACTAACTTTTAATCACTTATTTAATTAAATTAAAATAAACATGCCCAAAGTAAAAAAAATTAACTTAATAAAATAAGTTATTTTTTACTTATTAATGTTCCCTTTCCCTCAGGAAATATTTTATAAATTTTTTGCCTTATATATATATATATATATTAAATATATACAATCTCCATTATACGTATTAGATTCATACACACAAAACACTAAGTTCGGCTTAACATTAGTCAATAAGTTCGAGGGACTCAAATATATATATATATATATATATATATATGTACATACATATGTGTGTTCTAACGAAATTAAGATTTCGTAAGTAATAAGATCAGGTAATTTAGATCGATTAAAGAAAAGTGAAATGGCATCACGAGACAAATAACATGAACCCTCCCGACATTTGTGCTCTCTTACGGGCTTTTCCCTATAAATAATTATATGTATATGTATAATATATGTTCTGTCTCCAAATACCACTTCATGTATATCATATCCCAGTCCCACACGAGCGGTCATCACACACAAACCTCCTCCCAAGAGATAAAGAATATTAGAACAAATTAAATTCACTTCTTGTTGCTACATTTAATCCCGACCACAGACCGACCTCTTCTAATTTTCTCCTCTCTCCCTGTAATATATATTATTTTTACTCAATTTTATTTTATTGAAATCAAGAGATATTCTCAATCAATAAATAAAAAATCTGATCTCTATTTGATGTTGACTTAACTTGATCGCATGATATATTCAATGAATTTTTAAATTCATATATTATAAAGAAGTTTATCCACGTGATGCGCGGATTGCCACTTTGCTAAACCTCGAGATTATAGTATCATTCTATGTACTCTCTTGTTATATATATTATATTATATATATATATACATACACATATATTAATGCCGGCATAACTTCATGTAGAAACTCTTCTATGTCCATTTTCCTCTCTCTGTCTCTATCTCTCTCTGACCAAACCCTTTTCAGTTCTCTTTACCTACACAGAATCAGCGTCTCTCTCTCTCTCTCTCTCTCTCTCTCTCTTTCTCTCTCCCCTTCTCGGGCTAAGACACGATTAGTTCATACAAAAGAAGGAAGCAAAGGAAGGGAAAAAGGGGAATTGGTCATGAACAGCTTTGATTCCCAGAGACAAGACTCCTTGAAAAGAATGAGACCATGGCACGGCCAAGCCCATCATCATCATCATCAACAACAAATCTCATCTGCAACCTTCCTCTCCAAGATCATGATTGGCTCCTCTCCTCCTCCTCCTCCTCCTCCCCCACCTAATCCTTTGGGGCCTTCCCCCCGTAACCCCAGCTTCAAGCTCCAACCAGCTGGTGGTGGTTTTACAGGCAGCCTGCAGCTTGATGAGGATAAGGACCTCGTCTCTGCGGTGGTGCCGCCAGCAGTCACGGTGGTCCTCGAGGGTCGCTCGATCTGCCACCGCATCAACCTCCACAAACACGAGAGCTACCAGAGCCTTGCGAGGGCCCTCAGGCAGATGTTCGTGGATGAAGAAGCCGATCTCAGTCTGGATGCTGGGATGGCAGCGGACGACAAGGGGAAGGATCTCGACTTATCCAACGCAATACCGGGCTACCTTGTAGCCTATGAAGACATGGAGAATGATCTTCTTCTTGCTGGTGACCTTAATTGGAAGTAAGTTCATTCATTAATTAGCTAGCTAATTAATTAATTTCTCTATTATATATATATATACACATATAACCAGCTAGGATTTATATATGTGTCTACGATCTCCCTTATATATTAGCGAGCCAGAGCCTAGAGCGTGGTCCTTTCTCTGGCAAGCTCGTGAACTTTTAATTTCTACGTACGGCAATCAAAGTATACCTTTAACAAGAATTTTTAATTAAACATAATTTCGAATGTTTAATTTACTTTTTCGAAGGTATATATATACATACGTGTGGTTCACCACATTAATGAAAGTGTTTTCCGCATAAATAACTCCTCATCGTTTTTGCAAATGAAAAACCCTAACTCTTTTCCTATGATATTCCCGTCCAAAAGTAATAGAAGCTCGGATATGTTACAAACATCTGACTATTCCAAACATGTACACATATATAATGGAACACTCTCTCTCAGGGACTTCGTACGAGTGGCTAAAAGAATTCGGATACTACCAGCAAAATTGAACTCAAGGAAGGGTCGCAGCGGAGCTCAGGCCATATCTAATTGAGTTATTAGGAGCAGATATTGAACGGGAGAACCAAATATTGATTTGTCAAGAAATTGGGGGTAATTATATTATTATATTTAACTCATAGTTATTGCCTTAGTGGAGATGCTAGCTCTTTTTTTCTCCGTACGACTGTCATCAATTACATTTGTAAACCTTTCGTTCTATAGTCATGGGGTCGTATCTAATTAAATGAACAAAATAATTCCTTTTATTTTCGGGTGAACTAATACTTCCTTTTATTAATTATTAATTATTAATTATTAATGAATGAGCAAATATTTAGATGATGAAGGGAATTGTTTATTTTTCACGAGAAAATTTAAATGATCATACTTCATATTAATGTGGCGAGAAAGAATCAATAAAAAATATTCAATGAAAAATAATTATGACAATTATCCGAGTGATTACCACAAATTTCTCTATCTAATGCAATTTAATTAATGCTTCCTCATCCCACGTAGCGAAGTAGGATTATTCAATAACTTATCATTTTTCACATTAATTTTCTACTATTTTAATTGCTTTACTAAATATGCTTTTTCTAATAATGGAGTACACCACTTGTCCAGAAAATATATATGGCAGAGCATGTAAACAGAAAGGAATTTTTCACTAAATTGAATTTAACAAAAAAAAAATAACGATTTCACTAATAACCCTTATTTATTCCTAAGGGCTTGGTTGCTTAGTAGACGAGATTTAAAAGTCCTCGCTCCAAATTTATAGTAATACATTTTTATATAATGATCGAGATCACTTAATTAGTCAGGATCCACTAGACTTCCAGATATCAAAGTGCACATTAAAAAACAAAATCACTTAATTAGTAGATTATTCACTGATGTTTTTTGGCCAAATTGTCCATTTATTTGATGTGAAATCTTCTAGCTTTTAATGTCTAAATATATAACAAGTACAAATTTTCCTTTTAACAAAGATGCGGTGTTTTGAGAAGGAGGGTATAGTGTAGTGGCTAACACCATCGTCTGGTAACCTAGAGGTTCAAGGTTCAATTCTCATCAGTGGGACTATCTGTGTCCCTTTATTTAGATTTCATTTCCATTAATTGTACTAGGTTATGAGCCTCCTATTATAATCGAAAAGATGCGGTGTTTTTTATGTATTGTACTTTTTCTTTTGGATCTATTAATACTTATACAAATACCAAATCATATGTAATTCTCAAGCGGTACTGAATTTGTAAATTTCTGATGTCTAATTGTCTTCTACTTATCCATATATAGTTAGATTTCTCCATGCTAAGATACATTGTACACATACGTATGCAAGCGTTTGAACTATAAACTATAATAAATAGAGCCTTCATAAGTAACCGAAAAATAAATAGAGCCTTCATGAGGTAAATATAATGCTTAATAATTTGTTAGGAGGAACTGCACTTACATATTTTATAGCTTTAAATTATAGGGCACAGACATTTTCCTCGGATCTCGTACATAATAGTCTCCGATTTCACATTAAACTATCATAAAACTAATTAATAAATTTACCCATAAAAAATATATATAATATATAGTTAATTGTTTATAAATGATATTGGCTGTTCAATTTACATGATTTGATACAAGTATATAGATCGACGGATTACATGATTTGATATACGTATATAGATCGACGGACCTCTATATTGTCTAATTATCACAGTCCAAGTACATCAGATATTCATAGTTTTATAGATCATGAGACGTAAACTTTAGAGAGGAAATGCATGCGTCCTACTTGAATTTTATGACTTAGCATGACACGTCATTTCAAGTACACTAACATAGCGATTTATTACAAGTAATGAATAACTATATCATGTGGACAGGGCCGGGGGAACTCTCTGATATGTGGGTTGAGGGTGATGGGTGGTATGGACCAAGGTTTTAATTAGGGAGGTACGTTTAGTTAAGGGGGTATGGACCCTCTTCCTTTAATTTTTATTTATATAATTGTTGGGTGTGGTTTGTTCGTTTAGGGCATATGTGCATGTGTTGTGTTGTACTATGTATTGTCAATTATAATGTGGCTTCAAAAATAAAAAAATACAAAAAAAAGAATGTAATACTTATTCTTTCTTTTGGGCTATATATGGGTATTCAAACTTTTAATCTCTCCACCGATAATTCATGTAATTAATATATTAATTCATGAAAAAAAATTCCCAATATGTGGGCTTGCATGAGTGTTGTATACTTTGCATTCTTTCATCAATTGAATGAAGAACCAACACTTATCCAGAAAGAAAAATTGTGAAAAAAATATATGCTAACGGTACAAATGCTAATCCGAGTTCATTTTTCAGGTGAAAAATCCAAATGATGAACTTTGGGAGACCATGTAGTTGATATTCAACGGTTAATAAAATAAATTCATGAAAATATAAGAATAAGATAGAATTTAATAGCTTCTTGAAAAATCGGACCACTAATAAGACATGTAAGTATCAACTCGATCGCTCATAATCAAAGAGCATCCAAAAATATTCTTGGTTAACCTTATATATAGAGCATATATTTTTCAGAATAAATCAGCTTAGTATGCAAAGAGTTCGTATCTATATATGTATGATTTACGGTGGAATTCTCATATGTTTGTGGTTATACGTACGTTCTACATAATTCGTGGAATTGATGTTGATAAGCAACTACTTTACTGTGTAACTATCACTAAACCTCCATTCCGATTGACATGATGTATGCAAATTGACATATGCAAATATGATGCTTCCCTCATACAAATTGATCATAATAATGAAAATGTGTATTCTATATATATATGCCACCAGTAATATTAATTGGTGGTCCAAATTGTCATCATGTCATAATGTCATGGTTGGCCGGTAGTGTACTGTATAATGCCCCCTAATCAATCACCAATTCGAGTTTGCGGATGCAGTTCGATGGCAAATAACCACCAAAATTTACATCCAATCAATTTGAAAAATCTCACACGAACTGAAAATTTTATTATAATAATAATATCGGATTAGATTTTTCTTATTTATAGACCCTCGGTCAAACACATACATCTATTAGTAGATAGATATGTCTAATGATTTGTAACTTATTTGTCCTCCAACTCTTGGCGTAAAGAGATATCTGTTAATTACCCTAAAATACCATTACAAATTCACTGAATTAATGAGTTATAATCAACTGTAGTGAAAATTCAAGATAAGAATCAACATAATACTTAAATATTACAAGTTACAAAATAATTTTTTAGATAAAAGAAATTCAACATAGAGTAGCAAAAGCAGATGCAGATAGCCAATACCGTACTGTGGACAAAATTTGTTAAACTATTAACAGAATTTTACGTTAATTTCTCTTTTATTATTTTGACATGAGAATAATCTTAATTAAAGGTTAATTTTAATAAGAGCACAGTCTATGATTCAAAACTTTTTTTTTTTTAATGAATAACGGAGGTTGAGGTCATCTAATAATATATCATTTTCATCTAATAAAATATCTAATAATATATCACATATTAGGATGCTGATATTTTATATAGATAGTAAGTGATAGATCACGATATGTATATCACTTGACTTGATCGCACATCATAATCAACATCTTGATCATTAATTCGATGCATTTTCATTGTATTCTGCAGTGGCACCTCACGGCACGTTAGCATTTATGTATTTATCATCATGTGTGTAATAAAACTCTGGGCTGCATGCACTGTTTAAGCAATTAATTTATTAAAAATTTTATCAAAAAATAAAGTAATTTTTATGCTACTTAATACGTCTCAATTAATTAAAAGAACCTCCTGTGTTTTTTCTGTCGTATATATTACATTTATGTATAAAATATCTACTATATCGATCACAATCCAATTTAATTAGTTCTATTAAAAATTGAAACGATTATAAAATGTGCATGCATATAGCTCGTTTGTACATCGGGGTTGTTTTTTATCACCGAAGTGAGAAATAAATAAAAAATAAAAAGATTCAGAAAGAGACGATAATTAATTGAAATTGGTTGTAAATATATATGGTGTAAAGACTAATTAATAATTCGTGGGTTTGACAAAATTTGTTCCTCTGCGAAACGACGCACAGCGCAGACAAGCTACTCTACCGAACCCCTTTTATCATAGTTCCCACTGAGTAATGTCCTTAATTATGTCCCTCCAATCCATCCATCCATCCATCCATCCATCAGAATCCATATAATTCAATAAACGCCACCGCCACCGGTTTCTCCCTTGTAAGGATGGATTTCCTCATATTCATCATGTTAATCGAAGACTATATATACATATACATATATATATATATATATACATATAGACACCTATCTTTAATTAGTTGTCACCCATTATCCATATGATACACGGTTCCTAGCTCCATTATATATTGGCCATCATGAATGAACGTCTCACATAATTAATAAGATGCCTTCGTTAGCTAGCGCACTCAATATTCTCGGAACCATAGAGAAGATGATCACTTGACTGCATCCACCATGCATCCATCGTTTATGCTAACCTTCAATATTATATAAATACACAGTTCATACATACTTCAGCCTTCAAGTAATTATGACCTCTTTTTAACCATATATACACATATCAAGTAAATCCTATTAATTTAGTTTTATTTTATTTTATTTTTATAACGATGAGTTTATTCTCCCAGGCCCCATGAACACCTCTCAAGTTCATGAATCTAAGTAAGTGCATGTGCAAATATATGTGTGAATGGTCTCACCAAAAGTTATGCGCGCAATAGAAAAATCCTATTAATTTTAATATTAGTTCAAACCAGCTTCATATTCCCGATGGGCTATATCTAGCTTAGCTAGATCCTATATCTGGATTCCTTAACGGCAACCACACCATATATTGGAATAAAAGAAGCCATTGTGCTATAAATATAAAGGACTACTACTTTTAATAAAAGGGAGGGGGATTGAAAGGCACAGTAGTAAATGTACGCAACTGTAAAATCCTATAGATCCATCCTTTTTTGGGTCACGTCCAATTTAATATAATGCTCAAACTGGTAGATAGTTTGAGCAATAATGTTTGTATAATTCCATTTTTAATTATTGAAACTTTAACTTGGGGCACTTTCTACTACCAATCTATAATGTTTTTTATTTTCTTGTTTTCTTTCTGGCCGATTATTTTCCAACAAATGCATCTTCATTATCATGGACCATGTATATGGCTACTGGTAAATTGAGTATTGCCAGATTCGTCAGCCGTCCTAGCTAGCGAAATAAACGATAAAGTCAGTAGCAGCACCATGTAAGATATAGATTAGCGAGGTTGGGATCTAATCGATTCAACCAATATTCAGAATGTAACTTACATTTTATATATATGTGTGTGCATTTTCTTCCCTTATTTTCTTTTTTCCTTCTAGGGTTATGTATATATAAGGGAGTAGATGAGGAAAGAAAGAAGATGATGATTTGTTGGCTTCACATATATGTTCATGCACGTTTTATTTATACCGCAAATTTTCTATTATATATTGCATGACTATATATATATATATACAGTATATATATATACACGTATACATACAATTATTAGCGATAAGAGGTCGGTGTCAATATTAGTAGTTGGTTAGTTCAACCAGTTCAATACTTATTTCCCTTAAGCAAGTCTCGGGTTCGAGTCTTGTGAGTTTAGTTTGGGAGTATTGTTACTGATGGAGAAGTACCGAAACAAATTTACTGAAAAATAAGTGTTAATTTTAGAATAAATTAAAGTATTTTGAATAAACTAATTTAAAATAGTTGAAAGTAAAAAAAAATAATTATTAATACTTGAAACAGGTTAAGCAGAGTTAAATTTTATGAGGACCTATTAACCTGCTTAAGAAAATCACGTTTGCAACCACAATTTTGACCCAAACCGTGGTTTCAAAAACTCTCACTAAACAGCAATTTTACTGAAAATTATAAGGAAAAGTGATTATGAAACCTTCCACCACACTCCCAAACGAACTCTGAATGGAGAAAATACATGCTAAGAGAGTTTTACCACTTACTAGACTGACCCGACTTGACTTGATTAGTTGGGACACAATGAGGCTTTCGAATACCAGATGTACCCGAAAAAAAAATTAGTTGTGCTGAGATTACTTATGTACGCTGGATCCCGCGGTTTAGATCATTAATTGTATCGGATTAATTATTGAACACAACATATTACTAGCTGGAAAACTTATATATATATATATATATATATCATACATTCAATTCAAACTCAAGGACTACAATTTAATTTGGTGATCTAAAAATATTTATGAAAGTCAAATAATAAATTGTATATATGAGTTAATCATGTAAGCTGATTTTCTACCGAAAAAAAATCATGTAAGCTGATTCGATTACTATTATTTTTAAACAAGATCTTAAATTTGAGTCTTGCAAATAGATCAAGAAAATTCACGATTTGGAGAGATTTACCCTTGAGCGGATCAATTCTACTCGAACTTGGATCACATATTTAGGATTCCTTGAGCTTTCGAATATCAGACGGTGTGCAAGAAAGAAATTATATATATGGGTTTCTCTCATTATCTACTCTCGTTCGCTGTCCTTTTGCGTGCATGATTTAAAGTTAACAACTTGTGATGAAAATTTTCCGGGAGGCAGACGCTATTATGTATAGTACACTAGGAATCGCCCAAATTGTCATATTCCTAATTAGATAGATAGATAGATACATGTCACAATAACTATAACAACAATAATTTACAACTTAAACAGTTAATGTTGAAATTTCATGAATAAATATAAAGAGGTCACTCTCCCTCAATCTCTATCAATACACGTCAATATCTAATAACATTTTTTTCTTCTTCTCTTGTTTAGTTTCCCCGTTTAGAAAGAGAAGTTCAATATATCTCAATCTCTGAACATATATATAATAACATTTTTACTTAATTAAGAATATTTGATTTATATACATAACACGATACACTGTAAGTCATGATCTATTACAGACTAAAAGAGTTTTTCGAGTTCTCTTAGTTGTTTTCTTCAGTGCCAATCCGAAAGAGTTTCCATTGCGAACATCCTCTATTTTCAGGTTTCCCCTATATTTAATTGGGGAAGTTTAATTTTATGGACTCGATGAAATTAAAGGGTCACTTTCAAGAAAAAAAAAAAGGAAGGACTGGAGAGGTCAGCATCTCGATCGGTGCTCACGTGTGGTTTTCCCTGTAACGGTGGGCAGCGGCAGCTTTGATTATTTTTACATTTTCCATTTTCCCCATTATTTTTTTTAAAAAAATTCATTATAATATGTTGGATAATGGATGGGAGGAACCAAAAGGCAAAAAAAAAAAGAAGAAGAACGTTTGAGTTGTTGTAGTTGCAGCAGCAGCGTGTCTGTAGCCAATCCGCGCGTGCACCGTTTGCTTTGCTGCAGGATTTTAGGGACAATTTTGCAATTCGCATGCAGATCTCAATTTTAGGTACAGTTTTCCCTGATCTCAATTCGTTCCTTATTTATTTATTTCATGGGGTGGTATAGTTTTCGGGGGTACCGTCTCCCCTTTTTTCGCTATCTAGCTGTGGTTTTGATAGGGATGCAAATGCTTAAACAGGATCAAGTCGAATCGATATGGATACATTCTTTTTAAGGGTGAAAGATAGAATAAAACGATTACAACCACATGCATAAAAATAAATGGATCGACCATGCTATTGCTTTTTGTTGACTTCCTTCTTTTTTCTTATATTTGTAGAATACATTGCATGGGGTTGGAGGGGTTCCCTTCCCTTCCCTTCCCTTCCCTTCCTTCCTTCACGTATATCTTACGTAACTCAATTTTCAATTATTTTTCTTGTTTCCTTTGCTCTTAGTATATCACGAGAGAATGTTAGAAAAATGTCACAGTCTCACATCATGCCGCCATTTTTGGCATGTTTCCCCACGGTTTGAACTTTTTGAGTAATGATCAATGGTAATGTCCAAAATAACAAATCAATGTTATCTTTATGAAAACCAAATAAATAAATAAATAAAAGGAAAGATTTGCTGCAGATCATCAGTTGAGGAGCTCATGACTGTAGAAATCACTTCGGCTATCGCAAGCAATGCGTCGAGACTTAACTCTTACAACTGTTCGCTCTGCATATGGGCAGTGGTCAAGATATAGAGATTGGGCTGGTTCTCCGAAACCAAAAGTTTCTAGGTGCTTCTTGGCCCAAATTCACTAGTACTTTGGGTCCGCACTCATGAAAATGGTCCATGCAATCTCACAATTTAGTTTTACCAGAATCTCCAGCAGCTAAAGAGCTCAAATGCTTCCTTCAACTTCGTTTTAACAAAACTCAAGGAAATAAATAAATAAGTAAATCGAGTTCAAAATCGTTGTGCTTTTACCTCTAGCGTGGAATTAATTCATCAACACATGAACCGGGTTTCAAGCAGCAGACGTTAAATAAACAAAAAACACGGACACCTCAATAAGAGTGAATAATGTGCTCTCCTCATAATTGATATATCCACTATCTTTGTTGCCTCAAGATATCGGCAATAGCGACAAATTCGCAAGAATGACACTTGCGTTAAATCCCAATGAAGTTGTGTCTTAGTCAGTATCAGTCGTAGTAACGGCACTTGCTGAAGGAAGAGAACATTTGAATATCCAAACTCATCAAACCGGGGATCAGCTTTGCTTATCTTCAAATGGAGGAAGACCCCAGTCAGTTGGGTTGAAATCCAATAGAGAACCTAGAATTTGATCTGCAGTTTCATGGAAGGAGCTATCGAGCCTTGGATCTGGAACCATAACGACATACCTGCTTGTGGACATGAGCATTAAGAAAGAAAATTAGCAGCCGACTAATCCTCTAAGATCCTTGTTTCACAAGCCTAAATGACTAGTTGGAGAAAAAGCCTTCCTGTGTTTACTCTAGTCTCTTGCAATGGCATCCAACAATTCAGAATCGAGAATTGACCAATTCCAGAGTTGAATAGAAGTACAGAACTCAAACCAATTCCAAGCAAAACAGTTGCACCAGACAAACAAGTGCAAAGGGAATCTTTTTAAGAATGTTGCAGAATGCAGTCTCTTGATAAAATCATAAACCAGCGGATGGCAAATGATGCAAACATAAAGCATTTACCCACTTGTGAAATGCATCCCTCTGAACACCTGTAGTATAAACGTATGCTTGTATAGTCAACATATAAAGAAACTTTTCCAGGGAATGTACTTACATTCCGGCATTTTTAGCGGCATTAACTCCAGAAGGTGCGTCTTCAAATACAAGAATATTGCGTGGGTCAATTGGGCTACCCTGTAAATCCGAAACCAAAAAAAAAAAAAAAAAACCATGATAAATAAGAGAGTGCAAATCCTGCCTTTTTCCTTTTCTCTGTTGAAATGCCCGCTGAGAAAGAAATGAAGTGACCAGAAGCAGAGAGAGGCAACCCATACAGCATCTGAAGAGTGATACCTCAAATCTTTTTGCTGCAGCAAGAAAAATATCAGGTGAAGGCTTGCCCTGTTTGACTTCGGGATCATCACCAAGCACAACATGATGCATCAACGAAAAAAGTTCCCCATGCCTCTGCGTTTTCAGCTCGAAATGCCTCCTGTGGGAACTGCAGTACAGAAGATACAGGGGGGAGAGAATCACTATACTGCGTAAAGTCACGCACTTCAAGTCCCATAGATAGTCTTAATAGACATAGATGAAAAAATGATACCCGGTAGCCAAGCAGATTGGTACTCCTTTTGCATGAAGATGTCTGATCAAACGACTTGCCCCTGCAATTGTTGACATATTGCAAATTTGTAAAACGAACTATTAATTCATTAGGATTTAGGACCAGAAACCCAGCCAGATCAACTTCCCAGAAAATACTCAGAAGCGCTTGATCAGTAATGATTCCTCACCAGACAAAGAGAAATGTTTTTATATGAATGATTTCTTGTACGAGCCTAAAATCCTAAGGAGCTCCTGAGCAGAGCATGTTACAAATTGTACCTGGCATTAGCTCGCTTGTGGGGAACATGGTCCGCAACATCTCCTCTCTTTCTACGAGAAAATCCTCAGCTGACAGAGAGTCGCTGATTCCAGTCTCTTCAACAAACACCCGGGCGGCTTCTATCGCTTTCTTCCCCATCATCTTTGCCTTGAGAGACCAATCAAATGTTTTGTTGTATCTCGCAAGTATAATTTCCTGAACTTCTGTATAGAACTTCTCGGTATCTGAAGGAGACAAAGACAACCTATCACAAAACTGAACCTCTCTAAATTCCGACGAGCGATTCATTTCAAATCTAGAGATTGATAAAGCACTATTCTTCCGGCCACCTCATTGACAGAACAGGATCTTGCAGCCCCGTCCGTCATCTATGCATTCCGTCAGAGTACAGTCACCATCTTTATGAAAACATGACATGACAATGTCGAAGCTGAATTTCAACGGCAATTCTAGGAAACGCGAGCTACTACTTAAATGAATCTAAGACAGCCAACTTGACAATCTCAGTAAACTCACAGCAAGCAAGGAAAATCAAGATTGCCCGTCGGCGAGTATCAAATGCTGCGCCACTAACAGAACCAAATGCTATCGTTCGAAGATTACGACAACTGGGAGTGGGGACAGAAAAATTGAAGCTTTACAAGTGGAGCGTTGGAGCTGAAGTACCGACCGAGCAAGAGACCGTCCATGTCGAAGATGACATGAGTGATGGATCCTTTGGGGGCCATCCCGAACTCGAAGCGGGCTCTGCGTAGATTTGGGCGAATGGGGAATTGGGAGAGATCGAAAGGCGAGCTCTTGAAGTCGAAGATGCTCTTTGTTTGCTGCTTTACAGGCAAGAGGCTGCAGCAGTGCCGAATCAGAACGCCAAGCATTTTTATTTATTTTTTTTTCCCCATTTTCCAAACAAATTTCTCTATTTCTTTTTCTTTTTTATTTTAAATTTTAATTTTCTTCCCCACACATGGCATCGGCCTGTAATTGCTATCGGGCATCGATCGATCTATTAACTGATTGGTTTATTGCCCACACACATATGACATCCAACTCCAAGTAGATTTTGGACTCTGGAATCGGCCCTCTCCGGCCGGCCGTTAAATTAGCTTTTCTATGGCGTAGGTTCGTTCCACTTTAATGTGCCGGTCATTCATAGAGGGCCGATGCCGTTCCGCGAGGGGAAGTACTTTTCCACCTTTAACAGGACACGAGGATACAACGTGTTTAAGTGTAAGGATACGGATCGATAAGATCTTTATATGGAGAAATGAAACTTGGAAACATGGATTTTGAATTTCTCCTCAAAAGGTATGGATTGGTAGACATTAAAATTGTCCCCGATCGGGACATAGTGAAAGAACCTTGTAAGGAACTACGCACTAATAAGTCCCCCTCGAGCGAGAAATAGTCTAATTGGGCTCTCAGTCTCGGCAATAGCATGAAATTAGATTAGATGGTTTTGTTATGTCATTCGTTACCAAAATGAGATAAACTATTGAGCCGATTCATTTGAGGAATGGGAGGAGGCTTTAGCCCATAGCCGGTGCAGTTGTGGGGCCCATAAAGTATTGGGCTCTCCAACAGTTGTCCACTCACCACCACCTTATTATACATACATACATACATACATACATACGTGTTCAGCTCCAGAGGCAGCCGGACGGATTTTATGTCCCTTTCCATTTATTTAGCGATAAAATTATGAGGTCTCCTCTCCTCAATCATATGATGATGATGAGACTAATTCTCATTTCGGCATCAGATCGACGTCCGATTATGCCTATATAACAGCAATTCATTTTCTGCATGACTAGAACAAGAGATATTGGAATAGAAAGCGATTAGGAGACAGAGGGGGAAAAATTGTGATCAAGAAGAACTGGAATTGGCGTACAACACATGCAGTTATGTTTCTTGTTTTGGGCAATTAGTTCCCTAGCTTTCGAAGGATATCGGCGTGTGGTAATCGCTTACACTCCGAGCAAAGGAAACCCCGTGTGTTGATCTATACGTGCGTCCTGACCATTTCGTATTCCTCCATTTGACATGTCCTAACCATATCGTACTCCTCGGTTAGGCACTCATCATTTTCACCATGTGCCGAGAGATAAACCGGATTCCTTGTTGCTCTAAGGATATAATTTTGCGGTCACTAGCTAATCCCACATTGATGCTGTTATTTATTATGTCCTTTTTTTTTCTTTTTTTCTTTTTTTCGATCATATAGATATCCTCGGAACTCACGCTATATTCCCATATATACCTAATGTGGATCGACATCTCTCGTCTTATATATGCCATGAATTTCAAGCTCAGCCCATAAATGTACGTACATCTAACATAATAATCTTTTCTAAATTACAATAATCGTGTGGTTGCCAGAGAGCGAGGCACGCAGTGCCGTATGTACATGTCGAGTCAAGCGACAATATTCACTAGAATTATTTCCACACGGGTTCTTATTAAAATGAAAACTAGACCCAAAAAATATAGGGGACAAGTAAATTATGTTTTTACCACCATATTATGAGTTTAATTTAATTATAAGCTCCTGTATATCATGTGTTGAGATATATGTAACCCATAATTATTGGTGAATCACTTCATTATACCTATATATGAAAGTCTGTCGCCAGCTGCCAGAAATAAATTTTCTGGCTCTTAATTATTTGAATTTTCCTGGGAATTGCATAATTTTGGAATTGAGATCCTCGTGAATGGAATTAATATTTGTACGGGACAAGAAAAAGATAAGCTGCAAATTTAATTGAAGGGTGCGGATACATGTCCTTTTCCATGTAGCTGCCTGCATTAACAATTTTCCTATTGATAATAAAATAAATTATGTTTTATCATTTTTTTTCTAGAAAATGGCCAATATATATGTTCTTCTAGAATATATATTTCTTCTAGAAAACATAGCTAACATCATTTTTCAACAATTTCTGCAAGTGCTCTTTAAACATAGCTAATATCATTTTTCAACAATTTCTGCAAGTGCTCTTTACACTTTTCGTTTACATAGGATCACTGCAAAATGCAAAGTTAAAATCAAATCCATTATACATATATATATATACACACTTTGATTTGATAGCCCCTTTTCCCCTCTTACATTAATTTCACAAAAGCAAAGCACCTGACATACCTAAAAAGTTAATAGAGAATATTTATTAAGGTAGTGATGACCCTAATAAGTGCAATCCTTTTTTCTTTTTCTTTTTTTTTCTGGTGAATAATTTGTTTGTTTGATCGATCAATCTTTAAAGATTAAATCAACCATCCATGTGTATTATACATAATACATCATTTTTCGGTGTTGAGACTAGTCAGATATGATACGGGTTTGATTCAAAGTCTTTTTGAGTTAATTAATTAAACCCGGTGATTAATTCAAAGAACAAATTCAACTCTACCACATGAAAGTGTCATAATTTTATATGCATATATATAAACATATATAGATAGCAGCAAGAGATTGGTTTCGGAGACACCCAAGAGATCAGGTTGACTGTTTTATAGGGCAGCCATCACTATTAGGGTAAAAGGACATATTAATTGATATTTTTGCCGACCCAAAATTGACTTCTCCTCCAAATCTCCAAGTTCCAGCTAACTTTTATTAGTGGCCAAAAGAAAAATAAAAAAAATATATTTTTTTTATAAGCCTATAAATTTAATACAATGAAATAAAAATTTTGAATAGCTTTATTATAAGAATTGAAAATTATATATATATATATATATGTTAGTATTGAACGAAAATATATGTCACTGTACTATATATGTTTTTTCAAAAATAAAAGGGCAAATTACAAAAAAAAAACCCAAATTTTATAAAAAGTCTCAGTTTTGTCTTGAATTTTGTTTTGTAACAAAAAAAACCATAAGTTTTCTAAAATGTCTCAATAATGACCTCCGTTATAACTTCCGTCAATTTTTGCTGCCGATGGTGGGTCCCTTTGACAGTGCACGTAGGTCACACATAAGCAAAAATTGACGGAAGTTATAACAGAAGTCATTTTTTAGACATTTTAGAAAACTTATGGTTTTTTTTTACAAAACAAAATTTATGACAAAACTGAGACATTTTATAAAATTTGGGTTTTTTTTTATAATTTACCCAAAATAAAAACATATTTAACTCCCCGCCTCTAGCCATCGCTAATATCCAAGAGTACCATAAAAAAATACATATAAATTCATGAATTTTTATATTTGTATCATACATATCACCAACCTTTTTTTAATGTAAAAACACGAGCTTTTGGATTTATATCTCAAATCTATCATGCAATCTATTTTTCTAATTAATTTTAGCTGGTATGTCATTAGCATTTTATGTATTCGAGCTGTTGTGGCAATTCCACCTCAACAAAATATTGAAAAAATAGGAAAAGCGTTCAAAAACATTAAAAACATTAAAGAGAACAATTTTAAAAACAAAACTGACTAGAGCTTGCCTGGGGCAAGCGCTGGGAATGGGAGCTTTGCCAGCGGCCCTCCACCTTCAGGGAAGAGGCCGTTATAAACCACAGAAGGCACCAGTATCCTCGTCTTGGATGGGGGCTAGTTAAGGCCGGCAAACACCACACCCTTGTGATTGCACCCCAGATTAGATCAAACTCGGGCAAAATCGCAAGGGTGGGAGCCTCACCGGCACTCATCTCCCGAGCGCCATAAACTTTATTCTCAGGCTAAAGGGGACTGTTGGCAAGGCCCCTCTTATGATTATGCTAAGACTTTGAATTTGAGTCTCACTACTATCAAGAATCCTAGATTTCACGTGAAAAATATAAAGAAAAACCAAAGAGTTTATAAGAAGTTTGGATCTCGCATCATATCAGCTCGAATTTTTAGGATGTATGCGGCCCAATCCCTTATGATTGAATATTTAACATGATATTAGAGTTAAGCCCAAACCTCACACCAGCGTCCGGTTTCAGCTCGACGCTTGCTAGTGTGTTGACTTCGCGTCTTATCCAATTTAATCCCGATTCTGTATCCATGCCGATTTAATCCCGGTTTTGTATCTACGCTATGCATGAGAACAGGTGTTAAGGATCATAGATCCCACATGAAAAATATAAAGAAAAACCAAAGAGTTTATAAGAATATTGGGTCTCACATCCTATTAGCTTGAGCTTTTAGGATGCATATGGGCACAACTCCTTATACGCTCGTCGGATATTTAACATGGTATACTAGAGCTACGCCCAAACCTCATGCCAACGTCCGGTTTCAGCCCAACACTACACATAAGAGCGGGTGTTAAGGATCCCACATAGAAAATATAAAGAAAACTAAAGAGTTTATAAAAAAAATTTTGATTATCATACAAGAGTGTGCGTCACTGCGCTATAATTTTTTTTGAACTTACTATTAACTTCCTGGTTGGCAAATAAAAGGCATGCTCCGAAGCACCCTCCCTCGCCACTTCTCTCTCTAACATCATCATTTACTTATAAGACCCCACTAGCTATGCATACACGCACGTTATATGTGTATATAAATAATATATTTCCTCCAATCTACACGAAGCATTTTTCTCTAGAAATTCACTCTCCCATTCGTCTCCTCTCGCTCAATCTTTCTCGGCATGATATATGCCCTTCGGGGCCTTGTTCCCTACTTTAATCTCCTCCAGTGCGTTAAATCCCTCCAAAAGGCAGGCAGGTGGCAGCAACAGCAGCGCAGGCTGTGTGCATTGCTACAAATTAATAAAGCCATAACCATCTACTGTTGGCGCTCTCTCTCTCTTTCTCGTTAGTTATGGAAGATCTCTTCTATTTCCAGGATTATCATCAGGAAGAAGAAAAAGAAGCAGTAGAAGAACAATTAGAGGCAGAGGAAGCTCTCTCCCTCTCCGACCTCCCCCTCGGCTTCGACAGTGATCCCCCATCCATTGAGACACCCTACAATGATCTCTCCAACCACCCAGCTCGCCGGTCTTCTTCCCAGCCACAGGATTTCTTCGAGTTCTTGACCGACGTCGATCTCATCAGCTCCGACCACATCATGTGCTCAGCCGATGATATCATCATTTGCGGGAAGCTCATCCCATTCAAGGAACCACCCGCCTATAGCTATCGCTCTCTGAATCCCCATAACCCTTTCGCTGATGATCAAGAAAACCGCCAACAAGAGGAGGAGGAAGAACCAAAACAGGTGCAACGTAAAGCAACATTAGGGCTTCGGAGCCGGTCAGAGTCATCCTCCAACTTGCATAGCATTAACGCCCCCGAGTCCAAGCTCACAAGGAACAGTCGATCACTGGATTACCGGAAGCTGCACAGATTCTCCTCACCGATGATGTCGAACTCCCCAGAAACGGTCAATATGAACTCATCCTCAGTTAAAAGTTTTGGAAAATTGGGCGATGTTTTGGCCAAGAGGGCAACAAGGCCGAGATGGTATGTGTTCATGTTCGGGATGGTGAAGTTTCCAGCAGAAATGGAGCTTGAGGACATCAAAACCCGTCAGCTCCGCCGGAACCCAACCACGTTGTTTGTTCCGACAAATGAGACGACAGAAGCTGCCACCAGAGGAGGGAGGTCCTCGATGAGCCGGAACAAAGGGTCTTGGAAGCTACTCAAGGCGTTAAGTTGCAAGGACCACACAAGCGTTGCGGTCACGACACCTTTTGCCTGTCTTCCCCAGAGCGAAAGTTTTGCCTAAAAATATTAACTATTGCATCGATGTAAAGAAAGATATTATCTATCAACCGATCGACAAACTCGAGAAAGTACGCAGATCACATATGCATGTACGTAATTATCGAAATATTTTTCACACTCATATATACATATACTTATTATTGCATATATCACAATAGTATATATGTATGGATCAATGTATTATTGTGTGTACGAGGTTTAGTTTTAGTCTGTTAATTTTATTTTCGTGGGCAGAGAGGAGCCCCCTAGACGAAACTACCTCGGAGGTTGTGGTATCGGGCCAAGGAACAAAGGGCAAATAAGTCAAAAAACAAAATTGGAGGATGTCTTGAAGGAGTGGGAACTTGCTAGTTGCTAGCAGTGGCCCCTGGCCAGGCCAGAATATACATCAAATTAATGATTTCTTCACATAAAATGGAAGAAGACGGAAAGGAAGGCATTGTATTTTTTTTTCTTTTATAATTGAAAGGAAGGCATTGTAAAGACGCGGCTCTTGTACCTCTTTTGTAATAGTAATAATAATTGAAAAAAATCTGACAGTCGGTTGGCTTTCTCTCCTTTTCTTTTCTTTTTTCGATCAGTCTTCCTCTTTTTCTTTTTCTTTTTTTTGGGTGAAAAGACAAGTCTTCCTTTGGTTTGGCTTTTGAGTGGTGAAAGAATGGAAGTTTTTTAGTTTTGTTTGTTAGGTGAGAATGAGATCGATGAGATTATAGATATATGCCCAGTAATGAAAATCACGAGAAACTCGAAAGTGACGTGATGCGTGCGTGTATATAGCAAATTGTTCTCATATAATTTGTTTGCATTGATCGTCGAATATAAATATATATATATATATATGTATGTATGGCTTGGTTTTTTCTCTTTTTTTTTTTGGGTGGAATATGTATTTATTTATTATTAGAATTCGTGATGTAATGCATAGTAATATCAGTTTGGATTTTTGTTTTTGTTTCTCTACTCTCTCTCGAATGAGTTACTATAGACAAAACTGGACAAGAATATATATAATTGTTTTTCCTTAGATAACAATTTGTAATCTCATCATCATATAAAATTGTTTGATTTATTTAATGAGTTAATTAAGTGTGAGCTAGCTAGCGCGGATTTTGCAAACCATGGATAACAGGTGTACGAGAGAAAACAAAATAATATAGTAGCTATAGGCTTTTTTATAATTGATATAATATCATGCATGTTTTGACTTTTTAAAATTTATTTTTAGTTATAATTATTGTAAGTCCATTCATGGTGCTCCATATTGCATGATATGATTATTTGTTTGGACATTGGATTTTTACTCGTTGGTTTAACTTACAAACAAAGGGAGCCTCTCCATTTGCCAGACAAGACTCATGTCATGGCCAATTGATATGATACGATATGATAAAAAAGGCGAGCAAATTGACCTTTGTCAATGATGTCAGCTCCTAATACAAAAGTACATCTACGAACGAAAAAAATGCACCCGTTGTACGTGTATATAAGTAATCACTGCAAAATACTGTCAAGACTGAAATGCAACTGCTTACTGCGGACGAGGGTATATATGAAAATGCCTTATGATTCTATTTGGCCTACACTAAACATAATGTATAATCATACAACATGGTTACTTGAGACATGTGCAAAGGTTAATTATTATAGTTTATTATGAAACTGATCCTTGAAACTTAACGAATAGGGAGCTTCCTTTGGACAAGGCAGAAGCCAAATTATGTTCTCTGGGGGCCTGTCTTGCTGAATCACGAAGCTAAGCTAGAAAACGTGAATTGATGATAACTAATAGATATATATGCTCATGAGAGCTTATAATAAAAGATATATAACAATGAAACAATTATAAGTTATATCGAATGATGATTATGTATAACAATGGAATGGTCGGTAAATATATATGCGAAAAGATAATAGCTAACTATCTAGCTCGCAATTAATTACTTCTCTAAATTTCAGACGGAGAATTATATGTATTTCGTAAGTCAAAGGAAGAAGAAAACATATATATAAAGTAGGCTTTTCAAACTAAACTAATCAATAAGGCTAATTAAGAGTGTTATGCAGAAAGAGGCTTTAATTAGTCTAGTGGTACAAGTTGCTGACTCAAAACCATGATGTTCCGGAGAAGTTATTGACTCAAAATCATGATGTTCCGTATTCAATTCTCGTCAGCGAAATTTCCATACTATTTCATTTAGTTTTTGGTATTCTCGTATTAGATCACAAATCTCCATAAATAAATAAATAAATAACTTTAAAAGAGTGCTATGTTAATTCATGATGCGCAATAATTTTTTATAGAATGAAATGCTTTTGTCAAGGGCAAGTTTTTATCATTATTCTTATTACTTTATTTCTATGCTCTGCTGTCGACCCCTTTCAATTCGGATTTCGGTGGGACTAGTTCAGTTTAGTTAGTTAATGGACAAAAAAAATGATTAATTCAACCAAAAAAAGCAAATTTTCATTTGGGATTCAAATAATCAGCACCTATCACGCTAGGAGAAAAATCTGCATGGGCGATGACGATGACGCCGATGCACATGCAACGCCCAACTACATAAAATTTGTCTATTTTGTAAGACATTCACACACCCAATATTACTAGGGTAACTTTGCAATGATAGTTATTTCCATGTGTTCCGTCTGTAGCTGAGTCAACAACAACTGCAGAGTCTCATATTTGATAGAAGCTACGAAATGAACAAAAGGGCTACTGAAGTGAAACCGATAATCGATTTTACGGAGCCTCTTAAAATCACTTTGCAAGATTACTTCCATAGCTGCTATTGAATCGACTAGAATTGATGAAAACACAGATTTGATCATCCATTCCACTCGGCCAATTCCTACAGATAAAAAACATCGGCCCCTATATTCTAATTCGATCTCCAACGAATAACCGAAGAGTCCAGTACAATACTAGTTACTAAAGATACTTGTCATTCGATTCGACGCCATTGTCTTATTGTCATGTGTGTTAGGAGTACTGCAAATTGGCTTCAAGGACTTGGCCGCCTTTAATGCTCTGGTCTGCTGCCAAAGCTGGCTCGAATGGAGGGTTGTGCAGAATTCAGACGCTCCTTGCTCCGCTATGGGGTCAGAGTTCTAAAAGGCATACGTATATTACCCAAGGCCAAGAGAAGATCTCTTGACAGCAAAGAAGGGAGATAGATCTTCATGAGGATGGACAAACCTGTTGGAGCGGGAGGGGAGGGGAGTTGTTCTTAAAGGAGGGAAGGCGGCATATAGGTTATGGAGAGGGGGGGTAAAGGTATGAGGATGATCCATGGATAATACATAGAAGAAGATGGGGAAGGTAGGGTAGAAGAGGAGGGGAAGGCAAGAAGATATGGAAAGTAAGCAGTCTTATTGAGCGGGATCTGACTTCTTAGTGCAAGGCATTTAATTAATTGCTAACAGAGCAAGCAAGAACTTGCATAAATATGCCAATTAGTAGATAGAAGCCTTAGAAGTGACAAACAGAATTATGTGGCCACAGAAGCAGGGATTGTGGCAGCAGCAAAAAGACTGGAAGGGAGAAATAGGAGGCGGAGTGGCAAAAGTTGTAGCAGCTGACCAGATTGAGGTTGCAGTGGCAAAGGCAATAATGGAAGGAACGAAAGCTTATGAGAGAAAAGGGTTGGCAGAAAGGCTGCAGGCAATCCTAGAGACAGACAACGCGACAAGGTGCAGAAAAGGATGATTCATGGCGAATAAGTGGGGCGGTTGAAGGACATACATCAAGCAATTGAACAAACAAGCAGAACCCACAACAAGGTGGGTCAGGGTCTTATAATCCGCATCCATCGCTGAAAGGCAAGATTGCCCAAGGCATTACATAATACAGTTTTTCAACCTCGTGGAGATCAGGACCTAGTGAAAATCCAGAAGTGGGCACTGGGTCATCAAAGTATCTACTGCACCACATCAAAGGTTGGAAAGCAACAAAATCATGCCAACAACCAGACTATCCAGCGAGAGACAACTATCGTAAAGCAGGGATGCATGTGATACCTGGAACAATTTTCAAATGACTAGCAGATTCCTATGCATGATATTAAAGTTTGAAATTCTACAGGAGAAGCCAAGAACTCTGCAGAATTATAAGCCTGGGATGCCGATAAAGGTGGCGTACAGGAAGTCCTAAAACATCTCCAATGAATCTCAAGTAGAATTCATCTAAATCTCTCTAAGAAATCAAATTTCCAGCATCCAGAAAGGCTCTAGGTAACCAGACCTTAAGCATTCAAACCATGTTGCCAAGGCTCTAAAACATTCAGTTATAGAAGTTCAACAAGGCAAAACTTCGCCAATGACAGACGGCTCCAACACTAGTTAAAACTTCCAATTATCAATCATGCCGACATGTAAACTAAATAGTTTTAGCAGCACTTCCACTTTAACATCAAAAGTAGCATACAAATCAACAGACAGACCTGGCAGATATATACTGCTACTGAAATGAGAATGATAACCAAGTACATGCATCAAAAGCAGGAAAAATTGATCTTGCATAATACAAAAGTTAAAAGAGTGCAAGCCCGCATGGAAAGAAAAGAATGCCTAACTGCACATTCAAATTTCACACCCCTAAAAGTAAACTCATACATTGTAATACAAAAATCTATATGGAGATCAATTTTCAACATTTTTCAGTTACACATATAAACTCCACTCTCATACTTGTGACTAACCTCGTAGAAGTCCGTGCTACCTTCAGAGGCAGGCCGTAAACATATACCGGACAATGAACTAGGACCCTGCCAAGAGAACTTCACGTAACCAACGACCTCAATCTCTTCACCCCCATCCTCTGGGCTTGTATCCACTGGCATCCTCACCCTCAACTTACCTGGAGAACCAATGAGAGGAATCTCTGATATGATCCACTTCAATTCCTTCTCAGACCTGTTCAATATAGCTTTTGGCGAAACTTTCAAGAGCGTCGGGTCAACAGGCAGTTTAAGGACAAATGTCACGTCTTTCAATGGCGCTGGCAATTCTGGATTTGAAACATATTGTATCATCACAGAGAGTAAAGTCCCACTGTGCCGTTGCATGAGACGAACCCTTAAAGGCAAGGGAGTCGACTTAGGCAGCAAACTGTACTTCAAAATGGGAATCGGTTCATCGGAAGCTGCAGTCCTCACATGGAACAGGCCATTGCCAAGGCTACTAACGCAGGAGTTCTGCATAATGAAACGTTTTACCAGGCTTGTGCCTTCAACACGGAATGAGAACTCGGTCTCCTTATCACCAGAAGTTTTCGTCGGGAGTGTTCTGAGACAAACCCGTCCCATCAAACCTACTCGAGCAAGCAATGACTCCCTAAACTCCGCGCTAATCTCTTCGGAAATGAACATCTCAGGACCCTTCATCTCAGTTTTCTGCACCAGGTTCTCAAGAGGGGCTTTTCCATCTGCAGCTGCAGCCGCTTTAGCTGCATCAGTGGCATCTGGACCCGTCTGCAGCAACTCCAGCCCGCCAAGCCCTTCAGATTTCTTAGCCTTGGTAGGCCCTACAAACTCGGATGGGTCCAAACCACCACCCCAGGCCTCACTAAACCCTTCAAAGGTCTCCCCTAGTGAAGCCTGCTCATTTCCAAACTCTATTCCACCATAATCACCCTCAAAGCCCTCAACTCCAATGTGGGTAGATTGCGTGGCCTCTGCAGGGGGTAAGGTCGTTACCTCGAGCCCTGCGAGGGCCACTGTAAGGTCTGCGGATGAAGAATCCTTATTCTTCTTAAACCCACTTACCAGCTCTTCGGGCTCATTCAACTTATCACTAGCCGCGAACGGGTCTTTAGGTCCTGCAGCCTCCTCTTCGCCCTTGGACTCTTCCTGCTCAGCTGGGGCAGCTGGGGCAATAGTTGCTGCTACCTCATCGCCTGTAGACAGCGTCTCCGGAGGCAGCTCGAACCGATTAGCTGAAAATGCCTCGACGCCAGCCACATGCTCGACAGAATGTGGTTCCAAGGCAGGCCAGCTGTCGGCCCCCCGGATCTTGGCCTCAGTGTCGAGGGCTGAGTGAACCATCTTGGCAATTCCCTCGCCGTGCATTGAGGAGAGCATAGCAGAGAGGCGGATGGAGCTGACTCCACGGAGGACGATGTCAAGGGCCATGTAGACCTCGGCGTACTTGCGGGCTAGCTTCTCAGGGGTCACGTCCACTCCCCTGCAAGCGGCCACCACGACGCTGACTGCCTGGTTCACGAGGTGGATGCACTCGAAGACGTTGATGGAGCTGTCCTGGTCGGCCGTCGTGATCCCCAGAACGTAGATCGTGTTGACAAGCCTGTAGATGACGCGGTAGCGGCTCTCGACGCCGACGATGAGCTGGCCGCTGGAGGCGGCGAGAGGGTCGTCGCCAATGAGGTCGGGCTGGGGGTCGGAGGAGGGGGATTTGGAGGAGAGGGAGAGGCGGGTATGGCGAAAGGAGGAGAGGGCAACGAGGGCGCGGGAAGGGGGGAACCATTCTCGGGTTTGGAGGAGGACGTCGGGACCGTTCACCGGTTGCAGAGAAAGGGCGAGGCACGACATCTCGAGGAGTCAATCCTCTTGGGGCTCTCTAGGAGATGTCCGATCCGATTTGACGACAAATTGATCCCAGTTGGCTTTCGTTTTGGATCTGGAA